>NW_026848248.1:600000-1007159 GCF_030867565.1 Colletotrichum costaricense | reverse complement strand
TATTTAAGACATATTAAGGAAATATTTAGGAAATATTTAGGAAATACTTAGGAAATATTTAGGAAATACTTAGGAAATATTTAGGAAATACTTAGGAAATATTTAGGAAATATTTAGGAAATATTTAGGAAATTTTTAGGAAATTTTTAAGAAATATTTAAGAAATTTTTAAAAAACTTTTAAGAAATTTTTAGGAAATTTTTAGGAAACTTTTAGGAAATATTTACAATTAACATATTATTTACTTAGCATTTATAGCCTTAACTTCTATTCACACATTTACTACGAATATCTATTCATAATACCACGGTATTCTTAATTTATATAGTACTACCTTAAAGAGGTAGGTAAAAAACTTCTATTCTAATAAACTCTTTATTTATAAACTTCCCTAGACTAATTGTTCCCTATTATCCCTTAACCCTTAATTATACTTTTTACCTATTTATATCCTTAATAAAGATCTAGGTAGAAGTAGCGGGGTTTATTTAAGAATCCGTTTTATCATCGTTAGAATTATTAGTAGGGGTAGGCTAGACCGGTTTGCCCTTAACTACCTTACTATTCCGGCCCATTCGCTTAGGGGTCTTAAAAATTTTTAGAAATAATTAATATTAAGTATAACGATATATAGGTATTAATAAAATAACTTACCAGAAATATCCTCGTTTAGTACAAGGTTAGGGTAATAGTACTTACGAAATACTAAATAAGTTAGCTTATATACGTTAGGGAGAGGGTAAGTTATAAAATCCGGTTAAGAGGAGCGTTAATTAAGGAATAAGTTATACTTATTATAACTAATAGCGTCTTACGATATATAGACCTTATAGCTCTCTTCGGGGCCGAGCTTAACGTTTATTTTTATCTAGGCAACGTCCTATTAGAAATAGTTAGTTTTATAAACTAAAAATATTTCGGAAATATTTTTATTTATAATACCGTCCTCTTTAAGAGGGATAGTAAATAATGCCTTATTACTTATAATAGCCTTAGGCTTTTAGGGAGTATCTAGGGGCATATCCTAGCCCTTCGTAAGTAATATTATTCTAGCGTAGTATCCTATAAAAAACTATTAATAAGGCTAAAAATATTAATATAAAATAAGAAGTAACTTATAGGTAACCTCGAGGTTAATAGTAGTAAAAAGGGATCTTTTATAAGAAATCGCAGAGTCGATACGATAACCCTTTTTAAGGTACTTCTTAAGCGTACTAAAAGACGATTAGTAATAGCTATTAAGGTAAAGGCTATTAACCTCTAAGTAATAGTAATAAAGTTCTCTTAATAATAAGATTACTTAACCTTACTATTATAAAAGTAAGTAAATAAATTGCGTATTTAATTGTAATAATAGAGACGAAACTTATACTATCGGTCTCGAATATAGGGAGATTCTAAAGCCGGCCCTACTTACTATTAATATAGGACTTAAAACTATTACTATCGCAGTAGCGGGAAGGTATCGTAGAATTAATTCGGAAATGTTTCTAATTAATTATTAATAAATTTCGAGTACGATAGTAAGTTTCGTAATAAAAATTTCTAATAAAAGTCGTAACGAAGAATAGAAGTTTAAAAAAAAGGACGCGACTTAGCTAGAGTAAAAAAAAAGTATAGGTCAGAATTATTTCCTATAAAGCGGACCACAATTAAGTAGCAGTACCCTAATTAGCTATAATTTATTTCTAAAATATTTCCAAAATATTTCTAGCCCGAGTACCCTAAAAAAAAAATTAACGAAGTCCGATTAGTCAAATTTAGCTAGGATCTACTAATAACTGAGCACCTATTACTATGCACGGGACTCCTACCTTAACTAGGGGGGGTTATTATCAGTTTATATATAGACTTAGATACAGACGCTGTTCGAGGCTCTCTAGTCCCCGGCATCCGGACATGCGTGCAGACAACTCACGCACTTGGAACTTGACGGATACCTTTTCCACCTCGCAAATTTACCAGACATGCAGCTTTTGCAAGCTACCCGCCGCTATCATCCCGCCCTACTGCAACACTCTTGTAATTTGCATTAGGCTTCTGGAGCGGCTAATCCGCAACGACTTGGTCTTGTCTACATCCGTGCTAGGGCAATCGTCGGCAGCACCACTCGTCCCGCTAACATCTCCCGCCCTTCACACAGGTCAATCCGTCAAATCGGGTCCTCCTCATTAACACGTCCACTCTTGAGCCTGAATCACTCTTTTGCCGTTGATACTGGGCGACACAGACGTAGTATTCCACGAAAAATACGCGTGTCAGTGCCCGGAGGCTGTCGAAGGCTGTTTGACGGATACGAAAGCATCGAACTGCGACTTACATATCGCTCAGCCAGGCCCTGTCGCATTTCCCCAAAGTTCCAATAGAAATACCTGACGGACACCTTGGTGATCCAGTATGGGGAAGCTAGCTACGGGTGCGGTGTGGTGCGTATCCGTACAGTGCCCCCCATCGAGCCGCCTACCTTACCGTCTCTCACACTCTCTCTCTCTCCCCACACAACAAGTACCTACCGTGGCTCCATGGCAGCGCAACCCTGCTGTGATGCTGGGAGAAGAACATCAATGACCGCCTCCGTTCTCCAGTCTAAAGAGCTCGAGGGACCTCAAGGGCCTCCAGGGCCAGAGACTGCAACTCTGTCTGGCTGAATAGGTTCAGGCTCATGACGGAGACATACGGTATTTAGAAGCTCTGTACAATCTAGGTCCGGCAGCGAGACGGCAATATGTTTTACTGTGCGAAGTCAAGACACCAGAACAATTTGGTTCACGATCTTGTCACCTTCTAAGCCGGCGGAGAATAGTCTCAAAGAGCTAGTACGACTTATCCACGTTGTGTTCGCGACAGCCAGGTACACGCTCCGAGAGGGATATCCACTGTTCACCGCACGTCGCCTGCCTACAGGGACTCCGATGTTGGCGGCAGAATAAACCTTCGCTGAATGTTTCTTTGCAGCATGTTTGTCGGTCCTTAGGCACACGGACCCTACGGATACTCGACTGACAGAATTGCCCTGTGCTGAGCTGAAGCCTGAAGAATGGATCGCGAACCAGAAACGATACCGGTGGCCGGGTCGGGATTGCACTGATCTTACTGCTCCAACTCCTAATCCGAGGCTGACCGCCGGCGCGCTGGCGCACGACTGATCCATCACGAAGGGTTCGACGCCTCTACGTCATAGCGAATGGGGCGGCTCCCGTCAGATGGTCTTCTCTTACTCAGTGACCCTCGCCGTTCCGGCCGATCCGTTACCGCTCATCGCTTTCGCACCGACCTCCGATCGTGGCAGGTCGCAGAGTGGCTAATTGACGCCTCTTGCTCGACCTCGCCAGTGCTCGCCTTCGCCTCTCTCGCCATCGCGGGAATTGACGTGCTGACCTAAGCTTGCTGGGTGTTACCCCCAAGCTGATCGACGCTACAAGGGTTTCTCCGTACGAGGCGCGCTCTCGCCAAAAACCAGTTCTCGTTGGCGTTGGAGCTTGGGATCGGAGCCGTGTCGGTCAGTGTTCGGTCTCGCCGTCGAAGAGGCCGGGGGATCCATAATGTACAAAGCGGTCGGTGGCCTTGGCCATTTTGCCTTCCAAACTCAAGACATCCCGAACCGCCTGGCCGTTTCCTCGCCCGGCTGCCAGCCACGGTGCCACGCAAAGGGTGGTGGCCCAGCTCCTAGAGAAGTTCGCCGATACTGTAATCTCTCACCGAGATTCAAGCACGGTCTGCCCGGCTTCTTCCACCATCCCAGCCTGCCAGGTCTTACCACGGGCGACGCCCGGGCCTACCTGAAGCCCGGGTGTTTGGTCCTGTCCTTGGGCCGGATGACAGAACCTGTCGGGCAACCTGGACGGTTGGAGCCTGGAGAAAACTCGCGCTCGGCTGGCCAAAGCTCGCCATTCAATATTGTCCTCGTGAGCTCCCCGTGGAGACTGGAGACTCTCGGCGCTCACTCACCGTCTTTGTGTTCTTGGTCGTGACTCTTAGCAAAGAGGCATGCTGAGCCGCCCACGATGAGCCATTTCAAACCTTGCTATCGTATTGGACAGTTCGATACCTCGCCCATCGTTGATCTGGGCCATCTTGGGGCACGCCGCATCTCTGCACCACTACCCACCATCACAGTCCTCGGAAATGGCCCCGGTTACCCCCTCCCGAAATCGTCCATCGAATCGCCCATACAGATACACCTGCACTGTGCCTCCACTCCCGCTTTCTGTCGAGTGCGGGGATTTGACGGCCCTGATTCTCCCGCGCTTGCTACCATCCTAACGTGCCTAAAGCCTCATTCTGCTGCCGTTTAAGTCTACATTCCCCCCCTTCCGAGTCAGTCGGTTCTGGCAAAGTTGGAGAAGGATGGGGGGTCCTGCAACGAATCGACGCCTCCAGTGTCTTGGCCGTCGATGACATGCGCTTTCTGGCGCAATGAAATGCGCCTTTTTTACCCCAATGTCGCCTCGTTTGGCAGCTCTAAGACAAGGCCATTTTCATGTATAGTTGATCCTTCTTGGCTCACGAGTACAGCCCGCAATCTTCCGCTGAGCTGTGTGAGGTCAAGACTCAAAAGATTGAGCGAGAAAAGGACCAACGGAATCGGAGTGTCCATGCTCACGGCATCGTCGCATCAATTCCATCTTGGAGGGAAAAGGTTGAACCCAAAGTCTTGGCCAGCGGCCTGGGACCTTGGCGGTTCTCTACCAACGAAACTCCAAAAAACAGTGCTGGTATTCATACGAGCCTCACATTTGGCAGCTCCCACTTGAGCTCTATCTCTTTTCTTCTTCGCAGTCCGGATAGACAGTCTACTAGTCACGCCAGTGTACGAACTATGATTTCACGAATTCGTTTGCACGTAAGACGATGCAGGGATTGGCCACAACAAACGGTCGGTCAAGCTGGGGCACGAATCCCGACTCAACTGCCAAACTATCGGCTATGGGTACTCGCGACGCCGCCTCCCCCAGCGCTCGGCATACTGAAAGCCGCTCCACGTCGCGCATCCCCTAGGCTCTAGGAGTCTAGGGTCTCGACCAGAATTTCGTAGTGAGACTTCTGGACCCAGACTCGGCCGTGTAGCTTGCTGTTTGGGTGATGTGTTCCTATCGATCCATGGCCTGTGGGTGACAAGACCATCCATCCGTCTCCGGAGCCGATGGGCTTGTCAGCGGGGATTACTATGACAGACAATGGCGGAGTGGCCCCCGGATCGATAACGCACAATATTGGACGTGGATGGGATTCTCACTCGAGTCGCCGTGTTACAGCTTACCAGGCCTTTTCCGTCTCGTTGCGACATCACATACTGACTGCTAATGCCAACGAGTGACGAGAAAGGCAAGCACTGGACGCGAGAAAGGTCTAATTGATGGCGCGTAGAACCCTGTCAGAAGAGGGCACGGTTGGCATGCTCACTCATTTGCATCATGGCACCGTCTCCGTCGATAAACCCTGGTATTTTCGGACATTAAGCTGTGGGTGAGATGGGTACCCATCACGTTTGTTTACATCTCCATCACCACAGGGGCCAGCACAGGCCAGATAGGGTTTGGTCTGGAGCTCATGTCAAATTTCGATTTGCCTTAATGAGCTGAAGTAGATCATGAGTCTGCCGATTTCCCGCATCATTTCATCCGATTGAAATTGCTCAATGCGTTCTGCCTCCACGACAGACGTCATCCCAACTCACAGGGCTGTTCCAACTTGCAACGGGATGAATGTGGATTTGAAGCAAATTTCGAGATATGGAGAATTGCGACATGTACAACATAGCGAATAGCTGCATTTCGCCAAAGTTCGTACCTGAGGGATCCGTCTAGCTGCAGCTGCGGCCAAGACGCTTCGAAAAGTTCCGGAAGCATTAGGTCAACGATGGAATGCTGTCAGACCTAAGACCGTCAACCAGCGCAGATATGCGGCCAGTGTCTGCGGCCAGCGTTGATCCGACCATCGTCTAAAGTCGGCACGACGTGCTTGACTCGACCCGACTCGCTACGGCGCTGCGGCGCGACATCGCCAGCCATCTCATTTTCTTTCCCTTGTCGGCAATGGAACGTCAAGGATAGCCTACAGCATCGCATCCAGGCGGCTGATTGCTGTCTACGAGGTCGCATGCGTACGACATGGCAGAGGTCGAGACGACATCTTGGGGTAGCAGCTGGGCGAGGGCCTGAAACAGACCAATGAAGGTGAAACCTGAACCAAGGAGAAGAAGAAAAGCCTGCAACTGGACAGCGTAACTATTTGTCGTTGACAATCTGAATCTGCTCTCGGTTCGCAGTTCGCCAGCCAGTCAGAGATGGACGTACAACGTCGAATCTCGAAAAACTAGATAACTTTGAGAGCATACAGGACAGGCCAACCTGGGCGGCTGGCTGGGTCTCTGGGATATTACGAGAGACCAAAGCACCGGGAAACATCTGGTGACATTCCACACGGCACTTCGTCATCAAGCGGTGAGGGTTCATTAATGATCGTGGCCCTGGCTCCTTGTGACGGCGCTGCGTGGAGTTGCCGTTGGCTAACGATTACGGGCCGTTTCTTACTTCGGTCCATTACCATGGGCTATGGGCCTTGCCTCTATACTCGATAGGATCAAGGGATGCCGGCGACCGCCCCCGTTACTATGAGTAACTAAGAAGAAACGGCAAAGGAGACGAGTCAGTGGCTGACTGGCTCCTCTGATTATGGTCTCATGGCCCAGAGTTCCCGCTTCAGCTCCTGCCCGGGAACAAGACCCGGTTTCTTTCGCGGTGTGTGCCGCGGTTTCCCAGGCCTTGCTCTTAAGGCGTCCCGTGTTAAGGAGCCCCATTGTGAAGCGTTAGACCGGGCAGTCTCCGTCTATCAGTCGGAAGGGTTCAGTTGGGTTCTATGGGCTCATGGGGGAGAACCGGCGATTGGCACGCCAATCCACTCCCGGAACTGACCATGCATTCTAGGGCAATACGGAGCCGAACCCTCTTTACGCGCTGCTTGGCTGGATGGATCTTGCCGTTTGATTGGGGTCTCCATCTTTTCGACTTTGAGCCGCGGCAATCCTGCAGATGCTCCAGTGTCCTGCAGAGATATCCGGTACAGGAACAGGACACTAACGGAGCTTCGCTCGACCAAACCGCAACCACTCACGATGTTTGTCCCCACATGCCGCCAGCGATGCAGCGATGCAGCCAGCACGCCAACGGCCAACAAGTAGCAGAGAGAGAGGGTTGCAGGAGGAAGAGAATTGGAGCATGCTAGCACCAGCAGCATCAGCAGAACCCGCCCGTCCGCCCGCTCTCCGTTGGTGCGTGTCCGCTTTCCGCCCTTCTAGAAGCAATGTTGAAAGCAGGTTGCAGCGGCATGGTGTGGGATGGCCGCTGCGGCCACCAATTGCGATCACCTAACTGTGTGCCAGCTCACTTACCGCCTTGCCCATCTCGACAACCCACAACACCACAGGTAGTTGTCTTTAGGGGAAGGGTTCTGCTGGCAACCGGGCGGGCCACCGTAGCCTTGCAAGTTGGACCGGCGGCGGGCTGTGGGGACCGGGTACCTTGGGTATGATTTACTGATTATTAGGTGTCATGCAAGTGACCAACCGCTAGAGATCGTGTCGATTCTCAGACGGAACGCTGTGAAACCGCCATGGCTTTTGCCTTTTCCCGGGGGGGTGCACAACCTAGTGTTATTGTGTTGTTGTTTGTTTGTCGTGGATTTGGGGGACACACTATTGACTGTTTTCTTGGCTCTCCATGGCAACAGGGGGAAAAGACCAACCTCTTCAGGAAAGCCGCCGAAGGCACTCTATCCTGCGCTTGCCTGGGCCCTAGCGGCAGACACCGGGTCGGTTGTGGCTTCTTTTGAGGCGTTGGGGGGGGGGGTCATTTTGCGACGACACTCGATCGCTTTTCGTCCTTGCAACAACTCTCTGTCCCTTCTCCCTTTGAGTGACGATTGTATTGGTATACGAAGGACAGTCTGGACAACTGCGTACAGTGCGATTGATGAACTTGCGAATTGCTGGCTGGCTGGGGCCGATCTGCCCTCTTTTTTGCGTGCTCGGGGTCATGAAATAGTCATGTAATACGGGGAAGGCCAAGCCCGCCGGTCGCAGATTGGCAACCATTGGCGACCATTAGCAACCGCTGATCCAAAGTTGCGATATGACTGGGGAAAGTAATAAGACAGATAAGCTTTTGCGCAAGCAGAAAAAAATCTCTTCAAACTCTCCCACGCTAAGAAAGTAGAACGGGATTGGTTCTCTTTTCTCTCTGCGAGTGACAGAGAGCTGCTGTTATAGCAGTAGCAATGCGATTCATCTTGCAACTGTTGTCTACTTACCTTGGTTGCGTCCAATTGCCGGACGAAACATCAAGCAAAGCACAGCCGACCTGTTCATCCGGTCTTTTGTTTCCTTCTCTTCCTGTCATGAATCATTTCCTCTTTTTCCCTCGTGGCATCCCTATTCTAGAGCGTTTCCATTTTATGCGTTTCGATTTGTTTCTTTCATGCCCGACGCGTTTCGAGTTTCATTGATATTGCGGGGTGGATTGGGTTGTAGACGGAAGGGATGGCATGGCATGGCATGGCATGGCATGTCACAGAACCTGTTACTCCGTACTTCGTACACAGTGCCTGCGGCATTGTCCTTCTCCGTCCAAGCTTACATTGAGAGAGAGGTCGAACCAAAGATAAAGTAGGGATGAAAACTTTTTTGGACTTTGAGGCAGAAATGAAATGTCTGCGCTATGGTTTTCTATGAAATACCCGACGGGCAGGAAGATTGGAGAAATTTTGATATGGAGTTTGGAATGGGCTTCTCCTCCAATGGAATGCCCCATGTGGCATGTGTCAGTGGTTTAGAATCCGACTGGCCGGACTAGCAAAACTGTACAGGTTTTTTCTTTACGGTGACGTTTATTGAGATCGGGTCGATTCACACGTGCGGCTGCGTACTTGAACTCTCGGGTTTGGTGGGTCTTTGAAATGGCACGTGAGCGCATTGAATGGCAGCAGACTCCTGCCGGTATTGCTGCTACTTTTCGATCAACCTTGTGCTTCTTCCCCGACTGATGATTGTGCCTTGTAGGGTGAGTGGTGGTACTGAAGGTTCAAGTGAGGATATCGTCAGATATCAGGGCGCTCCGAGCAGACGGGATCGCAGTCTTGAGCCGGGGATTCTGTCGTCCGATAGATGAGAGAGAATTTCGTTGTCGGTTGGGTCGTAGTTGTACCTCTGTCATATCAGTCAGTCCGACAATTTAATGCATAATGAGGTTTGCTGGCTGACTAGCTCATGGAGATTCGGATGGTTGAGGCTGTGGTTGTAAGCCTTCGTTGGGAGGCGCTATCAAGGCTCTCAGGTATCCCATACTTTCTTACTCAGATTCGCGAATGCGAGAATCTCTGGGAGCGAGGCTACAAGGGGGTTTTGACTTTTGACTTTTGAGTTTTGACTTTGTGGCTCTGGCGAGGCCGAAGATTTTTGCGGCTGTGCTTGTGTGCGTGTAAGTCAGTTCTTGGGCTGCCAGGCAAGGTATCAAGTGAGATGAGGCGAGATGAGCCAGCATCACGTTCAAAACTGATAACTGTTGGAGCATTGGAAAGGGGTGGTTTGTCGTGTTTGACGAACTGGAGAGGATGGAAATGCCATCTTGCTCTCGTCTTGCCGGGCATGTCAGAGAGGACGGGGTCTATGGTCATTGGCTTGTAATCGTACCTACTCGGCTATTTAGCTCCCTTCTCTTCAAATACGATTGAATGTTGTGAGGACAAGTCTGAGTCTTTGAATTTTTTCGGCGAGGGTTCGCCTTTCGATAAGAGATGGGCTTTGCCTATGATTGTTCTGGTTGAGAGTGTGAAACCCGGATTGGCATTCATGAACTGGACTTCAGCGCTCCGTATTGCTGGAGATGTGTTGATCTAATCATTCTCACATCTTCTACGACTGCCTTCTCTGACACTCTATGACCTTGAACTTATTCACAGGCTCCATGTTCTAATTGGCGTTGATAGGGGTTTCTTTATTTGGAAACCGCAACAACGAGATCCAGAACCCGGCATCGATAACCGCCTTGTTTTGCATAAATATTGAAGACCAGGCTATGGAGAGCGCCGCAAGAGGACTATACCATACGGAACCTTTTATGAGTCAATGGCGATGGGGTCTGACTGGTCATAGGCAATGGAAGAAAGACGCTCTTGAGGAGACTCGCTTGGTCTTTCGGGTCGACGTTAAAAGGAGGCATATTGTTAGTCTGCCTACCCCCAAGATAAGGTGTGGATCGTACTCGTTCACGAAAGCTGTGGGAGACCTACAAGCTTCCTCTAGGAAGCAGATGTTTTTTGAGATCATCATATCTTTGATTCTCCGCAAGGCTCGTTGGTATGGCTTCAAACAAGCCACAGATGTCAATACCTCTGACTCATCGGCCCCTGCCTTTCTGACCTACTGAAATCATCACTGCCATCGACAGTAAACATTGACAATGAGAAGACGCTCGCCACAGATGATTCATCTCATGCCTCCTTTCCATTTGAGAGTGACGACTATTAGCTTGAGTTCTAGTATCCTGAGGAGGGGCTAGATGGGAGGTTGCACAGGATAATCAATAACACGGAAAGATATGACGAAGCTCTCTTGATGAGAAACCTCATCAAGTAGCCCGCTACAAGTGGGAAAACACAAGTCGAAGAGAAGCCATGAAATGAGCAATCCACAAACCCGCTCAGGGAATTCCAACATCAACCTCCCATCCCCAATTGTCGTAATATCTGACTGATAGCGTCACCACCTCCTCCCCAAGTCATCTCATCGTACGGCGTAAGCCTTTCCAAATTCTTGTCTCCAAGCACAACCCTCAAGCCGTCCCAGTCGCAGTCGGGCGCTGCTTCTTATAAGGAAACGGCAACTCAGGCAGGTCGTCATACATGTACAGGCCCTCGTTGCAATTCGACTTGCCCCAGATGTTCCCCGTGCTCTCGTACCACGCCGAGTCGACCGCGAGGGCCGGGCAGGTCGCGAAGACGTCGAAGCTCCAGTAGAGCCTCTTCTCCTGGATCGACTTGTCGCCGCGGTCCTCGCAGACGGGCTTGCTGGGCAGCGCGCACGCGAGGTCGGTGCGCTTGAGGTTGTGCCAGAGGCGGTGGCAGACGGCGCCGACGTCCTCGTCGACGAGGGCCGTCAGCTTGAAGGGGGTGACAAAGGTGTTGCCGTGGCCGCGCTTGCAGGCGACCTGCTGCCACATGTGTTGTCTCTCGCGCGGCATGTTCATGGGGCCCTTGCCGCCTGGTTTGATGGCCGAGATGAGGGTTGCTGTCGTGGCGAGGAAGAGGAGGAGGAGGGTGATTGGGGACTTCATGGTTCTTGGAGAAGGGTTTGGGCGAAGTCAAGGTTGAGTTGATGAGATTTGTACCCGTTTGATTATGGGGAGAGAGAGGGATGTAGATGATGTCCGTCTAAGATTGCAAAGATGGAACGAGTGGGCGCGTTATTTGCTGAAAAAGGGGAGTCTCTGTGCCCTTCAGCTCTGATGTAAGTGCCAGAAGAACGTTGAAAACGTCGAGGATGGCTAGGCGGCTGAACTTGGTGTTGCTTTTCGTTAGACGACCAAGAACGAGGAAAGGTTTTCAGTTGGCTAGCCAGTTACCTGACTGATATATAATAAGCAGCCTTTACAGAGGGCGAGAGAGGCTCAGGGAGAACTGGGGAATGGGTCCGGAGAAAGCTCATGCTTCTCTAGAGACATCTACCTTGGTGACTTCATGCACAAGAGAAGCCTGGGACATACTATTGAACAATAGACTATAGTATGTATCTGTGAATGCCGACGCCTCCCTGACGGGGACTATTTTATGCAATGACCAAACTTTTCAAAATTACACGCCAAATTCTTGCCCATGATGGCTTCGAATCCCCCAAATACCAACAGGGTGGTCTGCGTTCCAATATTCACTATATAGAATGGAATAGACTTCGTAGGAGGAGAAGAAATAAGATATCGAGGACCCTGAGTGATTAACGCGAAAAGGGGCCAATTAACATTGAGCGGCTGTCAATATATCAAATGATTTTCCGCAACCGCGGCCCAGCCATGCATAGCCTCCATCCGCCGATGACGCCTCCTTTGAAACTCAGTGCTGCCATATTTTGGGGCACCGTTGTACTGGCTTATTGTTCAATTATCCTGCCATTCACTATCCCATTCCGCTCCCGTACAAGTAGCGTGCTCCTTCTCAGCTCATCTAACAACAAACGATTGACGTTGGGTTATCTGTCCAGGAGAGTCAAGGGGAGTATTTATATCTTCTGTCTAGCTTCTAAACCGTAGATATTTAATTTGAATGTTTGCCTTCACACGTACATGCCGCCGTATGAATGTCCCGTAGACAGACGGTATCCTCGTCCATCAGGGTCTACTGCCTTCCCCGACGTTCGGAACTTTACGCGGTTTAAAATTTGGACTTACATGTCCCTCATTCAAGTTCCTTCTTCGCGCGCAGATTTACGCCCGAAGGGCTTCGTACATCTGCGGCCATAGAATACTTCGTACCCCATCGTCTCGAGGCTGCAGAAGGCCTCCACTGGCCGGCTCCCCTTTCCAAATCTATGCTCCGCCCTGGTACATGAGACCAGAAAAGCTTATTACCCGCTCGGCAGGAACCTGACACTCTAGACTATGCATATATCATGCATGGTTCCACCTTTCCAGACAACCTCATTCAGATGTTGATGGCAGATGGCCGGCATGGAGGGCTGAAGGCAAACCATAAAACACCCCTCCCGTAGTCGACCTCCATCCGCAGTTCAACGTACGATGTCGGGCTTCGTGCAAGCCGGGCTTGTCACCCCACTGGCACATGGTGTATACACCAACACGAAGAGAAACCCAAGTGAAAGTATGAATGGTACACCGTTAACGAATTTCCGTAATCTAGATCACATAGCGAAGTCGAATGATTACACCGTTGATCGTTTCATAAGGCAAGTAAGGCAAGAAAGAGTTCAAACGTAGGAAACCCACAAAAAGATCCATCTGTGAGAGAAAGCCAGACAAACCCTCCTTCCCAGTAAGCTAAAGCAACTCGATCAATAGAAAGTGAGCGTGATATGAGAAAGACCTGTATAAGCATATCCCGTCACGACCAGCTGTCACTCATCTTCGCTCTCCCTAGAAGTAGCTCCCTGAAGGCTCTCTTACATCCCCAGACACCCGCTTATCGTGGTAGGTCCATTGATAGAACGAAATGTTGTCAATGCAACGAAAAGAGCGGGGAGAATACGTTCCACAAATACCACACCACCGGCGCCGACGATGCGTTTCAGCGGATGTGGACTCCGTCAAAGTCGCAGCCCGCGCGGGTGAACAAGCTTCCACCCGGACCCGCATCCGAACTCCTTGCGCTCGGCCGGTCCGGGAGCCAGGCAACCTCATTCCCGGGCCTCGAGCGGACTTTGTTCCGTACTGTTAGTGTGGTGATGTACCTGTCTTCACTCCCAATCCACTCGTAACAAAATATCACGAACAGCAGAGACAACAAAGTCCACGAATCTTTTATATATGGTTCTGAGGGCGCAAAATGCAGCCCATAACGAGTAGTCTCTAAGATAAGCATAAAGCCAGATGAAGAACAGATACAGACGCTGAGCCCCGGGGATGTCACTCGCACGGGGCCATGGCGGGATTCATCCGTGCTGCTGGTAAGGTAAGCTACAACAGCTCCCCCACACGGCGTCCGCCTTTGACCAGGTTAGCTAGCCAGCCCCATCCTCAGTCCAACGACCATTCCAGGTATTGGTCTATATTCCCCCATGTAACGCCATCTTAATGCTTAGCCGTGACCTTGTCGCCGGTGAGCTTCTCGACGTAAGTCTTGGCCCTGTAGTTCCCACTGATTAGTTCTGTCCGTGTTATGTGACGAAAGGGGTGGGGGCAACTCACATATCACCCAAAGCAACCATGCAAATCGTCTGCCAAACGCCGAGACCAATACGAGGAGCAACACCACGGTAGAGACCGGAGATACCGTTGGTGGAGTAAATGTAACGGAAAGTGTTTCCGACCGTCATCTTCTTGGGTCGGTTGGGGTCCTCCTTCTTGCTCTGCATCTCGACACGGATGACCTCAATAGGCTGGTTCCAGGCGGACAGACCACCACCGAGACCGGAAGCAAGAATCTTCTCCCAGGCGGCGAGCTTCTCACCGTCCTTCTTGCCTCTTACGTCGCGGATGCCCTGCTCGGCCAGACGAGAGAGACCGAAACGGGAACCCCAGTTGGTCATCTGACGGATAGCGACGGCGTTGACACCCTTGTTGATGCCCTTGATACCCTCCTTGCGGTAGATACCCATGAAGGTCTGGAAGGTGCTGGGAGGCGGGACGCCAGTGGAGGCAACCTTGTGCTTGGTGATCTCGACCGTCTTCATGCAAGTGCAGAAACCCATGGTGGCATAGGCCTGGGCAACACCACCGGTGATACCACCGATGATACCACCACCGAACTCGGAAGCACCAGCGTTGCGTGCGTAGTACTCGGCCTCGGAGGCGACGAAGAGAAGGACGGCGCCCTTGGTGGAGGCTTCAATCCAGGCCCAGGGGATGAGACCCTGGTAGACTATGAGGGAGGAGAAATGTCAGTGATGCTTCTTGCTTGTGGAGTGATTTGTCTTCTGGAGAGCTTCGACATCAAGCAATCAATGGGCATCAACCGGGCCGCGATAAGCAGCTCGATTGACGGATTGATTTCCAGTAGTCATCTCAGAGAATCACGAGAATCACCGGAAATGAGGATGGGGAGTTTACTCACAACCAAGGACACCACCACGACCCCAGATGCGGCCCAGGGCAGTGCCAAAGCCGTCGCCACGGTTGGCAGCCATGGTGGTCTTGACGACCTCGAGCGGCTGGCCAAGCGTGGTGACCTCGAACATGTTCAGACCGGCGCCCAACAGCAAGTTGGAGAACTTGACGGGCTTCTTCTCCAGCTTCTGGGGCTCCCCGATGGGGGCGGGCATAGTGGCGACGGCAACCATGGCTCTGCTACTTGTGATGACGGAAAGGGGCCCTGACCAAGGGAGGAGGGTGCTTCTTCGCGGGGGATGCGAGGTGCGGCGGGAGGTTTAATGGAAAGTACGGGGTAGATGCTTGGGAATGGAGCCAAGCGAGGAATGGGGGAAAATGCGGTAGGTTGCGGGATAAAAAAAGGGCTGGGAATGACCTCGGATATTCGAGCTGTGTGTTGATAGGTGTATCTCGGAGGAAGGCCGAGGTCACAGGTGACTTTTTGTGTATGAGGTGAGGAGAGATGTGTTCGTTTGAAAGTTAGGCGCCCGGGGGACTGGACTGGTTTTGGTTGCTAGTTCGGGGGTGGAAGCGTGCGTTCTCAGTGACAAGAAACCGAAGAAACAGAAGCAGGAGCTCTCCGTGACTGAGCGGACGTGGGAGCAGGCGCCTTTTGCACGTGGGAATTGGAGTGGATTTGGGAGGGAACAGTGAGCAAAGGCAAGGCAGGGGCAGGGGTGGGCTACCTGAATGCTGGAGCTCCTCAATTTTTTTGGTCCCAGCCCACACTCAATGCTCACTCTCTCTCTCCAGTCTATCTTCCTAGGGCGGGCTTTGATGAGCTTGGAACCGGGTCAACTTTGGACTCCATTGGGCTTTTTAGCCTTGGACTTGGCCTTGATCGGAGGCCCGATCTGACAGCCTTAGGTTAGGCTATTCACCCGAGTATCACCTCGGACGACCTATTAGATGGTTGTTGGACGGGCATATGCGATACAGACGACCAGACAGAGTTAGATGTTTCCTCTCAGGTACCCAACCCTTGAAGCATAACGGGCGGCCGAGAGCCCCTTGTCTGAAGTCTCCCCCAATGGTTGTAGCAGCGTATGTAAGCTTGACTGGGCACCTCATGTCTCCCGCCGGTACTTTGCATCTTTGAGTACGAAGTACTCTGTGTCCCTACTGGCAAGCAAAAGATACCTACAGTAGATCGGCTTCCTGGACAGCTCGGAGAGAGTGTGTGTGGCATGGAGATGGGAATGCGATAAAAAGTGAGACGTGTGCGCCCATAACTTGAGACGATGCCGGCTGTCCAAGCATTGTCGTAAGACTCGACTCCCTCTCATCGTCCCTCTCTCCCTGTGCATTGTGCTGCTCATAGACCTCATTTAGAAGTGCGTATATCCGTAGTTGACTACCAAGTATATCTGGTTGTATTAGCAGCAGCTTTGGAAGCAGTTACGAGCTGTTGGCATGTACACATCCACTACAAACAATCGTATCCGATGTCAGCTATCCTTCGGGTACTTTTACGAGGATGAACTGCAGCAAGCCAATATTCCCTCGGCGGCTTGCTTACCTCACCTCACCTCAGATAACAAGGCACACATCAGTGAGTCCCGTTACAGCCACAGCTTGGAAAGGGAGTTGTGCCGCCTGCAACATTGGATTTCAACCAGACAAAAGGAAGCTCGAAGCTCACGCAGAAGAAAACAGGGTCCGTACCTCGAGGCCGCGCATCAACAGGTCCGCCGTGCCACGGACTGGCCCGTGGGTTCTCCGCCAACCACACCAAAACGGGCACTAAGAGCACCAAAAGATTCAAGAAACCGAAGAAGGCGCCCACGCGCCCCGCCGGGTCCTTTTTTGGAGCTCAACCCTCCCCAACAGCTTCCAGCCTTGTCCCCATCTGGAGAGCTCAACGCAAAATTCCGTGGGGATCTTCCGACTGCCAAAGCCTCAACCGCCCCCGTCCCAAACTGCCTCCCTCCGATTCCCGCCTCTGACTGGGTATCAAGCTCTAATCTCTCAGACTCACCAGCCGTACGCCGTAGAATCGACGATACCTTTTTTTTTTTTTTTTTTTTTTTTTTTGGGCAATCCACAGCCACCAACATCCATTTACTCCCCCCGTAAGATCTACCAGTAACACCGCGTCAGCCTCACGGTAAGAAGCCTTCAACCCTTATCCAATTAAACCATCCGACTCCATCACATTGCACAAAACCCGGAACTACATCCCTGAGCCGGAACCACTTGCTCCTGCACCAGGTTCCTCTTTTCTTACGGAGTACTCCGTACTCAAGGCTCAAAAGCTGTCTTTCCCACGCCGGACATCGATTGGGGTATAACCAACCCGAGGGGAGGTGTGGATTACATACAGTAAGACTACGGATATTATGCAGTACAAGGTGGTACCGTAGTTTGAGATTATGTAAGACATCACAAGTTTGAAAGTGACACGAACTCCTGGTGTGCGCGTGCCTGCAGAAGCTCGACTCCAAAACTTGCATAGCTCGAGTCCGGCCGCGTGTCCAAGCATCGCGGCGCCACGCTGCGCGCATGGCTTCGCCTGTCACGTCCAGAGGCGCGCAGACATCGGCAAATCCATCCCTTTCCCGCTCCGTCTCAAGTTCAACATCGTCGCATCATGCGCACCAAGCTTCGAGAATAGACCATGGTCAGTGTACCGAGTAAATGGTAAAGCAAGGATCAATGCAAGTAAAGGAACATCTTTATAACTTCAAATTCGTAAATGTGTATTCGGACGCAAGCCAGCCTCGGCCCCAAGGTAACTAAAACAACCCAGTAATTCCCGGTAAAAGCAGCCCTTCTCGGTATTGTACAAGCGCAGTGGATGGTATCGCCCAAAGCTTTTCTATCCACCCTGACTGAAACAACACGCTGCCTTTCATGTCTATTGTTGATCGCTCATGCGACCCTGATGCCTTTCCCGCGCACGCAAAATTACTTGCATCCGCAGGCGCGCCTCCGTTTTTCTCTCTTCCGCCATCATCATCATCTTCTTCTAAGCGTACACGTTTAGATCTTCTTGACAAGCTCGGCCCACTTGGCAGTGGAGAAGGACTTGGGGCGCTCGATGGGGGCACCGAGGGCGCGGTCGATGATGAGCTGGGGAAGGACACCGATGGCGCGGGAAACACCGAAGAGGACGGTGTAGTAGTTGGCCTCGGTAAGACCGTAGTACTGGAGGAGGACACCGGAGTGGGCGTCGACGTTGGGGTAGGGGTTCTTGGTCTTGCCGTGCTGGGTGAGGACCTCGGGGGCGATCTTGTAGACCTGGGAGACGAGCTGGAACATGGGGTCGTTGGGCATCTTCTCTGTAGGGTTGTCAGTATTCTCATTCTTACGTCGAATCTGGATTGTCATTCATGGTGGATACGTACCCTGGGCGAACTTGCGCTGGGCAGAGTAACGGGGGTCAGTCTTGCGGAGGACGGCGTGGCCGTAACCGGGAACGACACGGCCGGCGTTCAGGGTGGACCAGAGGTAGTCGGTGATGGCCTTGTCGCTGAGGTCGTCGCCAACGGACTTCTTCATCTCAGTGAGCCAGTTGAGAACCTCCTGGTTGGCAAGACCGTGGAGAGGACCGGCCAGACCGTTGAGACCAGCAGCAACGGAAAGGAAGGGGGAGGACAGAGCACTGCCGACCAAGTGGGTGGTGTGGGCAGAGACGTTGCCACCCTCGTGGTCAGTGTGGATGGTGAGGTAGAGACGGAGCAGCTCGACGAAGTCGGTGTTGCTGCCGAAGCCGAGCTGGTTGGCGAAGTTGAAGGAGTAATCCTTGTCCTTCTCAACAGCGGCGACCTTGCCGCCCTTGAAGACGTTCTGGTAGATGCGAGCGGCAATGGTGGGCAGCTTGGCAATCAGGTCCATGGAGTCCTCAAAGGTGTATCCCCAGTAGTCCTTCTTGTTGACACCCTTGGCGTAGGCCTTGGCGAACGAAGAGGTGTGCTCGAGGGCGGTAACGGCCAGGGAGAACTGAGCCATGGGGTGAAGGTCGGTAGGGCAGTGGTCGATCAGCTCCTCGACGAACTTGGGAATGTCGGAGCGGGCGGCCCACTCGGCGGACAGGTCGCGGACCTGCTGCTCGGTAGGGACCTCGCCAGTCAGGAGAAGCCAGAAGAGACCTTTGAAGTTTTGTTAGCAAAGGGAATTCATTGCGAAAATTGTCGCGACACATAGACTTACCCTCAGGAAGGGGCTCCTTGCCACCGGGAGCCTTGGGGAGGAGCTCCTGGCACTCGGGAATGGTCTTGCCGCGGAAACGGATACCCTCCTCAGCGTCGAGAACGGAACCCTCCCAGACGAGGCACTTGATGCCACGAGCACCACCGTAGACCTGGTCAAGAGTGACCTTGTCGATGACCTTGGAGCCATGCTCTCTGCGACGGCGAGGTTAGCGGTTGTCGAGGTTGCGATAAGGGGGCCCAATGGCTATGCACTCACTTTCTCAGAGCCTTGACCTCCTCAATCTTCTCGGGGAGAAGCTCAGCGAAGCGCTCCTTCAAGGTCTAGATGCGAACGTGTCAGCTTCACGATACCCGAGGTAAGGAAGGGCCGGACGGCCGGAGGGAAACAACGGCGACGGCAGCAGCAACTTACCTGGTTCTTGGAAGAGTAGCAACGGGCAGCGTTGAAAGCCGAGACCTTGAAAGGGGAGGCTCTGAGGGAAGTCCTCAGAGCAGAGGTGGAAAGACGCGCTACAGACATTGTGAGAGTATCGTGAGGCTTCAGGAACTGGTGAAGGATGAAGGTCGGAAAGGAGGGAAAGAAAAAAGCCGCAGGTAATGGGATAGAAAAAAATATGAAGCAAAGGCGCACTTGGACCGGGGGGCCGCCCTCGGGGGGTCACGTCACAGGTGTGGCCGGAAATACCAATGTACCTCAGCGGGCATACGGGTTGTCTCTCAGGCAGGGTGAGGTATCTGCGCTAGGTGTTTTGGCGCTGCAGGTACATCTGCCATCCATCTTAGACTTCCGGCCGGTTGCCCTGCAGTGTAGCAGTCTACCTAGGTGCTCCCCCAACGTCGGTCCAACCATGGAATTTTTCCTTGAGCTCTCAAGCTGCCCAGATCCAATGCAGGTCGAGCCCAGGCCCGTCTTCCGAGGTATTCAACACGCGCCATAGCGCTCAATTTGCGATGGCGTACAGGAATTGATTGAGAGGCTCAGCCGCCGTCCGGCACTCCGTTGACATCCCTTCCTTTCAGACCAGCTACCTACCACCTACCTTGCTTCTTGACACCGGTGTGCCTTACTCGAGCAGGTTTCAATTGCGGTGGCGGACGACCTCTACACCGTTGATACCTGAGGTCAAGACTCTCTCTCCCGGCCTTCAAGCAACGAGGGAGAAACAAACGCCGGCGAGGCGAGCAGACGCGAAAAGGATACGTACCGGCTGTAATGTACAAGTGTCCAAGACTCCAGTGCCCCCCGTGTCCCCCGTGGTCCCCCCAACCGGCGACTCCAATCAATCTATCCTGTCAATCTTGGGATCTCAATCTCCCTGAACCTGTCTCCGTCTTTTTACGTAGCGTCCCTCGTCGGCCCCACCAGAAAATCTGCATCGCGCACTCCAGTTTGTCGTTGCTCCAGTCTCCAGTTTTACCTCCCGTATCACAACGCCCCGTTCTTGCGCGCGAAAAGCCGAGATAAGTGGATATCTGGGCGGCTTCTCTCGGAGTATCCGCTCTTCGTCCGAAGGTCGGAAGCCAAACTCCAAGTATCTGTTGAACACAACATCGCAGCCTTGACTTTGTGGGTAGCCCGGCGGTAAGGTAAGGTAGCCAAGGACAATGCGCCTCACGGTGAGACTGGACGACGGTTGAACTTCAGAAGGGACTGTGTACCTTCCCAGGCACTTGGGATCGCGGCCCGGCCCCCACGAGTTCACGCTTTCTTACTAAGATTTGGCCCTCGCCAAAGAGCATGTCCGGACTCAGCGCTTGCGCTCCTGTTGCCATTGGCAAGTATCCGCCCGGAGCCAAAGTCAATGGAGGACTTGTTGATGCAAGTTGTTGCTCTCCTCCGAGCCCTGTCTCGCGCATCTCCCGTCAGCTCCGAGGCTCCGTAACCCGCCGCAGGTGTGGCATTCGACCAATCAAAACTGCGTTCTCGACCCTCCTGCCTGTCTTGGAGCGAACTTCCAACCACGGCACAGCTCGACCGCCTCATCCGAGAAAGCTCACACTGGTCACGTATCCGTACAACATGAAGTAGAACGAGGCTTCCGCTCGTCCACGGCAAAGGCAGATGTTGTGATTATGTATCCCGGCTATCACGTAAAATTGATATAATCGTATGTGTGGTATTATTGACAAGCTGTAGCGATTGCAAAGGAATCTGTCAAGCTTCAAGTTTAGATCCTACTGATAAGAAGTATTTTCGCAACTGTCTGCCGGCAACTTCAGCTCTGATTAACAGAGTTGTTGTTGCCGGGGAACTATCACACCTTCTCCAGATAATTTAGTAGGTGGGTATTGTCCGCATACGGATGTGGATGAGAACAATATGAAGACTGGCAGAAATAATTGTGGGCGGGCGTGACAACAAAGATCTTTGCTCTCCTCGTTGATGTCCGGGCCGGCGACGCCAATGTGGAAAGGTGCTCTGGCCAATCTGGGCCAATTCAAGCGCCGGGACCCAAAGCATCTCCTGTTATTTCCATATTGGCGCAATTGAGACGACTGTGTCAAATGGGCCTTTCTCACTTATTTATTATGCCAGCTCATCACCAGCGCGTCTACCTTAGCATTCCGGTGCAGTCCATCTTCTACGTACCTTAGGTCGTACTTCCTCGCGGCAGAACCTCGGCGGTGGAACCATCATCTCGCTTCGAGGACCGGCTAGTCAGCAAAAAGGTCTGTGCCTTAGCAACTTCCCATTTAGCCTTAGGCAGAAAGAAGCTTGGGCACCCGACCTCAGCAAACGATGTGAGCTCCTGCTCTTGATGACTTTGATGACAAAGATGCCAATGGTTTTGATTGGTGCTTTGGTCTCCAAGAATAAAGCCGTAATCATGGGCACGCTGCACACCCGACCTCACCTGCCATGTGCCACCGCCTGCTGCACGGCAAGCCTCCAGCGCCGTCTCCAAACGTGTCCCAGCTTCCATTCCATCCCCACTTCCGAATCTCTTCTTTTCCAACCACAACTCCCCCTTCCCCCTCAGAAAAACTGACGAACCTCTCCAGCGCGACGCTGCATCACGCCCATCCCGTCGGCAGCATAAGATAACTGTATTCATCGAGACTATCATCGTATACTGACGAACATCGTATTTCGCCTTCGAGGACCGCAAGAGTCCGACCGTGGGTGAAATCAAATCAAGTAGTAGACCGTCGACGGCTCCTGCCACTTGAAAATTCTCCTCTGTGACCTCCTTGGGACGACTCGTCAAAAAAGGCGTCGCACGCTCTGTCCGTACAAAGTAGAGAGTCATCCAATCCAGGAACTCGATCCATTCGTACCTTTAGAGTGCTGGACACATTGCCGTCGCGCGACATTTTGGGATATCTACCTTATTTCTGCCTGCGCGGTCTGTAAAACAAAATACACACAAAAAGTTGTTGATCGAGGGAAGGCGCGACCGGACGTACCTGCCTGATTTTACTCTAGGAAAGAGCGTGGCACTCTTTTACTCTTGACTACTTCCACTTCCTGGACGTCGCGTACCTCCCCGCGCCCTCAGTAAACCTCTTCTTGAACAACCCTTCTTGCAAGCCGCAAAGAGCAAAAAAAAAGAAGCCCTAGCTACTGGCACTTCGTCTGTTTTGCCTCGAGCCTGCCCGCCACAACCAAACCAAACTATCTACCTTCCCAATCGTACTTCGCTCGCAGACAAACTCCTGAGGAAAAACACCACAATCGCCATCGCCATATCTTAGTTGCCAGCGAGCGCCCTGCAGAATGGCTGCCCCGACTTCTGCCGCCGCTGCTGTGGCGGAGCTAGAAGCCGCCCTCGAACCCATGCAGAATTACAAGGCTCCTGGTGTCACCGCCAACCGCATTGCTAATATCACTACCATCTGTGTCGACAACATTCAGGTACGATACGATATCGAACGCAGCGTCGCATCTCGCTTGCCTGGCCAAGTACCTAGACTAACCTCGAAACTTTCTCTGTAGAATGAGTCGGTTCTCATCCAGAAGCTGTATACCACGTTCAAGAAGTTTTCTGCTCCTTACAAGCTTGGAGTCCTATACGTGATCGACTCTGTGATGCGCAAGTGGCTTGACCAAGCCAGAGTGTCCGGCCAGCCTGTTGATGGTTCTGCGAGAGATGGAACCTTTGGCGCTGGTTGTCACCGAATTACCGGTCTCATGCACACCCTCATCAGTGACATGGTGCAGTTGCGCCTCGAAGGCCAAAAGGTACGCATCAAATGTTGCAGTTTTCGAAGCACCCTCTACTACAATACTTTGTGTGTTGGCATATCTCATAATGGTTCCGACATGGACCGGGATGTCTTTCGCCCTTCATCCTTTCATCTACCTCACACCGGACAATGTGAGAGTGAACGCTTGAGACTCATTCGGACACGTTCATTGATGTCTATATGTTCTTTGCTTTCTGTTGACATGGCTGGATAATCTACTTACACTGCTGCCCTTTATGTAGGAGAAATTGCTTAAGCTGCTCGAGATATGGCGTAGAGTTGCCACTTTCTCTCCTGATGTCCTCGATGATTTCCAGCGGAAGATCGAATCTTCGCCTGACCCGAGTATGTCACCATCCCACCAGATGATCAACAAGCTTCATCGCCTCCGTTGTGCTAGCCCGGGTTTACAATTTGCTGACTCCTCTGCCCGTTCAGTTCAGTCCTACACGCCTGAGGGTAGTCCCCCACCAGGCTTGGTCGAGGCCATGGGCTACAGATCCAAATCCGCGGCTCCCCCGGCTGCTCAACCCCGTCCTGCTGATGCCAACAGCATCATCGCCAATCTGGCCAAACTTACGCAGTCCGTCCAGAGCCAGCCTCAGACCCAGAGCTATGGCCAGCCGCAGAATAGCCAGAGTCAGAGTAACGGACATGGCCAGAACTTCAATCAGGGCCACAATTACGGCCAGGCCCATGGTCATATCCAGCCTCCCGCCCCGGCTCAGACTCAGACCCCCGCAGTGCCTCAGAACTTGCAAGACTTGCTCTCTAGACTACAGAGCTCCACGCCACAGCAGCAGCAGCAACCGCCGCCGCCGCCGCCTCCAGCTCCTCCCGTCAACCAGTTCCCCCAGGCTCCGTACTCTATGCCTCCTTTCCCTGGTGGCCCCCCTAACACAGCGACTCCGTATGCATACGCCCAAGGCCAGCCCCAGGCTCCTCCTGTTGGACTGCCGTTTCCAGGAGCTGGCCCTCAGCCTCCTCAGGGAGTCAATGGTCAGCAAATGGCTCTCATGCAGATGTTTGCCAATTCGGGATTCACCGCGGAGCAAATTGTCGCAGCGCTTGCGGCTGCCAGCAATCAAAACAGCGCTACTCCTTCGGGACCGCCTGTACCCACGCCCTCTACCACATCTACTCCACTCCCCATCGCGGCCCAGAGTTACTACGGCAGCGGTCAGGGATGGGGTGGTCCCGTTCAGCCCAGTGACACCAGCGAGGGAAGTCGCTACATTCGTACCTCAGCTGGAGCTGGAAATGGGAAATATGAACGTACAACCCGGTCTAGATCGCCTGGCCGCCGTTGGAACTCGGGTGGTTCTTCTCACGACCGCGACAATGGCTACGACTATGGACATCGCTCCCCCGATCGAGGCCGTCACGACAGTAGAGACGGTCGCTATGGTAGCGAGTACCGCCAGCGTAGCCCCCATGGAAGCCACAGTGCTTCTCAAGGTGGTCATGGTGACTCGCGCCGTGGTTCGGATGCCAAGTGGGTTGAGTATGACCGTAACTTGAAGCCTGGACACATCAAGGTTCTGAGCCGCACCCTGTTCGTCGGCGGTGTCAAGTAAGTATAGCCGTAAACATTTTCACTTGTTTGAACATTGACTGACAGCCTTTATAGCCAGTCTGAGCACGAGCTTCGTGCCATCTTTACTCGATTTGGCCAGGTTCAGTCTTGCATCGTTAACAAGGACAAGCGACACGCCTTCGTTAAGATGGTCTCCCGCGAGGATGCCGTTCGTGCCAAGGATGGCATGGAGATGCGTGCCAACGGCAACATGCCGCAGAACGATGATGAGTCGCAGCTGAGAGTAAGTCCCAAAGATCTCTGACTACCAAGTATTTCGACTGACACAACCTAGACCCGCTGGGGCGTTGGCTTCGGTCCGCGCGACTGTAGCGATTACCGTACGGGTGTTAGCATCATTCCTATCAGCAAGCTTACAGAGGCTGATCGCAAGTGGATGTTGACCGCCGAGTATGGAGGCAGTGGCGGTAAGCCCATCGAAGAGGGTATGGTCGTTGAGGAGCCCGATATCGAGATTGGCAATGGTGTTTCCTCCAAGGCCATCAGCCGCCGCATGCAGACCGACAAGAGCGGCAACCACGGACCTCGCTCTACTCGTAGTGGTGGACGCGACGACAGCCGCGAGGACCTCGGTCGCTGGCGCCGTGGCCGCGACCGCGACCGTGACCAGCGCCGTGATGACAAGAAGTTCTCTTCGGCCAACTCTCAGCCGCTTCCGCAGTTCCCCTATGGCATCGGTACCTTGCCCAACGGCATGCCTGCGTACCCTCCCGGCTTCGCGTTCCCGGCCGCCAAGGACAACTGAGTTGTTCTCTCCTGCGCGGCCTCTCGGATCCGCTGAGCGTTGTATATGGAAGGGGGTATACTTTATTTGCTTCTGCGTTTCGACGTCCCTCTGGACCCTCGCGAGCTTTGGCCTTTGGCCTGCGATAATCATGGATGTGTGCATTGGGCCGGCGTTCATATGGGGGAGGTAGCTGGGCAAGGATATCAAGGAGAGAAAAGGAAATACCCACACCAAAAGTAACTGAGCTCATTTGGAGAGGAAAGGGGGTGGATCAGGACTTTGTTTTTTTCGATACCCGCGCACTATGATGCTTTATCGTATCGTGGTCTTGCTGGCTTTTGGGCTTCAAGGGTTTGGTCAACTGGTTCTTGGTTGTAGGGTGATTTTTCACTCGAACTCCCGTTGTAACGTAGCAAAAAGAAAAGGACTGTTTTGGTCTATATCTGCTTCAGTGAAGCTTACGTGATGCCGCTGGTGATTCAGATACTAACATATGGTAGTCCGTACCTACAGCCTTTGGCCATGAGAATTGCCACGAAAGAAGGGCTGCTCTCCCGCTAACATAATCGTCACATTTGACACCGAAAAAGGCGTAGCTCAAGAATCAGAATTCGTAAACACAACACATGTGGCTCATGTTCGATCTATTTATGTGCGTGGACGTACCGACGAAGAAATCCGTGAATTTGTCTATGGGCTAGAAAAATAATGAAGCAGAGGTAGCTCGTCGGGGTTTCCTCCTCCCTGCTACGGCACCTGGTTTCGAAAGTTCTGGCCGTACCTTACCGCTTCTTACCGTACCTTCCCTCCTTGCCCATCCCTTTCAAACGTGACACACCACCTTACCACGAAGCGGCGCGAAATACATACCCCTCCTCAATCCCATTCCCGTCAACGGCCAGGAGGCGCCCGTCTAGGTCGACGGGTCAGGTCAAACCTGGCTGGGTGGTGGAGTGGTCAATGGTCGACAATCAAAAACGCCAACCAGCCTACTTGACGACAGGCTTAGCGAGTACCCCCGAGTTCGAATCCCAGCATGAGCACCAAGAGATGTAGCCTCAATCGGGGGTTGAACTCTTCTTTTTAGGTTAAATCTATTAAAGGGTGTAGGATATAGATTTATCCTCTGTGTCATAGTTCCTGTCTCTTCCTAGCCAGCTTAGAGGAGCTATGTTAGAAACTGCTAGCCACTTGCGCCTGCCTTGAAGCCCACCGTCCTATCTCGGGGGGGGGGGGGGTATCTAAGTGACGCTGTTGCTTCGAGGGTAGTATGTTCTACAATATCTGATTTCTGGTCCCAAACACGAATCGGTTAGCTTTAAAGTGAAGTCATTGCCCGAGATACAAGCAGGGCCTAAGAATACATTGTCTTACGCTCTTCAGTATCACATGACGAATCAGTCGCTCAATCTAGCCAGTATCCTCTCCTACCGTGCCGTCACCTCCTTCATATTCATCATATAACATACAGCGCGAGGGAGAGCGGGATGAGAGAAGTATAGAGACCGCGCTTGTATGTACGAGTACAGTCCTTCAGGTGAGAAAGGGATACCAAAAGCTCAGACGCACACAAACACAAACACACACATACCATGGGCTGTAGATGCTCGGATTTATGAGCTCGGCTCTTTCCGGGTCGCACCCTTGTCGGGTTTAGACTAAAGGGGCCTGGAGGAGGCATTATATAGGGTGTAAGATAGTTTGCATCGAAGATCCTTCTCATGTCTCATGCTGCTTGTAGAGGCGAAGCTAATCATTTGGTCAGTGACTGCTTGTTTTAACCTTTAATTGGCGGCGGAAGTGAGATCCAAAAGCCCTGTAGTCAAGTGAACCTGGTGACGAGGCCAATATCTCCCGCCTCGGTGTGATTTTAGATCGTTCTACTTCTTCAACAAATGCCATAACGGCAAAAGGATTCGATTCTTCGAGAGAGACATATAATAATGTCCCGGCAAGCTATCTACGATATGTTTAGTAGACCCGGCCTCTGTGTTCTTAAGCATCACTAGGTCGATATAGAAGCCATTCACTATTAGGTAGTCTCAATAATACATACAAATGTTGTTTATTTTATATTTTTTACCAAATCCTTTTTTATAGAAAAAACAACAACAGCACTCTATCATGATAGCTTGTTTGCTCTCTTAAAGCCTAAAGAAACCAATAGTGGGCTTATTATCAAGCAAGAATGATTAAACAAATTCAGATTTCACTCTATTCATAAAACCCCAGTTTAATGTCGTAAGTCTTGGTATTCGTCTAATAGAATTATTTACATCCTCTTAGCCTCAAAAAGCCGTCAGCTAGTGAAGCTCGAGTCTAATAGAGGCAACATCAGCCCTTTCGGCTTATAAAGGCCATAAGCTAAATCAGCTTATATCTCAAAAAGGCTATATCAGCCCTTCTTTAGAGTACTTCCGCTTCTCACGAAAGCGTAGCCCAAATGCTCTTATCGAGGTCACCCTCCTCATATTCGTAATCCCACCCCTCATCGTAGATAGGGTCGTCGATATTCACCTGGTCCATGAGCAGATCGAGCTTCGTCATCTCGCAAAGCTCTTGCAGATCCAAGTCCCTCGACACGTTGCGCGCATGCCGACGCTCGAGGGCCACGGAGCCCACGTCAGTCAGCGGCCGGAGACGGGTGACCCGCAGCGACCTACGGCGGAACATCTTTTGGTTCTCCTGCTGAATCTCCTCGACCTTCGCCAACAGGGGCTGGGACGCATCGCCTTCAAAGTGCGATTTGGGGCAGTGCAGGCCCAAGGTGGAATACGCAGGCCCCTGGATGACGCCGACGGTGGCGTCCGGGTGACGAATGAGTTGGCCAGAGGAGAGCATTCTTCGTCCTCTCTCGACTCCGGTCTTGGGCTCTTGGTCCTGATTATTCTGGTGTGGAGCAGGGGGATCGGCGTGCTCGATGACGGGTATCGGACGGCGCACGGGACGACGAGGTCGCATGCCCGCCGGCATCGGGGGTAGGACGAACTTGGCCGGAGGCTCGTCCTCCTTGTTCAGCGAGAGGAGCATCACTCGACCACTCGCGTCTCCGATAGCAAGCCTCGAGTAACATGGAGAGAAAGCTCCGCATGCTATAGCTCCAGGAGCCTCTAGAAGGTCCCGGACGAGGGGCTGCCGGAAATTGCGTACGTTCCACACCTTGACTACTCCGTCTGACCCGCCTGTGTAGAAGCGATCCGCTGTAGTCCCCCACGCCGTGAATTTGACGCCCACGTCCAGGTCTTCTCGCTTTCCCAAATTTGGATCGAATTCGTCGATCGGCTTCTTATGCCGTAGAGCGTGGATAGGTTTGTCGCCTCGGGAGGTGTCCCAGACGTACACTTTTCCATCGGTGCAAGCCGCAGTCACGTATGAGCAGAGGACGCTGTTGGGCTTGATAGTGAGCTCGTTGATATCCTTGGCCGGACAGTCCAGGCACTGCATCTCGCCAAAGGCTGTGTCGCCTTCAGGCGTCAAGCTGGGGCGGAAGATGCGAATCTGCGTCAGAGTCTCGTCGTCAACCATCAGCCCAGCCGGGGATGTTGCCACAATGAAGCTCGGTAGAGTGGGATGCCAAACCACCTCAAAGACATTCTGTGTAGACGCCGTCAAAACCTTGATCTTTTCGCCCGTGAGGCAGTTCCAAAGACAGATCTCACCGGTGTTCAACTTCTCGTCGGGAATGTCGTTATCATCTCCCGTGAGACTGCGAGGGGAGTAGCCAACGAGAAGCAAGTGTTGCACACCTTCGGCTAAGCCCCATTGCATCGTTGCTGGAAAGTAAGCCCATTTCTGGGTTGCCGTCGTCTCCTCATTCCCTTCGTCCCATGTTCTCGAGCCGGTGTATACCTGGTAAGGGCTCTGAGATACGTTGTCGTTATCAACGCGGTAGACCCGGACAGCTTGCGTGGATACATCAGCAGCAGTCGCCACCATGCCAGATTCGTGTTTAGAAACAGCCACAAAGTTGACATTGCCCGCGTGTGTCCAGGTGCCTAAAGCCTCCATATTTGCTCCTCTATCGTCGACCTTCCACACCTTGACAGTCTTGTCGAAACTTGACGTGTAGGCACGGTTATTGATGCGATCATAGTCAGAAGACACAACGGAGGAGTAGAGCCACGGGCTCTGGCTTTCTCTCATAGCCTCTGTCGAGTTCTCGCCCTTCTCGACAATCGGTCGGGGGATTCTGTGGTCCGGATACGCCTTGAGCTGACCCAACGTCGTCGAGCAAAGCAAAAGGTTGCCGGCCTTATTATATTGCTGGTTGTGCGAATCGGAATGAGCCGTGGCTCCGCAGACGAAGTTTGTGTCTGAAGTCCAGGCAATCGTCATAATGTCACCAGCGCAGCCCACCCACTCTGCCCGCATCTCCATGTCGTCTTCGTGAGCCTTCCTAAACTCGTTGGTGAAGTTGATGTGGCGACGCATCCGGCCGAAGCCTCGGTTTCCGTCGACTTCCCGCGCCAACAAGAGCGCAGAAATCTGACTGGTACGCTGTGCCTCGCCCTGCTTGTCGGACTCGTCAACCTCCAACGTCAGCACCTTTGGATGCCGGGCCGGTCTCTTGTGCCGGTTCGCCAGCTCGTCGAGGAAGTTCCGAATCGCAACGTGGTCTCGCTGCGCAAGCGTTCCCTTGAGCTCGATCATGGGTGGTAAAGTCGTGAGCAAGTCGGGCCGCTTTCTCAGCATCTTTCCCAGCTCTCTATCCGTATTGTCCCTCCGCTTGTGCTTGACCTTCTTGTCACACATAGCCCGCACTACTCTCCGTACGTCATCCAACTCGTCGGGTGTGAAGTCGACGTGGAAGGGCAGTGAGCCCAGCGCTGTCGCCGCCGGTAGGTTTCGTACAAGCTTGGAGGTGCCACGAAGAATCGTCTCGCGCTCTTCCGTTGTGGTGTATGGCCGCCGCGGCATCGTCATCCAGGCTACTTTGGCCTTGTGGCCTGGGGTAGCCGCCGCCCCCCCGGCCTGTGAATCATGGGCCTTCCATGACTTGAAGGACCTGGCCTGCGCCCTCGTTCGATAGTTCGTTGTCGAAACGGCGACGACCGGGGGTTCTGTAGCTGGGGGTTGAGGCGCTGGGTAGGGTTCTTGCTCGGGTTCTGGCTGGTACTCTACCTCAGGCGCCCGCTGAGACTCTCGTCGACTCTTCGCTGGAGGCTTCGGTCGAGGTTGTTTCTTCGCCGGCCGCGGCGCTGGCCTGGCTGGCGCCGTCGGAGGACCTTGTTCGGAAGCAAGGTTCGATCCACGATATCCGTCCGGGTGGATGGGGACCCGAATCCCACCAAAGCTTAGGGGCTTTTTCCTGTATTCCTAAAACAGAAAGTCAGTACGACACTCGTGTATTGCCGTCCTGAGGCGGGCCGGTACGTAAGTAAGTGTAAGGGTCGGTTCTCACCTCGCAATTGTTGCAAAGGTCTGCAATACGATAACGCGCGAGCGCGGCCAGCTTCTTGACTGCATTTTGGGACAGGAAACCTTGATTGATGTCGATCGCGTCGTCTTCTATAGCGGAATGATACACCTCCCTAATCACCTGCAGCCTTTCTGTTAGACAATTCGCTTCCGAGAACGAAATATGCCGAGTGCGAGGAAGAGAGACAAGAGGGGAGAGGAAGGCGAGAGAGAGCGTCCTACTTACCCGTCGAGCGATATCTGCAATCTTGAACGTATCTTGCGGAACATTGAGCAACGCCTCGGTGATGTATGGCCTGACCTGTGCGTTCAGGCACCGCATGAATTTCTCAGAGTCACCGCCATTCGGGCCAATAGGAAAGTCGGGACCGTAGTGCATTCGTTGCCTCTTTCGAGGCGGTTCGGCCTCAGCAGGCCGTGAGCTGGTTTCGCGGTCATCGTCGAGTGTGAGGTCGATAATGTCGGTCTTCTTATTCGGGGCGGCCGTTAGATCGATCGTCGTGGCATTCGACTTGCCCTTCGGACTCGCAAACATAGTCGCGATCCCAAGGACATCGACGCGTCGTCGTCGTCGTCGTCCAGCTAAGGCTCGGCCAGCGTACACGCGTAAAGTGAAGGTCGTCGGACGCGTAATTGTAGATCGTCGGGTCACATTTAATTAGAGCGAAGAAGGTAGCTATAATGGGTCAACAGAGGCGGGTCAGGTGGAAGTGTTAAGAAAAAGTGGACCCTGGCACCTTTCTGTCACTCACAAGGGTCTAAAACAGTCTTACGTAAGAAATCATTTCTTTCTATAAGATTTAAAAGAGTAAAACTATACTAATAAATTCTCTTAGACTATTATTGATTTTAGTCTGAGCTACTAAACCTGATATTATATAACATAGCTCAAATTGAAATGTAATTTATAATAGTCTCTTAAATGAATAAAGATTGATTAACTGTTCAGTATCAAAGAAATATTTAATCATTCAAAAACATTGTATTCGGACATTGAATCACCAGACAAACATTAAAAAGATGTAACCTAAGACATTTGCGACAACTCTTTGAGCGCAAATCCTGTCGCTCATTGACATGGAAAGCGTTGCGTTGCTTCCAGTCACATATCAACAACACTTCTGGGCTCTTCGCGAGGGGCAGCACACTCACTTTAAGCCACGAGAACATCCAGCAAAATAATCCAATTCCTTCAAGAAGTCTTTAAAATGCCCAAAGAAACGCTTTGCAACTATTGATTCCACATTTATTCATCGCGGAAGTTGTCATAGAACAAGATTGAACTCGATATCGAATATACCTACTCTGTGCCCCGCGGACCGTCTTGCGCTGATACGGCGCGTCACTCTGCCGTCGCGTGCATTCATCGAGGGACAACGCCAAGCAACAAAGTCTAAATGCGCCGGTAATAAATGAACAGTCTAATCGAATGGCTGTAGAACAACGTTGAACCGAATAGCCCCCCGTCCAATGCCGTCATGTCGCATGCCGGACCGGAGCGCCATTGGCTTCGGAGGCCATCGGCCCCGCAGGTGCCAGCCAGATGCGCCAGCTCACGCTCTCCAGCGCATCAAGGTCCGACATGGCACATGTTAAACTTTATGTGGTGATTTTTTTTCCGGCTTTACAGGCGTTAAAGATCGACCTTAACGGGATCAGGCTTTCAATGGAAATCACACGATACGGCACACCTTTCAACTACACAATACGCGCATATACTGCTAGATTTAATAATGATTTTATAGATAGTTAGAGGCATACTACTTGGTATGTATCAATCTTAGAGAGGTACGTGAGGTATTAACATGTAACTTATTCAGCTAGCGCTATAACGAAAGTATGCATCAAAGCGGTTTCTATCAATATCAAAACATGCCTCATAACTTTAGCATCACTGCAATAAGGTTACGTTTCTTTATGAAATTTAGTGGTTGTAAACTCTAGAAAGCAGATAGATCATCTTATATGGTACAGCATTGCCCGCCTGTATGTGACACGACATCATCCAACGCCAATCCTCTAAATAAATAAACCTTCTAAAGCTTGGCCTTGGTGGCCGGCTCCGCGTTGATCTCCTCGTACATCTGGTCGATCTGCGTCCTGAACGCCTTTGCGGTTTGCGGTCTCTTGAGCTTAAGACTGTTCGTACTAGGTCAGCAGGTGTCCATGCCTAGTGCTAATAAGGTGGTTTCCACTTACGTAGGTGTCAACAGCTCGTTCTCGATGCTGAAGGGGTCGATGGTGAGGTAAACGCTGCGCACACGCTCGTAGCTGTTGAACTTGTGTTTCTTGCCAATCCGGTCAAGCTCTGCGAGCAGGGCCTTCCTGACCTTGTTGTCCGCGCCAGCCGCCTTGATTGCTGCAATGTCGGTCTTGTCGATGGTCTTCTTCAGGATCTTGCTAGCAAATGGCGCAAAGTTCTCGGGGTCGACACCAAAGACAGCCACGAGCGACGACTGAGACGGGTCACCGTGGACATATGCCATGGCCAGCAGACTGCAGCTACCCAAGTAGACGTTTTCGATACGCTCAGGCGAGATGTACTCTCCTTGCGACAGCTTCAGAACGTTCTTCTTGCGATCGACGATCTTGAAGCGACCCATGTTGTCGACCTCGGCAATATCTCCAGTATGGAACCAACCATCTGCATCGAGGGCCTTGCTCGTCTCCTCCTCGTTCTTGTAGTACTCCTTGAAGATGCTGGGACCGCGGAGGAGAATCTCACCACGGGGGTAAGGCTTGTCTGTGACGAAATAGTCAAAGTCGGGAACCGACTCCAAGCAGATCTCGTTGCAAGAGGCTGGCGGTCCGATGTTGCCGAGTGTGAAGTCGCCCTTCAGCTGAACAGTCGAGACGGCGTACGTCTCCGTCAGGCCGTATCCCTGCACAAAGTGGTTGCCGAAAGCCGCGCGCAAGAACTCGTGGACGTCAGGATCCAGCTGAGCGCTACCGCTGACCATGCTGTGCGCCTTCTTGAGGCCGACAGCAGCACGAACCTTGGGGGTCCAGATTCTGTCGTACAAGAAGTGAGAGTTGCTTGCCTTGCCAACGGGCTGCTTCATGTTGGCCTTCTTGGTGCTGACAACCTGGCGAGACAGGGATCCCTTGACACCGTCTGCGTCAATGGTGGCAGTTCGGATGGCCGAGTTGAAGCGGTTGTACAGGCGGGGAACAGACATAAACCCTGTGGGCTCGAGAATCTTCATGTCGTCTACCAGTCCAACGATATCGCCGCGGAAGAAACCGATGCAAGCGCCCTCGGCCAGAGCGGTTTGGTCGACCATTCTTCCGTAAATGTGAGCGAGGGGCAGGTAAGAGATGTGCACGTCCTTGTAGGTAACGGTGCCGGCGGATCTCGCGGCTGTGAGGCCTGCAACGGCGTTGCCGTGGGTCAGGACAACACCCTTGGGCATACCGGTAGTTCCAGAGGTGTAGTTGATGGTGACGTAGTCGGTCGAGCGTGGGGGGCGCATGGGGCGACCGGACTTGAGGCCGAGCTCCTCGACGCCAGCCATGGAGTAAATCTGGATGCCATTCTGGGCAGCGATGCCGTTCAGAACAGACAGCTTGGAGTAGCCAGCCTGTTCGCCATCGTCGAGGGAGTCAAGGCACACAATGAGCTTGAGTGATGGGAGGCGCGGGGCAAGCTTCAGCAAGACGGGGATGTGCGGCAACGAGGTAGCTACGCAGGCCAAGTTGGCGTGGTTGATGATGTATTCGGTCGTGTCGGGGCCGAGGGTCTCGTAGAGAGAGACGGTGAAGAGAGATTGGGATGCAGCACCGAGATCTAGTAACTTTGAGTCAGTATGCAGTTTGCGCCTCGTGCTTGGCATGTGACAGTCAACGTACCGGCAATGTGCCACTCGGGGCGGTTTTGCGACCACAAACCGACACCGTAGTTGTCGCTGGTGATGCCAATCTTCTGATGAATCTCAATCAGACCGGCGCCGAAGTTCTTGCGACGCTCGGCAACCTGGGCATAAGTAGCCCAGGTGTACTTGTTCTCCCAGTCCTTGGTCGCGGGGTTCCATGCTCGGTGACCCAAGCACTTGGCGTTGGGACGCTTCTTGGAGGACTCCTCAAACAAGTCGTGAACGGTCTGGACCGCGGGATCAAAAGTGGACAGCAGAGGGCCGTCGCGGAAGCGCCAATGGCGGTAAATGGCACTGCGGCCTTCCTTCTCGGAGCCTGGGATCGGGACTCCATAGGGCGAGCCGGGAGGCGGCGGGTTAGCCAGCTCCTGTATGTATGCGGCGGTGTCTTTTGTGGGAGCCATGTTCGCAGCGACAGCGGGAATCTGTGGGGGAGTGCTTGCAGCCGACGACTGTTGGTTACGTTGCTGACGGACGATCTACCTCGATCTCGCTGCCAATTCGTTGGGGGCCCGACGGTGCAGCAGGATATGGCGCAGAGAAGTAAGACTAGATGCTGGGGGCCTGGTGAGATGGAGGCGATGTGCGGGAGGGGAAGATGTGAAGCTCGTTGAAAGGTGTCGGGACGGAAAGGTTTTGAAAGGAGAAGAAAAAAGTTGGAATAAACAGAAGTAATCCGTCCGAGAAGGATTTCGGGACAAACGAGGGGGGGAGCTTGTCTAGGTAATTCAAAGTTTTGTCTACAACGGAAGATCGAGTCGAGCCAAGTGCGCGTCGAAGCTACTCCGTACGGGGGATTCGGTTGTCGTTTCTTGGCCTCCAAGTGAGAAGGTGCAGGAAACGGAGAGACGATCCAATGAGCGAGGCCGAGTTTGGGAGCGTAGGCCGAGGCACAAGCCCCCAGAAGGGCGAGGGTGCCACTCAAAGGTCTCAAGGTCCTCGGCAACCCCAGATGGTGAGTGCGCTAAGGGGACCACTACAGCTGTTGAAGGGTGCTGATTGGCACCAGGAGGACCCGCCAAGGGGGCGCTGGATGCAGTGGCTTGCGGGGGCGCTGGGGGGCTGGCGGTGGAGGGAGTGGGAGCTGAAGCTGGGGGTTCTGGGTCGGAGATTCGCAAATAATGGGGAAAGATACCCCGTGGTTTCCGTCATGACCTCACAGCAAAGTGTCCACGTGGAGGAATGCGTCTGCTGTTGGCCGTGTGGCCATGCATACTACCTACCTTACCTTATGGGTGTATCTACGGGGCAGGTAACACAGTATTGCCAGCCATGTGGTGAGACCTGGCCTGGAGAGACCCGAATCAACATGTGAGTTACACCAGGCCAGCCTCCTTGTTGTGATAAGCTATGAGGTATTCGTACGGAGTATTTCACAGTTCGTAAGCTCAACAATGACAGTGACATCTTAGCGGGGTTATGCATATGGGGGAGGCTTAATTTCCCAGCAAACGGGGATCAGTCATTCACCCACTCTTTACAGGTAGATCCCCGACAGCGGAGCTGTCATCCGTCACTTCCCCTGAGCACCGAATACTAATCGAAATCCCCTGCTATGCAATTGAAAACAATAACTACCTTTCTTACTGTCTTCTGTCACGACTATGAAGCTCATGATATTGCTGATCTTCAGTATCAACCATGTCAATTCGTAGGATGCTGTCAATGATGCACGCACTGAAGAGATGGTCAGTCTGTGAAGGGGACTAGCAGGTCGGATTTGTCACATGCCAGAGCTGTGCTCTCAGTCTCAGGTCCGGGCGCAGGACAGCTGTCTTACTCCGGGCGGAGGTCATTGGACACCCGTACCCGAAAGGGCCGAACAAGTCCGGGTCCCACCTGCCACCTTACAAGAAGACCGCCCGCCTGGAGCCGCAGTGCCGCACCAGCGACAGGTGGAAGCCGCAGGAACAGGTGCCGAAGTTCTGCCAGCTTTCTCTCCAGCCTCAGGTGCCTCCAGTTCCTGTTGGGCGGATGGCGAAGGGTGAATTCCGAGAAACTTGCCCCAAGCTGAGCACGTTGCGCCAACCAAGTGCCCGAGATCTTGCTAACGTGTAGCTGGCCAAGCCCAATTTGCCTTTTGTCAAAGTTGAAATCTTTTTTTTTGAGTCTATCTGTGAAGAAGAGATGCAAACTGATGCAAGCTCTGGCAGAAGAGGAGAGTTGCTAGTATTGGCGTACACAGTAATTGCCTACCTTATATTTGTACGCACCCAGCTGGCCCTCCTAGGTAGACCAGTGCGGTCGGGAGAGCAACGAAGCGCCTGGTACCTTGGTGCGAAGCAAGATTACGACACTCAAAAGTCATGATGCTGCCCCTGGGTTTCTTGCCCAAGATCAGCGCAGCATTAAAATGGTATTCCCGGCTGACAACTGAGTGACAGACATCAGCTACAGGTACGAATAAGCCTACGACAGCTTTGACGTGTCAATTGTAAGAAGACGCTGATGATACAGAAAACGGCTCTGGCGGGACTAGAGAAACACAAAACAAGTGTCTACGTTTTGGATCACGTCCGATCAGTGTGTGCTCGGGTGCCGATTGCATGCCTCAGGAGTATAAGTTCTGGGATGACTCGTATGGGCTTCGGGATGACACGACGTAGGCCAGCTGTTCTTTTCAGACTGCCATTTCTGAGAGTCTCGGAAACACACAGAGAATCAGAGTCTCGTGATAAGAGGGGAAGACGTGGCTAGAAAGCAGCGAGGGCAGGCCGGCGTTGTTGGCTGGTCCGCACTACATGGCCAGGGTGTGATCTCCGTGGAAGTTTTTCGTTTCTTCGCGTATAAATACGCTACTAATAATATCGAAACAAGACATGCAGATAAAGTAGGCGAGTCGGCCACAGAACCCATATGTGGAAATTCAGTAGTGTGTTGCTTTTGTAAGTCGGACTGATACGGCACGGTTCTGAGCAGCTCAGACTTGAGAATGTTCTTTCATGCGGCGAAGAGTGATTTGGGCGGAGATGTAGTGATCAGGCGAATTCCATATGGGCTGCCAAGAAGTTGGGTGCTGCGTTGAGGCTCTACGGGTGGCAGAAATGGACTCTCCGATGGTGGCCAAGAGTCTGGAGAGCGTCCGATGCAGTGCCAATATTATGGGGGAACCCCATACAGTCGGCACCGAGGGTGGAGGATGAGCGGATGGTTTCGATGCCCAGCAAATCCAAGCCTTTCTGACATGATGTCTGGCGAGGCGAAGCTTTGATAGAGTAGCAGTTTCGAGGCTGGCCAAGTCGGCAGAGGCAGCCGCTGTTGCAGCGAGTCGTGAGACAGGTCGGGGCCGTCGAGGGTGGACTCGTGGAGGGGGGCAGAATGGCGAGTTTGACTGCGCAAAGACCCTGCAGAAGTATAGAAGAGGCAAGATGTGTCAGCAGGAAGCAGCAAGGAAGAAGGGAATGCCAAGAGTATGAAGAATCTGTCGAGGGAGAATCCTTGGCAATCTGAGTATCGGACTGAGTCTGGGAGCAGGTTGTGCGGCGTCTCAGCAGCTTTTTTAAGAACAGCAAAGTGTGGTTGCGGAGTGGTGGAACGTGGAACAGAGAGACGACAGAAGCGACGACGACTTTGGGGCCCTTGGGGCCTGCATTCGCCTGCATGTCCCCGGTTTCCCGCATCGGTAGGTGACGGGAGGCCCCTGCGGATGATACGTGAAGCCAAGATTTCCTCCCCCAGGTGGTGCCTGCACGTAAGGCGATGTATCCGTAGTCTCTTATTCGTAGTGTATCCCGTACGGAGTGAGCGGTATGGATGGTACATCGTTGCTGCTGTTTCGAAATCCCCTGACACTAGCTCATGTACAGAGAAACTCGGGCGGCACCCTTGGCGTTGTAACGTCCGCCGTACTGTTTCTGCCGTAGATCTTCCATGGCGCTTGGCTTGACAAAACGTCCATGTTCCCTCTCCTGAGTCCTGAGTGCGTCAAGTGCTTCAGAGAAAGAGGTCCTGCCGGTCTTTACTAAGCACACCTCAACCGACGGGAGACTCTAGCTGGGTAGGTACGTACCCACGTACCTTAAACTACCTTACCTACCTCAGGTATACTTCGCGGCAAGAGACTTCCATAGCTCTTGGCTCTTTCCCTGCCCGGACAGATAGACTTGACAGGGGAGGAGCGTTGGAGAGTTTGGCAACCCACAACCCGCCCGCTAAATGGGAATCGTGAGGGTCTCGAAGGAGGCAGGAACGGGGTAGACCTGGTAGCGAGGAAACAAGATACGTTCGGACATTTTTTTCTCTTAGGTTCTTTCTGCAGTTTACGAGTCCCATCCATCTGCATTCCCTTTTGCGGTTTCCACCCCATTCATCGTCCTCGCCCTCGTCTGTGGTCTCGTCGCAACGAAGCCAAGCTCCAAATCCCGTCCACACTTCCATTGATTCCCATGACCTACCTACTCTTCTTGCTACGTTTTGCCAGTCTACTCTAGTCCCAATTTGTTTCAACACCCACAACACGAGATGGCCCGTCGTCGAAAGTTCGGTGACACATGCTGGGCCCCGGGCGAATCATGCTTGGCATCTTGAGACTCGCTGCTCTTCAGCCTCAAACCCTCCGAGTCCTGAGCCTCTGGCCTGCAGACTCGCGCATCTGCACCAGCCTGCCATTGGCCTTGGTAGGCACCTTGTGTAGTCCCGCAGACACAGTACATGCCGCCTCTCTGTGTTTCTCAATCTGAAGATCTCGCTCCAGCCTTTCACCTCAAGTCTGCCAAACCCACCCACACCTGTCGCTATCAGGGCTGGCCTACCTAAATGAGGTCGGAGTGAGGCAAGGCTATGCAGTATGGTTTGTCGTTGCTGGCAGTTCGCATCGCTGCAGCAATGCAACGTTAATTTGGCTTCCAGACTCTCCAAGCCTATGCTCAATATCGCCGTTCCTGCATGACGAGGCTCTCTCTGCCTCTCTCGTGGGCTCTTACTCACGTTCAGAGTTGAGGAGAGCATTGCCGCCCGCTGGCGTCGTATCGCCGATCAAGCTCCGCCCGCGGAACCCAGTTCACGTCTTGTCGTCCGACAAATGCGTGTGCGCGTCTCCATCAAGAACCACTCATTGTATTCGTTAGCCCCCCCTTTGATGTAAGCCTGCCACGAGGCCAGCGCCAGAGAGGGCACAACGACAGCCAAGATACGACATAACCAACACCCCAGGCCGTCCAACCAAACGCAACAAGACAGTCAAGACTAGGTACTGTGTTACCTGCCAGCGCCAAGCCGTGAGCCGGCATGAAGAGGAGGCTCTGTTGATCTTGTGCTGGGATTGGTCCATGGGGATTTCTGGGGCCCTGCTACACACCATCTTCTCGTCTGGATAGCGCATGGCGACGGCCCAGGGGAGTCCCGTTTCAGATGCATTTCAGAGGTCTCAGGCCGTGCATTGCCCAGCACCAACCCTACCCATGGGTGTCCAGTGATGACTAGAGCCGCGACTACATGTTCCGCCTCTCAAACACTCAGACAGGGAGAGATGGGACTGCCCAGCCCATACAAAAGCATAAGTGATTTCCCCTCTTTCATGCTGTGCTGCCTCTTCTTGGACCTTTTCCCGCTCGACCGTTTCCACCCTTTTCTTCTTGTCAAACTTCCTTCTTCACTTCTCAACAGCGCACTGGGGGCAGCTTAGACTTATTTACCATACAATTTTTCTCTCCTTACTTTCGTCTCCTTTCTCCTCCGTCGAAACGAACCTTACGAATCTCTAACGAAACGATCACGAAAATCGACAAGATGGGTCTCATTCTTCCTCTCCGAATTGTCCAGGGTGTTCTGGCGTTGGTGATCCTCGGTCTCTCGGCCTTCAGTACGTGATGAGGAACCTATGGTGGCTAGGGTGGGAGAGAACTATGCGCTGACTGTGTGCTTGCAGTCGCCAACTGGTACAACATGGACACGATGACTTCGTCCCCGTCCCAGGTCAACTTCTTGGTCTTCGTACCGCTCTGGTCTTTCATTTCGATTGCCTACCTGGAGCTTGTTCCCAAGTTCGCTCCTAGAGGTGAGTCTCACCCCATCTTCCAAGTTGAGATTTGTTTGGAGTGAAACAAATCAACTAACACCATGTTAGCCTCCCACCCCTGGGGTGCCGTTGCCTTTGAGCTCCTGAACGTCCTCTTCTACTTCGCCGGCTTCATTGCCCTCGCCGTCTTCCTCAGCAAGCTTCTCTTCTGCCGTGGCACCGTGTGCGCTGTTGCCCGTGCCGACACCGTCTTGGCCGCCTTCGAGTTCGCCCTCTGGTCCGGCACCTCCCTCCTCATGGTCAAGGATGTTTTCAAGACGGGGTTCCGCAAGCCCAGCGCCGCTGGCCCCCCTCCTCAAATGAAGGAGTCTGCGTAAGCTACGCCGACTCCTTCAAGTCTTTCCACGTCGCCCTTGAGGAGCGCAGACGTGAGGCATCTGTGGAACTGATTAGAGCCAAGCGGATGCCGTCGTGGGACCGCAAGAGCGATCGAAAATCCATCTGGGAACTCGACCAGAGACGCATCTACGGCCCGGGATTTAGTGATGTGAACCTCGTCTAGATGACTGGTTCACACGAAACGGGAAATGGGGGAAGTAACAGCAGCGGATGTGTTTGGTGTCAATCGGTTGACACTGAACCCAAGGTACAACGGAAAAAAGTGCGTGAATCGGATACAGTTGGTTTTTGGGTTGGTCATTTTCAATAAGGACGTAGATGCTATCCGTATTATTACTATTCTATAGGCTGCGGTCTGTAGTCTTCCTACCCATAATCTCTTAGTCTTGGTTCACCTACTTCTGCCGCGTGCTACTTTGACATCGACGTTGAACAACAATCCATACGAAAGGGGTTGGTTGATACCACCACTTACATAGCTTTTCCAGGAGAACCCACGTCGGCGTTGTCATGCTACTTTCTTAAAAAAGGCATTTATTAATTTAAATCCGAACAATGATCTACCACTAAACATAGTTTAAGAGGAAGAGGCAAACAGGGAGGTCAGCGCGTATAACGACGTGGCGGTTCTTATTGGATACACTGCCGCTGGAGACCACTCGTACTGCGTATAGGGGTGCGCATTTGTACTACGTACTCAGAGTGACGGAGTGGATAAGGTAGTTTTTGGTGGGGTTGTAAATCACCGACTGGGAGTCCCTGCTTGCCCGTCAACTCTGAGCCTTCTGAAGGGTGGCTGAGTTGGGCGAGCGGCAATGCGTGTTATTGAGCTTCATTAACATTTTCATGTCCCTCCTGAAGCATATGAATTGGATTACGGAGTTGCCTCCTGTTTGAAATTTCCATCCGAGTAGACTAACTGTGCTTGCTACCTTGCATCGTACTACGGCATGCGGCATGTAGTACAGGACAAACGAGATCAGCCTACGTTTTTGGTTTGGCTGTTCCGCATGTTCTTCTTTGTTGGGGCCTTGGGATGTGATACGGGGTACTTCTGGATGAACAACTTAACGAGTCTATGTCGTGCTTTCATGTTTCCCGACTATACCCAAGGTAGCTGTTCAACAGGTCATGATTGTTTGTGTGTCCACACTTGGAGGCTGTTTCTTTCAAGCCGTTTGCGGGAAAACGATTCGACCGGTTCAATGATTTCTGATCCACACAGTTCACCTCCCCAGAGTCCACGACCGACATCCGCGGGCCGGCATCGTGAGCCGTGGGACCCGGTCGAGGTGAGGTTGTCGGGGGTGGAAGCGTTCCTCGAGTCGGCCGGTAGACGGTGTCTTGCAAAGGTAAGTCTGTCCGTGATTGCGGTGAAAAGAAATGTCAATTGGCCCCCAAACTTGCCCCCCACACGTAAATAACGACACGGTCAAGAGCTAGGCTTCCACTCTGCATACAGCAATCTTGCCTCGTATCTTTTGGTCAGCAAGACGCAGAATCTCACTGTGGTAATGAAGACAAGTCCAATGAGACGATTAGGCACTCGGTGAACCCTCGGCCGGCAACCACACCGATTGACAAGAAAACTTCTCCAAATCTCGCGGGGGGTCTAGTGGGTTTCTCTGCCTCCCGTTGCCCCTCCTTTGGTGCCATTTGCCCCGCAAAGTGACATTTCGGCGTCGATTGCGTGCTCTGGCCAAGCCCCACCCCCATTGCCTAAATCGGCGCTCTCTTCGCACCTCAAAGCTCCAAGAGCTCTCACCTCACCAGCACTTCACCTCGCATGAGCGACGAGAGAGCCAGCCGTTACTGCAGCATCGTAAAAAGATGAGAAATGTGAAAAGCTCTCATTTGTCGACGGAACCAAACTATTGGACGTTTTCCTCGGATCCAATTGGCTATTATTCAAGCTCCCTGGTAGCTGACCGCGGGATTTGGAGGGGTCCCCTCCTCCATCGGGAAACGATACCTTTGAGAAGTTGCTTCCCTGAGATAGCTACCTTACCTGGTAGACAACTTTTTCTCTTCGGTCCCTGGTGACCCTCCTTACAAGGCCAAGAGGTCAATTGCATATACATACACTCATACAACAGTCTGACCTATGGTGTGATGTCCCCTCAATGGCATCATCGTAGCTAGCCCATTTTCTCTGCCTCACTCTTCCCATTGCTGGACAACGACCCCTACTTACCCCCCTCCCCCTCCCCTCTTCCGTGCTCTTCGTTTGCCGTTGCGTACTCCGTTGCCGGCCCGTCTCTTTTGTGTGTGTCTCTCTCTCTCTTAAGCGCGTCACCGTCCCCGTTGCTCTTGTGCTCGCACACCTTTAGAGAAAACCTGCCTCCTTCCCCTCCTCATCTCTTCTCCGTGTCTCCAATTCCTCCCTCTTTCTGTATACACATTCTTTGCTAAAGAATAAAGTTAAACTTGAACAATGGCTGAAGAATTGAGCAAGAACTTTGAGACTCTCCAGCTCCATGCGGGGTACGTATGCTCTCTTTCATGACCACTGCCCACCACCACCACACCGAGCAAACATGCCTTCGGGGGAGGAAAACAACCTTCCCGTTGCTTTTGGAGCTGTTCGAGACCTGATAACAAGCTGACGTGTGGGGATTATCGTGTCTCTGTAGCCAGGAACCCGATCCAACCACAAACTCGCGCGCCGTCCCAATCTACGCGACCACGGTTCGTAAAACCTTCCCGACGACGACGAGCAACCAAGCCTTCTTCTCTCGCGAGCGCGGGCGCAAACATCGCAGTGCTGACAGCTGATCTCAATATGTGTAGAGTTTCACCTTCAATGACTCCGCTCACGGCGCGAGGCTCTTTGGCCTCAAGGAGTTTGGCAACATTTACAGCCGTATCATGAACGTACGTCAAAGTCACACTTTCCTCGACAACCTCATGTTATATAGTGTACCAAGCTCGAAAACTGACCGTGCCCTCCTTCCCACTCCTCCAGCCCACCGTCGACGTCTTTGAGAAGCGCATCGCCGCGCTCGAGGGCGGTGTTGCGGCCCTGGCCACATCCTCTGGCCAAGCCGCCCAGTTCATCGCCATCAACGCCCTCGCGCACGCCGGCGACAACATCGTCTCCACCTCGCTGCTGTACGGCGGCACATACAACCAGTTCAAGGTCTTCCTCCCCCGCCTCGGCATCCACACAAAGTTTGTCGACGGCGACCGCGTCGAGGACATCGCCGCCGCCATTGACGACAAGACCAAGGCCGTCTACGTCGAGAGCATTGGAAACCCAAAGTACAACGTCCCGGACCTCGAGGCTATTGCCAAGGTTGCGCACGAGAAGGGCGTCCCCGTCATTGTAAGTCCCCCCCCCCCCCCCTTCCGTCTCCATCGCAAGTTGCACCAACATCAGACGGCAAGCTAACACCGTAAACCCACAGGTCGACAACACCTTTGGCGCAGGCGGCTACTTCATCCGCCCCATCGACCACGGCGCCGACATCGTAGTCCACTCGGCGACAAAGTGGATCGGCGGCCACGGCACCACCATCGGCGGTGTCATCGTCGACAGCGGCAAGTTCAAGTGGGACAACGGCCGCTTCCCGCAAATGACGGAGCCCTCGGACGGCTACCACGGCCTCAAGTTCTGGGAGACGTTCGGCCCCATCACCTTCATCATCCGCGCCCGCGTTGAGATCCTCCGCGACCTCGGCGCCTCCCTGAATCCATTTGCCGCCCAGCAGCTCATTATCGGCATCGAGACCCTGTCGCTGCGCGCCGAGCGCCACGCGCAAAACGCACTCGCGCTCGCCAAGTGGCTCGAGGCTAGTGACTACGTGAGCTGGGTGTCGTATCCTGGTCTCGAGAGCCACCCGTACCACGAGACGGCTAAGAAGTACCTCAAGCGCGGATTCGGTGGTGTCTTGAGCTTCGGCGTCAAGGGCGGTGGTGATGCTGGTAGCCAGGTTGTTGACGGCTTCAAGCTCATTTCTAACCTCGCCAACGTCGGTGATTCCAAGACCTTGGCTATTCAGTAAGTTTACACCCCTTCACCATGGAGTGAGAGAGTACAGCAGACTAGAGAAAGCACTTGCTCTCCCTCTCTCTCTCTCTTTTGACCAATAATTCCACCCGCTAACCATGGCCAAAAAGCCCCTGGACCACCACCCACGAGCAGCTCTCCGACGAGGAGAAGACGAGCTCCGGCGTCAGCGAGGACCTCATTCGCATCTCGGTCGGCACGGAGCACATTGACGACATCATCGCCGACTTTGAGCAGTCCTTCAAGAATGCCTCCTCCGCGTCTACCACGGGCAAGCCCGCCCCCGCGGCCGAGACCAAGCAGGACGACGCGCCGCTTGCGCCGTAGGTCGGTGACAAGACATGCGCGCGCCTGAAATGATTGATTTCTGTTTTTTGCCTTGTTTTTTCTGCCAAATGTACGAGAACGATAAAATACCCGTAGAAAAAGCAACTTACGATTCTTGTCTTACCTGGTCGCCCTGTCTTGATCAATACGTGGCTTTGTTTGCATGGAGAGAAAAGAGAAAGCCGAAGAAACGCCATCATGCTTGAAACACCCCCTTGATCGTTCCTCGTGCAACATGATCAGAAACACACGCAAAGTTTTGACCCAGCCAAGTCACCGTTGCCCAGGCCTGGATTCCCGCGTCCGACGACGTCCGCTGTAGATGTGATAAGCAAGGGACGAGTGGCGCACATCACACATCTGCCACGCCAGTCCATGCCCGGCCCAAGCCATGAAAGATACCTACCCAGGCACACCAGGTACCGAAGATCAGAAGGAAAATGGATGCGCGTGAAAAAGTGAACCCCTCCTGATCCCTGGTGTCCATCCTCCGATAAGAAAGTTGTGTGATCAGCCCGGCCTGGCTTCCCCCCGTGGCAACTCGCAAAGCACGCAACGAAATGAAACGTGCCGACGCCACAAATTCCTAGTGGGCGGCGCGACGGCATTTTTAGTCTTCACCTTTCTTGTGTGGATATGCGAAAACACATGTTGCCGTTGCAATGCGATGGAGACCCAGTGATTTGGGCGGCAGATATTCGTGGGGGTTGATAGATACAGGAGCTGAGATGGAGTCACAAGGTTGACGGACTGACAGCTGTTCTGCGTACATACAACCCTACGAACAAACCCTCAGAATCGCGGGAACGAAGAAACGTGCGGGATCCCGACAAGGTCTGTGGTTGTAATCCGACCCGGCCAAAAACCGGCGCCGGTGCGAATAAGTAGGTAGCTCCCAACTGGAATGGGCGGGGGGGGATGTTCGCCGTCTCCACAACCCCCCCCGGCGCGCGGTAGACGACCACCGGTTTACTCCGCCAACGGACTCTGATTGGCCGAGAGAGGTTCGCTCCATTCAACGACGCCTCTTGTCTTGCTCTCTCTCTCTGTGTGTGTCCCATCCCCATCCAAGCTCCAAATCCCACGGCCCGCCGATTTTAGCTATATTCCTCGACATCCCACCTCGAAGAACATCACGGAAATCCTCCCCCCGCCCTCTCGACAAAGTCTTCTTTCGTCTCCCTTTCGTTACCCCGTCTCTTCTTGCTTGTCGTTCTTACTTCCGAATACCCTCCCTCGCCCAAGAACCACCCAACGAATATTCTCGGTCGACACCGCCCCATCTCGCAATGCGCCTCCTCGCAACCCTCGCCCTCGCGGCGACATCAGCATCCGCCGCCTCCCTAACCCTCTCGATCCCCTCCTCCCAAGCCCTCCCGAACCCCTACATCCTCCCGCCGTCAACCCACGCGACGCTCTCCTCCCTCGGCGCCACCTTCTCCGCGCCCCTGTCCGTAAAAAACACGTTCGTCTTCCACAACCTCACCGGCGGCGGCAGCGGCAGCGGCAGCGCGGGCTCCTCCTACCTCGTCGACATCCACTGCGCGACCCACGCCTTCGCGCCCCTGAGACTCGATGTCGATGCCGAGGGCGGGTTGGCGGCGTGGGAGACGTACCGCGGTAACGATTGGGATAACAAGGGCGAGGCGTATGCGGCCAAGGAGTTTGAGGGCGGTGCGAAGGGGTTTGAGGTCAGGGTGTTGGGGCAGAAGAATTATTTTGTGGAGAGGAGCAAGTGTGAGTATTTTCTCTTCCCGTCTTTTTCCCTTTCGTCCCTATGACCTCCTCTATGAATTTAATAGTGTCGGGTTTGTTTGGTGTCTATGGCGAGGAAGCCGAGCTCCCAGAGCTGTCGGCACTTTTCACGACAAGCACCTCTTTCCCGAGATATCGAAACAACCGGGGAGCACAGAAAACGCTGACAACCCAACCTCGCAGTCTCCATCCTCACCATCCTCAAGAACCCCATGATCCTCCTCGGCCTCATCAGCATGGGCATCTTCCTCGGCATGCCCTACCTCATGGACAACAGTACGTTCAGAACCCGAAACCTCTTCCCCCGTTCCTCGACGGAAAGTCATCCTAACACGAACCGTTTTTTAGTGGACCCCGAAATGCGCGCCGAGTTCGAAGAACGCCAAAAGAGCAACCCGATGAACTCCCTCCTCGGCGGCGGCGGCGGGGGCGGCGACGCGAACCCCATGGCCAACTTTGACATGGCGGGCTTCCTCGCCGGCACCGGCGGCAGCAGCAAGAAGGAAGAGTCTTCCGGTTCTGGTGCCTCGAGTGGTGGAGCTGGTGGGAAGAAGGAGAAGGGCGTGCGGAGGTAAGAGAGAGTGTCGTGGAAGAGGGAAGTAATGCGGGGGAGGCAGAGTACAATTACACGGTTGCTCAAGATTGTTATCACGGCCCCTATAAGACATGGGGTACAGCCTACGGCGCTTCTTGGACCTCGATTCCCTATAAAATACGTTTTACGAACTTTGGTGAAGTAAGGATATCGGAAGCCCATACTACCATTAACACTTTCTTGCGTGTCATTGGGCTGGTGATCATGCCTTACCTCGGGCAGCCCAGGTATACGTGAAACCGTCCGCAACACCGGTTCTCGTCACCAGCACAGTAGGCACCCGTTTATGTGGGCGGGTCAGGTCAGACTACGACGGTGGAGTGGTTGAAGCAACGTATACTCCAAGGAAGTCGAGGTGGCGCCGGCCGAGAGGCGCGAGTTGAGTGGTCCGTATCCGTCATTGCCTACTTATTTTCGTGTTTCTGTTCTGTTACTGATAGTAGTATCAAGATTGGATCTGCAATGCTACAAAGATATATTCGTCGTCACACAGGCTGATGCATCATAGCGTTCGTCTGAAAAGGCAAAGAGACATGATGTTCAAATGCAACAGGGGCTCTTTTTACTCATGAGAAGAACGCATATTAGACGCAGCGATGCCCCCCTGAAACCCGCCCTAGTCCACCCCTTTACCTGCCAACCATTCTCTCATGATCCATTTAGTAAGGTACGTTAAAATAAGCTGGCCGTAATCCAGTATCAGTCACTTAGAAGTCACCTCCAAAGTCGTCACCACCGCCGAAATCATCATTGTCCTGTCCGTCGTCTGTACCAAAGTTAGCAATTATTCAAATATCAAGCCTTAGACTCAAAGGGTGCAACTTACTGTATCCATCAGCGTACGCCTCCTGCTGCTCATCATTGATGTGATCCGCAATCAGGGCACCACCAAGCAGACCGGCACCGGCACCGAGCGCAAGACCGCCCGCCATACCCATGCCGCCGCCGCCGGCTTTCCGACCGCCGCCCATTCCACCCATTCCACCCATGCCCCGGCCGTAGCCCTGCTGCTGGGGATATCCGCCATAGCCCTGCTGCTGAGGGTATCCTCCGTAACCCTGCTGAGGCGGATAGCCGCCATATTGCTGCTGAGGGGGGTAACCGCCATACTGCTGCTGGGGCGGGTAGCCGCCGTATCCTTGCTGCTGTGGGTACCCTCCGTACTGCGGCTGGGCGTGGCTCGAGCTGCCCATGCCGCCTGTCTTGGCCTTGCCCAGCAGCTTGCCCAAGAAGCCGCCGGAGCTCTTTCCCCTTGTCTCTTGCGCGCGGGGCGGGAGCTGGTCGGGGAACGGCGACTGCGACTGCTGGTGCTGCTGCTGCTGGAGGTTGTAGCCCGGCGGCATAGGGGAGTGGCTGCCGCCGCCGCCGCCGCTACGAGCGCGAGCTTCCTCCTCGGCCTGGAGCTGGCGGGCTAGGCGCTCGTCCTCGGACATTGTGTTGGAGCCGCCTGCGCCGGGCGGCTGCGGGGTCGAGGACTGGTTCTCGTAGGGGTTGCCCTTTTGGTCGTAGGGGTTGCCCTTTTGGTCGTAGGGGTTGTGCTTTTGGTCGACCGGCGGCGTCGGGTGGTCGCCGGGGCGCGGGGCGTAACCCGGAGGGGGGCCGCCCGGGTGCCCGTCTTCTGCTGGTGGGGGAGGGGGAGGGAGGGCAGGCTCTGTCGGCTTATCCCATTGAGATTGTTTGGTGTGGAGGTTTACGTAGAACCTGGAAGTGCGCTTGTTAGCGTCGGCGAGCATAATGAAAGAGAGACAGATAGTTATTGAGGTAGTGATGTCTGGGCTTACCATTCTTTGTACTGGTCGTTCCATCTAGCGATCCAGCCGGGAGGAACCTCGGGGGCCTTGGGAGGCGGGGGACCCGACGGGGGAGCGAAATCGTCGGCCATGTGTAGTATAGTAAAGTCAGGCGCAGAAGTGGTAATGCTGCTCAGATGCGATTAGAACTTCTCGGTGGTGCGAGACCTTTCAATCGATCGATGTGGTTCGGGGTAGATTGTTTGGTGTAGGTGAATGAGTTGTGGGCGTGTATATCTATGCGAATGGACAAACAAAGTTTCTTAGTCTCGACAGCTACTTCAGATAACTCGAGAAATCTTTGTAGAGGGAAAAAGGTACCAGTGTTCGAAGTTGGGATGAGATGGGATTTTGGGGGAAGGGAAGAGGGAAAGTATTGCCTCCTACCTCTTACCGCGGGGTGTCAGGTGTTGTAATGGGGAGGCGCAATAGGTCGATTGGAGCTGAGCGCGGAGGGCCGGGATTACGTCTTTCAGTTTTGGAACGGTTCCCTTCCCCCTCCTCTAGCTAACCGGAGGGAACCTAGACTGCGTACCCAATAACACCCCGATGTTTCCGCTGCTCCCGCCTTCCAGAGGCATCTTGGCGGATAATTAGTGGAATAAGGAAGTAATTCACCGAGGCTTCGTGTCTTCACTCACTGAACCTGGCACCTTCTCGAACGGTACGGCGAGCATGGAGATCACAGTCGCTGTTGTCCGTCGTGTCGATGACATGATGTGCTGGCAAGGTCCCAAGCTTGGATAGAGGACAAGAGGCACAAAGGGTACGGATAGCTAGACAATTACCTACGTAAGGCAAAGTCAGATCGCAGCCGGGCTCTAGTCCCCTTCGATCCCGTTTCTCGAAGCTGCTCTCACTGCCACTGTGTGCCTATCTCGCCTCTTCCAGTCCAGTCCAGAGTCCAGTCCCATCCTGCGGGTTCCATCTTGGCTATGCTGCAACAGCATGATGCGAGCTGCTGCGAGCTGCAAAGCACAGCCCCTCCCTCTCCGCTGATGCTTGTCCAGCGGATTTACCTAGGTGCCCCTCACGCCGCCGCCCCTCACCTGTGGCCCCCCCGCCCTCTCATACCTCTCTGCCAGTGGCCACTCTGCCTGCCTGTTCGCTTTCCCACTGCGACCCGGGATGCCGGAGAGCCGATACGCAAGGCAAGGTATCCGACAAGTCCCTCTGCAGCGTAAAACAAGCTTTCTTATACCCCGACGGTACCCCTCCCCGTCTGCAGTAAAACCGATTCCCCTCCAAAAAAGCCACCTCAGGTCCAACTGGAAACGTCTCGCACAGGCCCGTCAATGATGGAGCCCCAAGGTACCGAGGAGTTTGACCCTTCGCTCCAGTGTTCTGATACCTTGTTAATAAGGTACTTTCTTTGAATCTTTGAATGGATGGCAAACAAGTAATCATTGACGACGCACAAAAACTGTGGCTGGTGACATTTTTACCCTCGTAGTCTAACTCATCATATGGCAAAGTGACTCTTCTGCCTGCTTGACAATCGAATAGACGGAATCATCAGGCGAGGTACAGGTGACCCAGCCCATCTCTTCCCACGGTGTGGCGGTGCCCTCCAATACCTGATCATCAACTTCAACCCTCGGGTCGTGATGCTCACACATACCAAAGAGCAAAAGTGAGAGGGTCAACAACCAAGCCCCCTGCGCCAATGCTAGCCCATTTCCCCCATTCCGCTTCGTTTCCAAGAGAACCACTTCTCCCGGGCGAAGGCGTTGACCTTTGGGGATTGCGAAGACACCTGTGGCGCAGCATATCTCAGGTTCTTGGCATTGTCATTTCCAACTTCATGGGCCCAATTCAGCAACTCACACAGACGTACAAATCCACAAAGGCCGGTCATCAGGTTCATCACCATATAACGAGGAAGAAGTGCCACCAAAAAAAAGCAAGGTTCCATCGAAAAAAGGGCCCTACCCTCAGGCGTCTATCCCATCTAGACACATAAGCACGCTAGCGCAGGCAAAACTCCTGGTTCCTCTCAAGTATACAATTTCTCCAAGTGCTGTAACAAGCAAAAACAATAACTACAGGTATCGTGAGTAAGACCTGCCTCATGGCAGGCCTCTCTCGTCCCGTCTCCTCTCTCCAAAGAGGTAGGCCGCCTCCATGCAGTAGGCGCCACCTCCGCTGGCCATCCGCCGCTCGCTGCCGTAGCAGATGACGACCGCATCCAGAATGCCACTGAGAATACCTTCCATGGCGCCCATGACCGAAAATCCAATAAAACTGGCTACTATGCCAACCACGTATGCGTACGCCGAGCCCCGTACCCCCATTCCGTCCGGCAGAGCGATAGAGAGCTGCTTCGCCGTCATGACCCATCCTGCAAAACCGAGTCCCGTTGCCATGATGAACCGTGTCGCATATAGAAGCATCTTTGCGAGCCGATAAGGAAGTAAAGGGGAGTGACTGGATCGCCGTGTGCTGAACACATGCGGTGTCAGGGTTGTCGTAGGGCGTTGTGGGGACAAGAAGTCCATCTGGCTGAGGCCGCGAGCCGCCGTGTGGAGATTCTGGGAGTGAATCGCTCCGTAGGTTATGGTGAGAGGGTTCGTGAGCGCTGCGATGGGCGTCGGAATCCACATGGCAGCAATGTGCTGCAGGATATTAGCCATCCTGCGTGGCAGCACGAGCAGCGGCGCCCGGATAAGCAGCGCAATCAACGTCGACTCGCAGATGCTGCCAAATATGGTCGTCGTCGCGTGGTTGAGCGCGGCCGTGACAATCTCCGCCGACGTTGGGGCCGGCGCCGCGTTGCGGTGGAAATACCATTGGGATACTGTCGCTGCTGTAGTCGCCCGTTGCACCGCATTGATGACTCCAATCGTCCACATGTACATCAGCACGAACCAGATACCCAGCCACCAGCTGGACACGCTGATGATGAACCTGGCAAGTCTTCTGGAGAAGTATCCTCCCAAGAAGATTCTCGAGAACATCCACATCCAGACCCAGGTCCACGACACTATGATTGCGAGACAGCTGAAACCCAAGATGAGGAGTGCCGTGTTTGCTGCAAGAATTCTCGTGGAGAACTCCAATATCTCAATCGCCTGACGGATGGCGTTGCGGCCCTGCCAAGCCATGTACACCCAGACACAGGCTGCGATGCCAGGGACAAGAGCAGCCCATCGCATCGCTCGATCTTGGAAGCTGGCCCCATGTGATCTGCCTTCATAGCTAGAAATAAAGGGGTATAGTGTGAATGAAAACATGATGATGGGTACTGCAACAAGAATCACCATTGCCACCGGCCTGGCAAAGGATCGAAGCGCCGCGAGCCACACAAAGGATACCAGGATCGAAATGAGAGTATCCACAGCGAGCATGTGAAAGGATGCTTGTAATGTTGTATAGACGGTGTCACCCCATCCCTTCTTGGGCGTGCCTGTGTGTAGCCAGACAAGCACAAATGTAGACACCAGACCGGCAAGCGCAATAAGGAAGATCCAGGCAAAGAACGGGTCATACTTGAAGAGTTCTCCTTCGATCAGGGGGACAGTGGCAGGCAGGGCCTCATCGTCGGAGCTGGCCCGGCGGGCCTCGTCAAAGTCATCTTCTCGAGTAGCTTCCCTCCTCAGTGGGAACTTGCGGTCTCCGGACTTGGATTGAAACTTCTGGAAGGCGGGCGGGCTCGAGTCCGTGGCCGCCTCGTTCAGCAGCGACGCAGATGGGTCGTCGTCGTCCATGATCTGGGAATCTAGCCCAATGTCGACCATTTTAGGATTCGTATCTGACTCCCGGTCGGAAGTTTCTCGCGGGACATCCTCCGACTCTTCGTCTATGACATCCCTCCCACGATTCCGTCCACTGAAGCTCCTCGTACCGTTCCAACTGCTGCGAATACCTCTCCGCAACCCGCGATCCTGGTATCTTCGGCCCGGTGTTTCGCTGCTCTGTTCCAACGAGCCGCGGCTAGCGTCTGGTTCCGTCTCGGAGCTCTCTGCCATCTTGCTCGCGGCGGCCACGCGCCGAGACATGTGGAGGGCGGCCATATCCGCAGCCTCGCGATCCCTCTCGTCTTCTTCGTCCTCCTCCATGTACTCATCGAGCGTGCTGTGGAATAGCGGTGCATCCTGGGCGGCGGACATGCGGGAGGCAAAGCCCATTTGACCATAACGCGAACCGCCCGTCTGGTAGGGGTTTCCTCCGTAGCCTCTACCTAGGAAGGAGCGCCCGCCATTTCGAGGAGGGCCTCGCGATGACCAGTCGTTCGGTTGTCGTGGTGGGTTCTCATTGCCTTGATCTTGGCCCGCAAAGTTGGACAGTCGGGACTGTGATTGCGCCAGAAACCTGGACGCATCTGGGGGCGAGTCAGTTAGTTGACCGCCATCGCTGGGCGTCGCCGAGGATGGTTCAGCAGCGGTGTATGAGACTTACATTCCGAGAACATGGTGCTACCGATAGCGAGGACCTTGTCCCCTCAGAAAAAGTTTGCGTTCTCTTGGGAGGTGGCAGAACAGGAACGCGGGACGTCGGGGCAAATAAGTGTCGGGCTGGCGAAGGTCCTATGAATGATGATGCCGGACAAAGAGTGAACGGCTGGAATGTTTGGGTGCCGGCGGCGGCGGTGGACACTAATGGTATACGCAAACAGAACGTTGGAAAGAGACGGGTCGACGGCAGTTCCTGCGGATGGCCTATTCTTGGACCGGAGAGAATGCCACCTTTGAGATAAGGTAAGGACAATAATTCTGATCAAGCCCGGAGAGCTCGTGAGAAGGGCATCTGCACCGGGTTCTGGGAAGAGATATGAATCAAAGGTCATGCGGTACGGACGAAGAGGTGAAAGGTGCCTAGGCCGGTGAGTGACTGATGGAAGTGGACCGGGCCAGTGAGGGAACTAGGTGGGAAAGTACATGGATGGCCGGGGGGGTTGCCTTCTGGGATGCCCGTGGAAATCCCACCACCCAAGGTACCTACCTACCTTAGGTAACCCAAGGCTTTACCCGCCTGTTGCTGTTAGGCAGCGCGGACGCTGATGCAGCCTAAGCAGTGGCACACAGATGGCACACGACACCTGCGACACCGCCCACACGACAATGACAAGGCACCTTTTACCTGTGAACCCTTCCTGCCGGGTACCTACCTCACTAACAATCCAGCCACTCACAACGTCGATACCTGGGGAGGCAGGCAAAGCAGGGGAACGTGGGAGCCACCCACGGGCTGCGGCCGGCACTCATCGGACTTATCGTGGTGGGCGATATGGCGGTAAGTTGGCGGATGCATTGCAGCATTGCAGCATTGAGGGCCCGGATTGCCTGAGATGCCATGGCTGCGGGTTGGCGGGCTCCTCCCAGTTCCATGTTCGCCTTGATCTAGGAACTCCGAGAAGCGCATAGGTATCCGTACTCCATACAGCATGAACCCAAGGGAAAACCTACATGAGCTAGAGCACGTCTTTCAACTTGTTGCACCTTGTTTTTTTTTCTAATGCAGTTATGGCATCTGCTTCTCATACCCAGTGGAGCGAGTACTTCAGGCATTGCGGTTCTTCTGCCCGCCGTCTTCCATTCTTTTCCTACCTCATGTGTATTGTGAGATTCCAAAGACTCTTAACTGCTGCTTCCTGCATGGCACTGACATGTCCTGGCGCAAGACCAGCAACTAAGAAGGCACTTGGCCCGAATGAACTCCAGTCCCGAGTCATGCAGTCCTGAGTAAGTCTGTCATTTCCCCAATTATCGTCAACTGACAATCACCACAGCTGGTCGCTGTTATTTGTTGCTGATGCTGCTGCTGCTACCTTACCTAAGGTACCTAGGTATTGGTACTCTACGAGTCTGCGCAAACAAGCGGCTCGCCTTATCGCTAAGCACTTGCGTCACTGATAACACCATGCCAAATCCCTGCCGCCCTTTCCCTGGTCATCAGTCCTGTTTAAACTGGGGCTCTGTCGTCTTCTCAGGTCTAGCCTGTGACAGGGGGAGGGGACGCCATCTTAAACACTGACCAGCGTGATGCAACTCCCCATTTCTTGCAGAGCAGCACACTTCCATCTCCGATTCCACCTCCCAGAGATCCTTTAGAAAGCAGTTCACACAACCTAAACCGAAGGTCATCTTGCACTTGGATAAGAGAGAGGTCGCCATCAAAGTCATTCCCGAGGTCCAAACATCATTTCTCGGGAACCACGCGGACACCGAACATTGAGAACAGACGACATCCCTTCTCTTGCCAACCGTTTCCCAAACATCCCACTCAATTCGCCCGTCTCCCTCAATCGGAGCCGACGCAACCCCCCCCTCCCAGTGCCCAGTGTCCACCCCTTGTCGGACGTGAACTTCTGAACACGTGCTCCGATAACCGACAGCTGTTTGAAGCTTTCCAACATCAGACCAACCGACAACCACCAACAACACCACCACTGCATTGCTAAACCACAACCATACACGGTCCCCTTCCATTCCACCTCTTCGAAACCATCCGTCACCAGCAGAAACGGTCTCCCGGGCCAGTCGATAGAGACAATCGAAAAAAGCAAACGGCGCAGCTATCTATCTGCCTGGAAGCGAAAAACCACAGACCTCTGCATCGAACCTCGCTCACACGCACATACTTCCTCCTCCTCCTCCCATCTCCTCCCACCTCCCGCGAAGTCACAGACCGCGAAGGGCCATGTCGTCTCCACCATGGGACTACATCGCTAAACTCGTCTGCATCGGCGACTCGGGCTGCGGCAAATCCTCCCTCACCATCCGCCTCTGCGAAGGCCGCTTCTCCCCGCACCACGACGTGACAATCGGCGTCGAGTTCGGCTCCCGCATCGTCCCCGTCGGCCCCCCCAACACTCTCCCACCCCCTCCCCCGGCCCCGGAACCAAAGACGAACCCGGACGGCAGCGCATCCTCCGCCGGCCTCCCCGAACCCCCGCGTATTTCGGCCACCGCCGCAGACCAAGGGCCCCAGAAGCACATGAAGCTCTCCCTCTGGGACACCGCCGGCCAGGAAACTTACAAATCCGTCACGCGCTCCTACTTCCGCGGCGCCAGCGGCGCCCTCCTCGTCTTCGACCTCAGCCGCAAACAAACCTTCCAGCACGTGACCGACTGGCTCAACGACCTGCGCCAGATCGCCGAGCCCGACATTGTCGTCATCCTCGTCGGCAACAAGGCCGACCTCACCCAGGGCGAGGACGGGGACGGCAATAACAAGCGCGAGGTGACAAAGGACGAGGCCGAGGAGTGGGCCAGGAGGAATGGCGTCTTCGAGTACGTCGAGACGAGCGCAAAGAGCGGCGAGAACGTCGAAAAGGCGTTTATGCGCGTCGCCGAGAGGATATACAATAACATCCAGGCCGGGAAATACGACCTCAATGATCGGAGGTCTGGCGTCAAGGGGCCGAGTGCGGGGGGCAATAAGCAAGTGAGGATAGGGGGCGACGCCAATAAGGGCTCCGCCGGCGGCTGTTGTTAGATGTGCCGCGAAACGAACCAAAAACAAAAGCATACACGAGAAGGATAGTGATACCCAAACGACCATTAGCAGCAGCTTTTTTCTTCTTCCTTCTTTCGCATTCAGCAACCTCCTTTGTACTACTACGCTTTTTTGTAATTATAATGTATGGTCAATGGGCTGGTCAACTCACGATGAGAGAAGGAAATAGTAGGAACAAGGAACAGATTTCATATTGCATTATGTACGGAAGTTGTTATCCCGTCAACTTTGGCTTTTCCCAAAGCTCGAAAGGCCCCCATCTTGCCACCGTTTTTATCGCCCATATCCTTACAGAGAGTGAAAGAGTTGGGTAGAAAAGCCGAATCGTAAAAAACCTCGGCCGTTCAAGTGCATGATTCCCCGTGGAGGAATCGTTCTAATACAATCTTTGGTTTGACTCTTTGTCAGATTTAGTCAGAGATTCTCCAGCTGTCGAACCACTTCAAGTAGCTGTACTGCTTGTTGTTGCCCGTCATGCCGAAGCAAATGGGGCTGAAGAGGATGTAGAGACCAATGATGGTCGCGTACAGGACGCCGTACACTCCATACTGGAAGACCTGGTTCTTGTTGCGGAGGAACCAATCGGCCAAAAAGCCAAAAGTAAGGATAGCGAAGTACAGCGCAGGGTAGTAGTGGTGAACGTAGGTGACACGAGCCATGACGACGAAGGGGAGGTAGTGAAGGAACCAGCCAGCTACGGGGTACAGGCCGGCGTAGTGGATCTGGTCAATCTCCTTCGAGTTCAGGTCGTTGTAGCCGCGTTGCCAGCGGATCAAGTACCAGACAACGACGAGCCCGAAAACACCTAGGCCGGCGGTAGAGCCCCAGTAGACCAGAGGGTTGCCGAGGAGGAAGTACTTGACAATGTTGTCATCCCAACCACACATGCGCAGACCGACATTGAGAATGGGCCACTGCCACCATTGCGAGGCCAGGTCGTCTTGCTTATCGGGGTCGGGCACAAGGGCGTTGTTGGAGGTCATCATGGCAACGTTGAGGTGGATGAAGTCGTGGAGGAAGGGGGACTTGTAAGAGCCGGGGTCACCAGGGGGAACTATGCTAGTTAGCAAGCTGAACAAGATAGACAGGATTCATAGCTTTGACTTACGCTTCTCGTTCCAGTGTGCCTCGACGTTCCAGTGGGTGTACGAGTCTCTGGGGTTATTGGTCTTGGTGCAGGTCACCTCAATCTGCTTGAAACCCCACTGAGGCAGGTTAACGTTACCAGCGCGGAGGTAGCAGCCAAGGACCGGGTGTCTCAAGCGGAATGCCGTCGTCAGAGTGCGGATTCTGCTGCGATCACGGGAGGCGACATCACGAACGACCTCGACAGTCCAGTGGTCCTTGTCGTCACCAATAGTCAAGTTGCCGTAGCTGGAAACTTCCTTATCGGACTTGGTCATAGGAGCAGCGATCTCGTGGGAGTGAAGGTTGCGGCCGGTCTGGGCGTGGATGAGACGGATCGTCTCGCCGTCGCCAATGAATCGGGGAGGGGCTTCGGCGTCGTAGTCCGCGTCCGCACGGTTAGGGTAGAAGAACCAGTCGTTGTTGGCATCCTTGTGGTGGTAGCAGGTGACCTGCTGCTGATTAGAGCCCTCGGGGTATGTCTGGACGTGGGAGTGCAAGAGGCCACCACCGTATCCCATGTTCTTGATGGTCGCGCGCGATCCGTAGGCGATTTCCAAGGGGCTGTTCTTGCCGACCTCAGTGCCCTTCAAGTTTGCCTGGAATAAAGAGCTCATTTGCGCATCACCGGGACCAGTGTGGTCCAGAATGGCAAAGTGGAGGGCGAAAGAGAGCATGTAGACCAGGAACGGAACGATAATGAGGCCAACGACGCGGGTGACAACGTGGGCGCCCAGTGTGGTGACGGGCATCTTGGTGTTGCCGAACTTGGTCCAGAGATCCTCAATGGTGTACAGGCCGACGAGGGAGGTGACGAAGAGACCGACGAGCTTGACACTGCATACGCAGCCAATGCTGAGACCAGTCATGAACAGCCAGAAGAACCACTCGGGCTCGAAAGCATCGTTGCGCTGGTTATGGAACTTGGCCCAGCAGAGAACAGTCGCAACAGTTCCGAAGAGCAGCATCGAGTCGAGAAGGATGAAGCGGCTGATGGTGGTGTACGAGTTCTCGCAAAGGACCATGAGGGTAACAAGCCAGACAGCGGGACGTCTGAGGTTCAGCTCGCGGGCAGTATAGTAGGCCATGGGGATGCAGAGAATACCGAAGAGGGCGTTGAAAGCTCTCATGAAGGTGTAGTCGACATCCTCGGGGTATTTTTCTCCAGACTTGAACTCGAAAGATCCGTTGTAGCCAGCGAGAACACCGGAGAGGCCAACGAGCATCTTGCCCAAAGGCGGGTGAACGTCGAAGTAGTATTCATGCTTGATGTAGTGAGATCCGAACTTTCCAAAGTGGGCCTCGTCCCAGGTGACGATGTCGCTGATGCCAATCCTCCAGAGTCGTGTGAAGATGGCGACGGCCGTGAAGATGATGGGGGCGATGATGGGCTCCCATTGATCGAGGAAAGAGCTCTGCTGAGGAAAAAGATGAACGTCAGTCCCCGAATAGGTGCACAAAAGCTAGTGATAGTGTAGAGGGAGGCGCTTACCTTCTTGACAAGCTGCTTCTTGTCGTCGATTTCAGGGGCAGCCGTTATGGGGACGGACTGGCCCTGGGGGACGGCTCGTCGTCTGACGCCATCGCCCACGTCCGCGCCGGACGCGACAATGGGCTTTTCGGTAGCCATGGCTGTTGGTGAGACCAGTCAGCAAACGGAAAGGCGGCGTATGGAATGGGTTGGACGGGAGTAGAGACTGACTCTCGAAATGGGATGGCCGAATGCGTTGATGAAGGCAGGCTTCAAGGGGGTGTGCGCAGGAAGAGTGGAAGTCAAGCTCCAGGAACAGGAGCTCTGAGCTCCTGGTTAGTGATCGGACGAGTCAAGACTCAAAAAAAAATGCCCGGGAGCAAGAAAAGTGGGAGAATTGAAGAAGGTAAAGAGAAGCCGCGCAAAAAGAGAATCAGCGGGTTTCTCTTGAGGCACAGGTGTTCTGCAAACCAAACCAGCTCATGAAAAAGAAGGTGAGGTCAGTCAGCTGGGGGGGAAGAAGAGAGAAAGGGAAAGCTGAGAAAAGGCACCCAGAATTACCAGGGAATCATGCAATTAATATGGAGGTGCCCTTTGGCCAGGTGGGAATTTTTTGGTGAGGTCTGAACTAAATCGGGAGGAGCTGGGAGCTGGGATTCTGGGTAGGAGAGAGCACCCTTCGACCCTTTGGAACCCCCTTGCGGCAACACGAAATAAATGCCACCTATGCACCAACAGACACGGTATCCCTCCCTTTCCACTCCGACCACACTTTACGCGAATCTCGTCCCTAGCAAGCTGGGTTCGATGGCCGTGATCTATTGGCTCAGCTGTCCTCAAGCGGCCTTAAGTGGCCTCAAAGCGGATTTCTTACGCCGCATACCTTGGGCAGGCCGCGCAGGTCCTCTCGATGGAATGGCCTGAATGGCCCGGGAAGGACCCCAAATAGCCCCTCCGTTACCCCCTGCCCCCACAGGCTACCTTACCTTACAGCTGCCTACCCCTGAGGTCCAACAGATGGGATCCCCACGCGGCTCTCGCTCTCGACGATCAATGTCAATGTCGATGGAACCTGGAATCCCACTCCTTGCATTCACATTACTACGTACGTCTGCCTATATTCGGTTCCGACATCGTGACATTCAAGACTACGGATACATCATACCTTATTTACACATTACCTTCCACACGGGATATAGAGCAGCATCATCTTCTTCAGCCTGGCATCCAAAGCATCGGGAGCAATACAGCTTGGACGCGCCTGCAGTCACCTTATGAGGCGTTCAGTTTCTTCCACAATTACTATCCTAGCGCCATAGCAAAGACCAGACGACACGACACTTGTCAACTTTGTTTCTTCCATGGACAAACACATAGGCCACAGCTACGAAAGATGCAAACCGCTCAATGTTCTGTCTTCATGACAGCTGTGCCTCAGCCGTGGTTTCTGACTGCGCTAACCCTTCCGGGCCGCGCAATAAGCCCCCGCTTTCGGAGCTAAGCGGAAATGCCAGTGCGCATCGTCCATTCAATCCCATCGGCCCAGGGAAGGAGACCATCGGCCGCCGTGTGGACTCGATCTCGGCGATTCGGGGAAGTCGACGGTGGTGGAGGCCTGCGCCGTGTAGATTGCCCGCAGATGCGGTGCTTCTCCAGCGAGGTAGAGCAGCCTCCGGAGAGCATAGTTGCACGGGACGAAGGAGTACTCTCACCGGCCGCCACAACCGAACGAGAAAGTGCTTGTTACTTCTTCTGTCCTGTATGACGGAGCGCGAAGCCTTTATTGGCATCAGTCACCTGCTTGCCTACATACTTCTCACCCAAAGAAGTAAAGGCCGGGAAGACCTGATTTGTCGCCGGAGTCCGCCATCGCGGTGTTTCTTCAGAGAAGGGGAAAAAAGAAAAGGGGGTCACTGCTTCTGCCCACACACTCTCTCTCTCTCTCCCGGTTCACCTCAGACACTGGACCAGTCACCAATCTAACTCACCATCGCCTGGGCGCGGCCCATCTGCCCCGCCGAGTCAAGCCTCTCTCTCGCTCTGCAGCATGCTGAAGCCCGCATGCGGAAACGCCAGACAGCTGCATCACATGTCTTTTTTCGTCCTTACTCTCTCGTCCACTCCGTAGTGTTTCCCCCCTCCTTGGCTGGTCCCGGTCTGATCCATAACACATTGTCGGCACAGACAATCATTGCTAACAATCGCCCCATTGCGGTGCAAATGTACATGTCCCAGAGACTCTCTGACACCTGATCTGGACTCAAATCAAGCCTCAGGTTTCTCTTTCCAAAAGAAAACCCCCACTGCGTCCACCATTCTGGATCTGAACCGTCTCCGCCGACGCCGCCGACGAGAAAGAGCGGATTGCATTAGGGGTCTCGCCCGTCTTATGTCATCGCTCCTGCATCCAATCGTCCGGTCCCGTACCACATCTAGCACCACCGACCACCACCACACTACTACAACCACCACCACCACTCCGACCACCATTACCACCGCTACTTCAAATATCCTTCCCGCGGTGCCCCGACCATCCAATCCTCGCCTCCCCTCCTCTCGATCTTGTCGCCCTGGATGTAGCAGACCTCCCCTGCTGCGCGTTACTTTCTACAAATCCGGCTCGGTCCCCCGACTCACATCCCCGCCGATACCTCCTACCTCTCAATGTCGTCTCTGGTGTCCGACTTCCTCATCAACCCGGTCCTCCGACAAGCTCGGCGCTTTTCAGAGATCTCGAGATCAACCTTTGTCTCCGAACGGGACTCTTCGTCCGACCCTGTCGCCGTCCCGAGCGACGTGAATAGTCCCGCAACTCGGCATGCGATTGTTGCGCCACCCGAATCCACTCCGGCACCATCACTCGACATTGCGACACTACCGCCGACAGTCGACGACGAGCACCCTCAGTCTCCGGCTCCCCTAATTCAGAGCCCCCCATCATACACGATGGCCGCCATGCCACCTACAACACGGGAATCTCTACCCGCCGACGATGGCATGGGTGCGATGCGAAAGCGTCTACTCGACATCCAGTCACAAGATATCGCAGCAGACGACAAGGCCCGGCTTATGCATGAGGCTTTGATGGAGGGTTACCGCAAGTCTCGAGACGCTCCCCGCCAAGGTAACGCGCCGGCAGCCAGCGTGATAGCAGCAGGGGAAGCATGGGAACAGTCAGTCCCGATTGCACCTCTCGAGTCGTTAAAGTTTTGGCAACATGCGATAGGGGAGCCGTCCTCGCCAGAAAAGTTTATCCTGACCGCCGACGATGTTCGGCCCACGTACGCGGCCGCAAAGCTTGCTACAAGAGAAGAACCCGAGGGTGCTGTGATTCTTGGCTGCCAACATTACCGCCGCAATGTCAAGCTGCAGTGCTCGACTTGCGCCAAGTGGTATACTTGTCGTTTTTGCCATGACGCAGTCGAGGATCACACTCTTGTCAGGAAGGAAACCAAGAATATGCTCTGCATGCTTTGCGCCACGCCCCAGAAAGCATCAGACGTTTGCGTGAACTGCGGGGAGACTGCAGCCCGTTACTACTGCAACATGTGCAAACTGTGGGATGACCATCCATCCAATCCCATTTACCATTGTAACGACTGCGGTATTTGCCGACGAGGAAGAGGCATCGGGAAGGACTTCTTCCATTGCAAGGTAATTGAATGATCTGAAGCCAGAGTGTTTCTTGGACGGCCGCTAACATGTGGTTTTAGAAATGTTGCGCATGCATCTCGATATCTATTCAACAGTCACACAAATGTATCGAACGCTCAACGGATTGTGACTGTCCTATTTGCGGAGAGTACATGTTTACATCTCCCAAGCCAGTCGTGTTTATGGGGTGTGGTCACAGCATTCACCAGAAGTGCTACGACGAGCACATGCTAAGATCATACAAATGTCCCATTTGCAACAAGAGTTTGCTCAACATGCAGAGCCAATTCCGCCAATTAGAGCTGGCTATACTTGCCCAGCCAATGCCCCCTGAATTTAGGGACACCCGCGCCACAATCTTGTGTAACGACTGTAGCGGGAAGAGTTCCGTCCCTTACCACTGGCTTGGTCTAAAGTGCGCGATTTGCACTTCTTACAACACGGTAGAAATTCAGATCAGCGGCGGAAGAGAAGAGACGCACGCGACACACGCCAATCACGTGCCCGTCACGCCGGCAGCAGTCACGCCGGCTCTTCTATCTCCTGCGCTTCCAACCCCCGCAACGACACAAGCAGCGGCTGCTCCGGCAGGAATGGACATACCGCAGGTCGGCAGGCGACGACATTCGTCTCATGCTGGTCCCGAGGCACGTCATCTAATGTTGGATCGCTTTGCCAGGTCAGCCTCGCCAGCAGTCACACCTGGTATGCCACCACCAAACGCACCAAATGCTGCCATCGAGGAAGAAGAAGACGAATCAGAGAATGACATTCTCAACTTATGGGGACGGGGTCATGGTGACTCGGACAGCGACACCATGTCGACAGACATGGACGAAGAAGACTCGGAGGGAGAGGACGATGACGATGACGATGATGATGACTATGAGAACGAGATCATGCTCATCGGACATCGGTAACCTCGGCTACGATGCAATCATGATTTAAACGATGAGGTGCATCTGCAAGAGACGGATATAAGATTGGCGCACTGGGTTTTTGCGATGGTCGCATGGTTTGGATATATGGGTCGTCAAGGTCATCGTGGGCATATTACTAGCTGGTTGGGTAAGGCTTAGTCGGCGTTCTTAGGATAGCAGAGTTTGTCAGCCTCGGATGGCACTGCTGGGTTCTTTCTCATAGCCCTCGGAAACTGGGCCTTATTTACGTTTCCATAATAGACAAAAACTAAGAATGACAAGCAACGCAAAATGCCTGACCTGAAACGCCTATTGTCCATGAATTCCCATCCTTCTTGCCCCTTGTCATAACTTTCATAGCAGACTCTGCAATTTCGAGACAAACGCTTACTGACGCCTCCGCGATGCGATTTGGGCGTCGACCTCCTGGGATTCCTTTCTAAGCTCCTTCACAACGGTCTATTGCGATAGTCTAGTCAGTGTCATGTCTACTTTGGGCTCGATAGATAGAGTATTATTCTTACGGCAAGAGCTTCTGGGTTCACGCCATTCTCGATCATGGAGATGCAGATCGACAGGGTGCGGCGGTCCAGGTGGCAGTTCTTTTCACACGGTCACGTTAGCATGGAGTGGGACTTTGAGAGGATGGTAGTAGGTGGGCGTCGCAACTGACGAGGATGGTAGAGATCTCATGCAAGATGTCGACAGCCTGTTGGGCCGCGGCCTGCTTCCCGCTTCGGTCGTCGGCGGGCATTTCCGTATGGTGTTTATTGCTGATTGCGAGATTGCGAGATTGTATGAGTGAGGAGAAGGTTATTGAATGGACGTCGCTTTGTTTGACGGGAGCGGGGCCAATCAACTTCAGAGAATAACGGCAGCCTGTGAGGTGCTCGAGGTGGATGTCTTAGTCGGACGGAGTAGAGAGTCGGCAGGGGCCGAAGTTGCCTATTAGGAAAACGCGTCTGAAGAGTGGCCCCGACGCGCCGGGCGAACTAATGGCAGGGGTTGACTGGGCTAAAGTGGGCAACTACCGGAAATGGGGCCCATCTTTTTTTTGTATGAAGCCGCGACTGACCGAACTTTTTCACCTTTCTTAGTCCGTTCAGTCTTCCGTCGCTGTCTCACTCTTTGCTTTATCGTCATGACCTCGAATTTGCTGCAACAGTCAGCTCATGTTTTCTGACAGCTGCGTACCTCATTGTTGTTGTTTCCATACTACTAGCTAGGCACCCGTCCACGCATGACCACGGATCGTTCATAGCCCGCCAGGCTTTTCCATCTTTCTTCGCATGATGAAGCACACCCCACCGCTCTCTCACGATATGCCCAGTTTCCCACGAATACACTACTTAGACTTACGGGAAACGAACGGGTCTAATGGCTGACGCACGGGAAGAGACAAGCCGCTTATATGGCCCCCCAAAAATCACGATTATTCCTCATGAAGGAATTGAAGATGGACCACCTCAACTGCATATGAGCCGGGTGCCAGGTCAAGGTGAGCGGGTGCATCGGGCCGGATATAGCTTCTCACATTTGCTGACCTTCCGATAGCCCAAGCTCTTCGTATCATACAGGCTCCTGAGACCCTTTACCCTGCCTCTCGCTCTACGGAGCTGGCGCCTTCTTCAACACTTTGGGGTTCCCAGCGAGTGCAAAGACGATGGCTCTTCAACGCTCACCCAGAGGCTTTCGCGGGCAGCTCCGAAGCTTCCAGCTTTCTGTACGAAGGACTCGCTCAGCTCATGCGGCCTGATGCCGCGCCGACGACTCAGCCACTTATGACAATCAGTCAGATGGCAGATGTCACCAATCACACGCGGGTCGTGCCCGTCCCCGTACTGGCCACGGCTGCCGGCGAGTCGGGTGAGCTCCTCCGTCTGTCCAAGATTGAGGAGACAAACTGGCAATGGGGCGAGAACGAGAGCCCAACGCTTCGGATGTTGAGCATCGACCAGCACGACAAGGAAGAATCTGTCTTGTGGTCGAGCGATGGAGCCCCGATTCTGCAGATCAAGCCTGCGCTGAGCTTGGTCCGGTTCGAACCCACGAGGTGGCTGCTGGTGCAGAAGCGGACTTCGACTACCATTCTTCAGCCGGATTACCACAAAATTCCTGTTTCAGAACGCCCGTCGGGGATTGACCAGGCTATCGAGCGCCCATCTCGAATCAACCCGAGACCCGTCCTCACCATCTCCTCGGAGCAGACTGGAGGCTTTGCGCATTCTGATGTGTCTTTCAGCTATGGCTCGCAGAAAAAGCCGCCTCAGCTGGCCATCATAGACGAGTGCGGCTACTACAGTGTCTGGGATGTCAAGGGTCGAGACATGGTGGGATCCAGCGGCTTACGTCCAAAGCTCCGGCATTGTGGCCACATTCACTTGGGTGTTACGGAGCAGCTCCCCGACGAGGACTCGCCGGCTTTCCGCGCAGAGCCTCATGGCGTGATGTGGGTCGGCGCGGCCGGCCCGGGTGTAGATCTTTGGGATGTGCCCGAAGGGCAAGATGTCGATGCAGGAAACGACCTGGCTGCCCTGACGTCGAGGTCCAAAAAACTCGTCATCTGGAACCGCGCAAAATTCGAGGTCATTGATATCAAAGACGCGACGTTCCGAAAGAGCTTGGTCATACTCAAGACGGACGAGCCAGACCACATACTAGACGTGAAGCCAAATCCTTTGAACAGGAGTCAGATCTTCATCCTCACGACCTCAGGTTTCTTTTGGATCGAGACGTCGTCTTCAGGGACGACAGCCAACAAGACAGGCGGACTCTCCATTCTGCAATCCTTTGCACACCTCAGGGGCTCGGATGCGGACGCTCTCAGGCTCACCGTGCATCACGGCGGTTCGGAAGCAGGAAACGAAAAATGCACAGTTTTCATCTACTCTGACAGATCTCCAGAGGTAGATGTTTACTGGTTTTACGCGCCTGAAGACACGGGATTGCCACAGTTTGAGCACCATATCATGAAGCTCACGGGCGACGCGACGAAGCTTCAGAGTTTGTGCCCAGTGCCGGCTTTCCTGAGAAACCCCTCCCCTGCAACAGCCAAGGGCCCAGGCTTAGAGTACCTCAACCATGACATCCGATTCCAGCAGCTGTTCGTTCTTGGCAGGGACCTCAGCTTGAGCCAGAGCCTCTTTGCGATCTCGGCCGGCCCTGATCTCGATGTGGTGGCTCCCGATAGCAGTCGCGAGTGGTCAAGAGACGGGCGCAGACAGGCGCATAACAAGAGGCGACGACAGTTCCTGCAGCATTTTGAAGGTACTTTTGTCGTTCCCGATGGCCTGGGTGATATGGATGAGCTGGTGCAGCGCCGCGCCAATCGGTACCAGGAGCTCATGGAGAGTGAGCAGGCAGGAGAGGAAGCACAGCTTAAGCAGCGGTGGCCTAGAGGTCTGAACCTGGACCAGCTCGTATCCCGCGTCAATGTTTCCATCGAGTCGGTCATCATGGCGTCAGAGCAAGCTACCATTGAGGGTCCTCTGTCTGTATTTGAAGCCATACGGGAAGCAGCCGTCAACTGTCTAGAGACTGAGGGCGGATACATCCCGCTGCACACTTTGTAAGTTTGGATCTTCCCATCATGGCTTTCATGCACTCATTAGTGTTAGGCACGAATACGAAAACACCTTTGAGGCGCCTCCTGTCTCCCATGAGGCAGTAGCAGCGTGGGACTCTCGCTTCCAGGAGATGATGAACGCGCAGACCGATCGTGTCATTGCACAACCTCTCACATCGCAATTTCTACACGGCTTGGAAACATTGTCACCCCTCGCAGACATCCGCGACCAGCTCGAGGAGATGTGGAGTCCAGCGGGCCTCCCGCCTAGAGCACAGCGATCACGGAATGTCGTGCTAGCAGAGACGGCCGAGGCCATCGCTCGATCCCTCTTCGGTGTGGCCGTACTCGACGCGAACCTCCCGACCAGAGAAGACGAGTCCCCCACCTGGGTTCCCGAACCTCCACCACTACCAGTCCGGCAGCCGAGCCAACGCTCAAGTCAGCGCTTCTCATCGTCACCCGCAAAGCGTAGCCAAATATCGTCAAGCCAGCGACTCTCACTCTCTCCGACCAAACTAAGCCAGCCCCTCAGCCAGAGAATTTCTCTATCGCCAACCAAACGCGTCCAAGCCCTCGGCCACCGCCTATCCTTCTCCCCTTCCAAAGGCGCCCGCTCCCAGCCCTTTGACAACGTTCCCCCCTCATCGTTCCCCTTTCCCTCCTCGGGGCCCCTATTCTCCCAGTCCTCCTCCGTCGGCCCCTCCTCGAGCTTCCCCGACGCCGCCCCATCAACACCAACGACACCCGCACCCACCACAATCGCAACCACGGCTCTCCAGCGCCTAAGCATGCTCGCCGAAGACATCAACACCGCAGACGCCCCCGCCCGCCAACACAAAGTCCTCGCCTACTGGCCCACAGCCCGCGGCGTCAGCACGGAAGGCTACGTCTCCTCCGTCCTCGCCTCCTCCACAAAGCACATGGACGTCCTCAACGAGCGCCGCCACCGCGCCGAATCGCGCCGCCGCAAGCGCAAGTCGCAGTTCCTCGGCGCGTCGTCGCAGCACGGGTGGGGAACGAGCGAGATGGACGACGTGTTCGAGTCATCTGGGCCTGGGTCCGGGCCCGCGACGAAGACGAAGATGCAGACGGCGACGAACACCGGGTCCGAGTTTGCACCACTGTTGCCGCCCTCAACGCAGCCTCTTCCCAAGCTTGCGCCGCCCATCATCGGCTCGAGCCAGTTTCCGCCCGTGCCGTCTTCTCAGGCTATCTTCTCGTCGCAGATGCCGCTCGTCATGTCGCAGCCCATGGCTGGGAGGCACGGGATGCGGTCGCCGGGGAAGAAGAAGAAGAGAAAGTCTGGTTTCTAAGGGTCCCCGGGATATGGGAACAAAAGGTTCGCCTTGGATCACTGTATTGGAGATTTTCGCCTGTGTCTTTCATAAATGCTACGGTCGTGTCGGAGATTTACCATAGTCCCCCCCTTTTTGGGGGGGTGATGATGAGCTGTTCCTCAGCTCGATGCAAATTACTCTCAACAAAACTCACTTAAGCCCTCTCACTTTTTTTTTCCTCTTCATCTCGCATCCGTGACAAGTCTCTGCATCTCAACCTCCATCATCTTCAAGCAACCCCACTCCTATTTACTCACTCCCGGCCTCCAATACCGCTCCCAACATCGTTCACCCCCGTCCCCTTGACCTTGTGATCGCTCGGATTCGCCGCCGCCTCGTACAGGATATTCGCCGGCGCCCGCCCCAGCTGCATCCACTCGCCCTTGAACCCCAGATACGACGCCCTCGTCTCGCCCTCGTCGCCGTCGCCGAAGTTGTCCTCGAAGAACAGCGTCAGGCGCTGGACGCGCCCGAAGAGGCTCCGCTTGACGGGGATCTCTTGGACCTGCGCCGTGCGCGAGAGCTCGAATTCCTGCGTGGGGCGCGCGTCTTCGGCGGAGGCGAAGTCGAGGTCGTCGCGGTTGATGAAGAGTTTGAGGGTGCGCGGGGCGGAGGGGGAGTCGGAGGTGCGGAGGAGGAGGGCGTGGAGTTTTACTTGGCCGGTGAAGCTTGGGTGTGTTAGTGGTGTTCCAGGGCGGGGGGGGGGGGGGTGAAGAAGTATTTGGTGAAGGGTTTATATACGTGTGTATGTGTACTGAATGAGATGGATAGAATGAGTGAAATATGAAATGTAAAGCATAACATAGCACAATATCTCATGTTCATGATAGACCCAAGCACATTAAATGAGACAACACCAAATGAAGAGTAAATCGATGAAGAAAGTAGCGATTCACTCACGGAACGTTAACCAACAACTGCTCATCACAGTCGCTCACGACCTCGGGCTCGGCGTCCAGCCTCTCGGCCCACGTCTTCTTGACGACGGCCCGCGCGCTGCCGATGGCCGCCTCGTTGAGGGCCGTCACCTCGTCAAAGTTGATGTGGCCGTACAGCGAGTGCTGCAGCGCGGGCGTGACGTCGTCCGAGTGGTCGTGCTCGTCGTGGCCGTGGCCGCCGTGGCTGTGGCCGTGGTGCTCGTCGTGGCAGTGGGACATTGTGTGCGGTTTTACTATCTTGTGTTCTCGTTTGTGTCTCTTGGTGTTTTTAGTGGTTTGCTGATGAGACTGGTGGTGACGATGGTGGGGGTGTTTTGGAGGGGTCGTTTTGGCACTGGTGAGGGGTTCCTCCTTTCCGGTGGGTAGTTTGGGTGATATGTTGTAATGCGTGGTAGCTAGACGAGGTCTTCCCTCTGTGGTGATATCTCGTTGCGCAAAGACCGTTTGGGTATCAAGGATGCGAAATGAATAAGTGATGAAGATGAGCCGTTCTACGTTTGCTTAATGATGCTGCGGATGATCAAGTTCAGTGAACAAACGGCCCCACTTTCGAGCTAGAAGGTTCCGTGATTGGCTCTGAGACCACCTCCGCTGGACGTCGAGGTCCGTTGCGGCGCCGTTGACGAAAAAAGTTTTTACCAAAATAGGTGGTTTCGGTTCATAGGAGTAATTCCTTTATGTTGATGATTAAACGCTTTGAATGTGTGAAATGGAATACCGGGCCGTCCGTGCTGTTTCCTCGTCTTGTCAGGCGGGTGAAAACTGGGTCGGGCTCACCTATGACTACCATGAATTCACACTTTACGTGGACCAGAAGGAGCTCCATACCTTTTAATTTTCTGATAATCTTTTGTAGTAGATGTCATATAGCCATTCTTTCATTTCATCGTGTCCTGGTTCTGTTCACATCAGTATATCTGTGCCAAATTAGCTGTTGAGCGGTCCCAAACACATTGTATGTGGCTAGCTAGATCTCTATATAGCGACAATTTGACTACATCCTACAGGTACCATGATTTACACGTTCTCATATGTTTCTGGGAAAACTCTAGATGTCTACGTCTTGGTAAAACCGCGGGTATGCCCTCGGTTTGTGATATAGACGGCGTGTACTTTCCCGCTTCTGCCGTCTATCAACTTTGCGAGTGATGAATTGAGCGATAACTTGGCCGGTATCGAACAACGATACTTGACATCAATACGGCATGAGATTGTAAAGCATCGCTAGAAATGCAGCAAAACTCACCCTCCCTGCAACAACATCCTAAGGATTCAAGATTCCCCCTTCAAAACCATCATTGCCTCCGCCTCACCATGGACGCAACATCCCCGTCCCCATCCAAACTCTCATCCACAAAACCAAACCTCTCATACAGCCCCTTACCCGCCTTGCTAGCATCCACATACGCCGCGACTCCATCCTCATCCGCAAGCGCACACCCCCACGCGAGCAACATGGACGCCGCGCCCCGCCGCTGGTATTCCGGATGCGTGACCAACGTGTCGAGATCTGAATGTTCCTCCCCAGATACCAATCAGCAAACCAACTACATATGTGTATCACCAAGAGCACCTTATTCTCTCAGGACAATATCTCAAGAATCTCAGGACGCCCAGGAGAATGTAGGTCAATAAAAGCGCAAGGGAGCAACGGAGAAACCCAGGACAGAAGAAAGACAAAACTCACAATAATGCCTCTCATCACCCATAACCCGCTCCCTCTCCGCCTCCTCCCTAGCAAAGAACAAATCACACACCTCGGAAGGCATATCCCCCGCCCAAGGAGGATACCGCCGGCCCCTCTCGGCCGGCATACTCGTATCCCACTTGGCCCACGCCGCAATCCTCGGCCTGCCGCCTCCCCCTTCTTCACCTCGACCCCCTCCCCTATCCCCTCCCTCCGCCTTCTCCGTTCCGGTCACGGTAGCAACGCTGCTCACATCAACGACCTTGACAAACCGCTGAAACGTCTTCGCCGCCATATCCCCGCCATTCGCCTCGTCCCACCACGCCCTCACACCGGGAGTATCGGGCCACAGGCGGGATATCACCTCGTCGCCGGCAAACGCCGCGAACCACGTCTCCGTCAGCGCGGGGACGTCGTCCAGTGTCGCTTCCTCTAGTTTGAGGGTGTTTTCCTTCTTCGTGGTCATATTGTGTTTTTCTCCCCTTTCTTTCTTTTCTTTTGCTTTCTCCTTTCTCTCGTCTGTGGCTTTCTGCTGTTTCTCTTGTCGAAAGATTGCTGTTCGTTGTGTTGACGAGCGTCGATCACATGTCATAAAATCGACACTTTCTCCAGGCTTGTGTAAGGTAGTAGGTGAGATGAGAGACAAAGAGATGCATGAGGAAAGCATTCTTTGGCTTACTAGGTAAATCGAGGCGAATAGGTAAGCAAGTAGGACAAATGCGGGGTTTGCATCTTTGTCGATCAGGGGCAGACGGGTAGGTAACACGATCGATCTAATGTGTGGTTAGTATTGGCTGAACTTCAGTCTCAAATCTCAGTATTTGACCACCCGTATTCGTCCTCAGCTAATTCCCAGTTTTTTTGACTATCATACGATGATGACCTTTGCTGAAGACGGCGCAACTAACAGAGGCAGAGATCCTCATACCACTAGATGCTGACTGATATCCAAAGGAGTGGGAAGACATTGGCACATTTCAGCATACGCTCGCTCGCGAGCCACAAATTTGATCGGCACTCTTTTTGCATAATTGATTTCAATGATGCAGCAGTCGCCAGTAATGGGCACAAATTTTTATGTACAAACGCAGTCCAATGAAAATAGCTCCCGTTCAACTAAAAAAAAAATAACGCAAAAGTGCTCGCAGACGCTAGGTTCGGCGACCCTCTCATCTTTGTTCTGCAACGCTTCTCTTAAACCAGATACGTCATCCTCGTTTTTTTCCACCTGTCTCAAACGTCGAAAGGAAAAACCAACCCAGGCGCTCAACCGTTTCTTTACTATCCAGTCCGGGAGGCCTGCGACACCGAGGAGAAAGTTGCCGCCGTCTATATGCAAAATACCGTCTAATCGTATTGATTCTCTCGTGCGCCGGTCTCGTCTCAATCATCCTGATTACCAAGGGGAGCGTATCTACCGCTGCCGCTGCTGCTCTGGTCTCGCGTGCGACCAACAACTCTGGAGACCCATCCGCTAATGGTGCTGCTGGCCTCACCATCCTGGCCCTTGCCGTCGGGAATGTCGGGAGGGTCGAGAGACAGGCCAGGAATGGCGCTGTTGGCAGTAAAGTTGCCGGGCCGTCCCCGGTATTCGGACCCAATGGGCGATCCGGGCATGAGCGAGTCGTTCTCGCGGCCATGCAAAGATGGTGTTCCAATAACAGTGCTGGCGTCGCCAAAGAGCGAATCCATCTCCTCCAAGCGGACACCGCATGTCTCGGGGTAGATGAAGTATACTGCGTGGGTGTGTTAGCATTCAAAGTCCAGCCCGTGTACGAAGGACGCAACTTACCAACAATAAAACTGACTGCACAGAAGAAGGCGTGCACAAGATACAACCGCCACTTGATCCACTCCTGGAGCAGAGGCGTCATTTCTCCGACGAGCCAGTTGAACGCCCAGTTGGTTGCGGTTGACAGACTGGCTCCCTTGGAGCGAATGCTCAGGGGCAAGATCTCCGGAGGGTAGAGCCAAGGAATCGGGCCCCATGAGTATCCAAACGCCGCGTTGTAGATCATGACAAAGATGACGACCAATGTGGGTGTGTAGGTGATGTCGAGGTAGAGCCAGTACGAGATCATTGACAGTGAAACACACATGACAATGGCACCGCTCAGCAAGATTGGCCGGCGACCCCACCTGTCAACCAGGTACCATGGGGGAATGGTCGAGAGAAGGTAGGTGATGCCGTTCACGCCAGCCATGAGGACGGCGTCATGACCAACCCAGCCTGCCTGTTCAAAGACGTAGGGAGCATAGTAGCTGATGACGTTGATGCCGTTGAGCTGAGCGAGACCCTGAGCTGACATGGCAATGAAGACACGGGTGCTGTACTTGCGGAACATCTCGGCGTATGTCCTCTCACCCTCCTGTCGCTGGAGAAGCACGTTCATCTTAATTTCGCGATACTCGTCTCGGGCCTTTTGGTTGTGGATGTCACCCTTGCCGTAGAGGTTGGCAATGACAACGATACCTTCTTCGTCGTGATCGTTGTCAAGGAGCCATCTGGTCACAAGTCAGGATCGGGCACACAAACATTCACGGCAAGCAGAAGACCAACCTTGGAGATTCTACAATGACCAAGCTTCCAAAGCCCAGAAGGGCCCCCATCACGCACTGCATCAGAAGGGGAACACGCCATGACATGTCACTTTCGATGAATCCGCAGAAGTAGTCGACCCACACCGAGGTGGTATAGCCGATGATGTTGCCGGAGAACTCAATGCAGGCCAGCTTTCCACGGTTGTGGGGAGGGGAGATCTCAGACTGGTAGACAGGGACGATGGTAGACAGAGCACCAACGCCCAGACCAGCAATAATTCTGCCCAACATCATCATGGGCATACCAGTGGCAAATGTCTGCAAGGCACCACCGACAAAGAAAATCATGGAGCCATATAGAATGGTCTTGCGTCGGCCGATGATATCGCCAACCTTGCCAACGACCAGAGATGAGATAAAGGCGCCAACTTCCAGGATGGCAACCATGGTACCAATCTCGGCCGAGGAAGGCTGATGGAAGTAGTTACGGAAGTAGACACCTCTGTGGATCCCATCAGTTAGCTATAATGATCAAAAAGGTGAGCAGCGGGCAGAGCATTAGACGTACGTGATGATGCCTGACATGACACCCTGATCATAGCCGAACAAAAAGACTCCCAAGGAGACGAAGATACTCGTGAAATAGCTGTTGGAAAAATTGTCAGTCAAGCGATGTCGCGATAAGGGTAATTTCGGAAGGGCAGGACGCACATCAGGGCCTTGCCAGTGAGGCCGTGAATAGAGGAACCGCCCGGCATGATGGCGCCGATGACTCGCTGCGCGCGGGTCGGACGAGGTTGGGCGATGTCGGGAACCTCGATTGCCTCCTTATTAACACCTCCACGACGGGTTTGTGAGTTATCGCGGCGACTAGGAGACTCTTGGATGCGAACACGCTTCTTCTTGGAAGACTTGTGAGAGGGGTGTCTCTTGTGAACGCCGGCTAGCAGCTCGTCATCAACGTCGCTGGGCAGCTGGGTGCGAAGGGGGTCTTCGTCGTCGATAAGGTCGGCGATGTCCCCAGTGTCGGTCCAGGAATCGGACTCGGAACCGAGAGAGTCCTCTGATGACGGGTGGCCGTGGTGATTGTGTTTGTCGTTGTCGAAGTTGTGGTGTTGACGGTGGGAGGTGGAAGAGGAGGTGTGGTTGTGATCACGGTCACGGGCGCTGTGGTGGTTGTCGTCCCGATCAGATGCTAGCAATGACGTCGCCTGTTCTTGCTGGTCTGGATGTGGCCGGGACTGCAGGGTCCGCAATGGGATGTTGGACGGGAGACGTCTACCGTTTGAAGAGGGAATCTTGGGCGGTTATGGGGCTGATTAGCGACAGCACCCTTCCGCTCTAAGAGGAATTGAAAAGGTTGGGGGGGGTGGAAGTGAAAAAAATGTCTAAAAGACGACAACTGGCGGGCGGCGAGTCGAGTCGAGTCGGGTCGAAAAAGTGACGGTGCTTTCTGCTTGGTGCTTGGTGCGTGTTACTGGCTGCGGCGAGTAGGCCGAATCGGCATGTAGGTACTCTGTAAGGTGAGGTAAGGTAGCGTTGGATGACAGGCCAATCCACTCCCTGGTGCAGCACTGCAGTGAGAGACTTTGGTGGGACTGGGAAGGGGTAGCTATGCGGACGGGCGGGCTGGCCGTGGGACCGCTGAGCAGGTAGCTCTTGGTGGTGCAGGTGCTTGGTCCCAATGTTGGATTTTGGGGAACCTGGGAAAAGGGATTGGGGAGCAAATCGAGGCCTGCTATTGGTGCTGCTGTTACTGCTGGGGCGGAGGGGCCTGGAACAGGACGGGCGCGGGATGGGATTGGGCTGGAAGGGAAGGAGAAGGGGGAGGGGCCAGGCCAAGGCAAGTGCCAGGCAGACAGGCTGGCAGGGCAAGGCAAGAGAGATACGGGGAGAGGGAAAGAGGCGGGAAGGGACGGGAGGGAGCGACAGAGAAACTGCAAGAGACAGCTCAACTCAGGCTTGCGGCAGGAGCAGCAGACAGGCGGCGCGAGTCCGGCTTGGTTGGTGCTTTCCAAGAGTGGATGCCGTCGATGCAACCTGCTGCACAGTGACACACGGTCTTTCCAGGAAGCCTGTGAACTTGGGAAAGACCAAGGAAACCGATTGCTGGGGGTCCCACTTTCCTTAGGCTGTAGGCTGTAGCTTGTGCGCTGAGCAGCAAATTGTGGATCGCCGCTGACAGGTGCAAGAATAGCTGAAGACGGGAAAGTAGGTACTCTGTACTGAGGTATCCTGAGAATAGAATTCCAGAGATCAAATTCCAGTCTCTGCTTTCTTCTCCTCTTCTTCTTCTCGACCAATGCCAATGCCAATGTCTCTCAATTCTTTTCGAACAGAGCGAAGAGACAAGGTACAATGGAAGGGCAAGAATAATGTCCAGGAATCCCGGCTTGATGGAAGTGTCTTCCTGTGATGGGTAGGTACCGATGAGAAGCAGATGACCAGCGAAATGGAAGCCAACCTTGTTCCTTCAGGCTTCCCGTATCCTTTCGGTACAGGGTGCAGCTGGCCAAGGGGGCAAAAAGAGTACAGGCCGTACGCAGTAGTAGCGCGCGAATCCACCTGAATGATGCTTCTACGCAACGGTGCAGCAAAGACGATGCCGCGATGGGAAAAGGGATGCAACAGGCAGAGAGAGAACTCTTGAAAGTCCACGCCGCTGTCCGATCTTCTCCTAGGGTACAGATAGCACCTAACGGGTTTGAGGCGGTATGCCCAGTAGCGCAGATCTACCTGACCCTTTGCCTTGGCACAGAGCCCCGTCGATACAGCACACAGCACGCAGCAGCACTCCGTATCGGTAGAGCGATGAAATGATTGAAGTGGGTTGGTAAATGTGCTGACCAGTGCCGATGACGAAGTCGATGGAGGACGTGAGATGGTTTGCTGCTAAGGCGGCTACCCGCTTGGACGGTAAGGAGCGATACGGTAGATAAGGTATGGTAAAGTACCTCAAGAACCAGGGATAGAAGAGTGAAAAGAGCAGATGGGAATGGCAAGCATGAAGCGGGAAGGTCAACAAACGGTCATGCGGCCGAGTGTCAGTCGAGTCGTGGGTGGTGTCCTTTATCGAACAAAAGGAGTGTCAGGTGGTCGGTCTGAATGAAGTGTCTGTACGGAGTACCGGGCTACGAATGTTGCTCGAGAACGGGTTGGAGGTTGAATGAATGGTAGTTGAGTTTATGAGCCTCCTTTGGGGGAACGCGTAGGATACCGTAGACAGGACGGGGCACACGACCTCCTTTTCTTGCGGCTGGACGAGCAGCAAGGGACAGATTTCTGTCTTCAGTCCTACGCCCCTGAAATGAGGATTATCCGATTCTGGCGCATGGGTCCCGGGAGCCAAGGGAAGGGAATCTGGGAACTCTCTGCGGACGGGACGGGCTGTCCAATGCGATTGCCAGATGGACAGATTACACAAATTACCTCCATCTCACTTCTCAGAGGCTGAGGAAGTTACTCGCCCACCAAGTATGGATCTGTGGATGGACCTGCTGCGTCGTACGCGTCTGAAAAACTATGGGAACAGAGCGAGGCTCAAAGATCAGAGAGAGATTGAGGGACCACTCAACTCCAGACCCGAACCTTCCATCACAGATTCCATTTCTAATTCCACCGTCCAGCCCCACGCCTCGAGGCACTACACGCCGCACAACTTCAATCCATCCTGGGCCGCGTTGTCCATCCCATACTATGACACTACACGCTCGGCACGCTGCTCTTGGCCCTCTCAAGTCACAGGCGATTTACGTATCGCTTACACTCCTATCTACAGTTCTCAACGTGAGTTCAAGTCATCATCTACTTCATAGGACTGACCACGCACGTGAAACCGTTTGCTGACTCGATTTGTGGGCCATTCCCTTGGTCCCGAGGGAAGGGATCATCGGCGTGTCGTCGGGCTTTCGGACCATACGAGACCGCCCCCAAATCTTGCCTTTTGCGACCAATCCCGTATGCCGACAGACGACAACCATGATGGGCGTTGCATTCGTCGAATTGAGGCCCGTCTACCGTCACAGAGTGCAGACTACCTTACAGTGTATCAATCGGAAATTTCCTTTCCTTGAGGCTTCTTAGCCGTTGAAGATCGTCCCGGCTCGGGTCGAACTATCCGCCGGTGCGGTTCGCACACCCTCGTGGAACTGTCGTGCCTTTTTTCGTTTCCGGGCGCGCTATCCCGCTGCCGTGTGCCAGCACAGGCGTTTTGCAACGTCCATCCAACGGTTCCGTGAGGGTACACGGCCCCGTTTTTGACGACGATGCCGAAAACCGTCAGAGGGAAAAGAGGCTCCACAACGGTGCTTTGCCGTCGTACCTGCCCTTCGCCGCGCATCAAAACATCGACGTCATTTCTTCAGGACCCATTCGAGATGCAAGAGGGTTCATCCTGCCACAACCGCCTGTACCCCAGACAATGCAACCACAAACCCTCTGCGCAATGTGTACGGCGTGACAGCCTGACCCTCGCCAACCTCGGATCTGAGAAATCTCTCTCCCCCAAAAAAGAATTCAGATTCGGAGTTGCAGTGGGACATGATCCAGCCTTTTCGTGACCACCTGACACATTGTTGCATGGACTGATCGACGAGTCAAAAGTCGCAGACACGTATGCACGCGACAGCAGACAACAATGCACATATGTTCCCACGACCGCTCGACCGACGATATTGGCACTGTCTCGAGAAAGACCCTGAAAAGGAACAACTTCCAGGTTTGGGCCCTCCACTTGGTGAATGCTGTGGTCCACATAAGTCTCGAGAAACAAAGCTGCTCACGACACGACGGACGGGCCTCGTTTTCCACTAATCCATCTTCGTGCTTGAAAGTCTGCATTGGAAGAGCGGGGATGATTCCTTTTCTTTTACGAGTACCTAAACTCCCAGTCGATCCCCCCGCGCCTGGGTTGCTCACGAGTCGCGCCCGGTCAAGACCCCAAGACCCCAAGACCCTTGAACATCGTGGAGGAGGGGAAGCAAACTGGATCGTTGACTAAGACACTGGAGGAATGACCGTTCGATTTCCGCCGAAAGCGTAAGTTTGTAATGTGGGCGACGTGGGGGAAGTGTCATCCCGTAAGACCGTTGACGGTTGAATATCGCTTATTAGTCAACTTGTTGTGCAATAAGCATAGCAGTAGAGAGCTCCGATCTTCGGCCAAAATACTCAAATTCAAGGCAGAAATAATTGAGTATCATTCATTATGTCAATTGAGTTATGCTGCATGCGGTGCTATTCATCGCAGTGTGTGTGTGTACCGTAAAGTAGGCCATGCCTAGGGTAAACAAACGCCCGTCACTTTCCACTTCCTATCAACACCCTACCGTATACAAGATCAATGAAGCATACGGAAATACCCCCAAAGAAATCAAACTGATCTTCTCACCGCAATTTGAAAGCATGTTTAGCAAGATATCACATGTGGGTCGTGAGGCCGGGGTGAGCAGCAAAGTGGGGACATATCGTGAGATTGTCCGTGGTGGAGCACAAAAACCTCAAAACACGACGAGAATCAACCAAAAAACATACAACACCAGGTATTCGCTGGTCGTCACCGACCCAACTACTAATCCGGCCCTCATTGGCTTGTCTATGGGAGAGCGGACGGGATCCCGAATTTTCCAATGGGTATGGTCGTATGTGGTGGTTCGACGCGGCCAAGATGATCATATTGTGGTGGGATGACGAGGGATTGTGTCTAGAAGGAAGTTTGTGTGGTTGTGATGAGTGGAAGTGAGGCCGTTCACACTTCAAGATAACTCTTCTGGAGGACTAGATGTCAGAATAGCTCCTGCTAATATGAGATTTGTATTAGATATCTGGCTGTTGCCCCATTTAGTCCCCGAACCTTCACTAGACTCCACCAAAGAGCATGAGAGGGACAATAGAGAATGCGTTCCTTGCAGAATTGTTCTTCGACTTCTTGGGCTACGCAGTTGAGATGAATCAAACAAGTACAAAGGGTTTCCTGGTAAAGTTCGTTTTCACAATACGGCAATCGTCTTAAGCTCGCGCTACAAGACCTTACACTTACTAATAGCCCCAAAGGCGACTAAGCCGTTGACATTGAAAGTATGACATTCAGTCTTTGGTTATCTAACGATGAGTCTTTAATGATCTATGAGTCACTGTAATTCGTGTGAGGCGGCACAAGTAGAAAACTTAGGATTCGCGATCCTCGATGAGCGTGATATTCTGTCTGGACATGTTTGCTGCTCTTCGAGAATAGAAGGACTATGCCTCATCCTCTATAGACGAATAGCCCCATTGGAAAGGAAACGAATGACAACTAGACACAGCGATCTCAGTGTTTAAGTAGGAAGCAAGACATTTGCCTCAACTTTCCCTCCAATCCCTCAACCCTCATACCAACATCAGGCACGGGAGGTCCACATAATCGAGTCCACCTCTCTTCAATCTTACATTTACGTAGTGCCTCCTTTTGAGACACGCGATTCTCCGAAACCATGCAGCTCTTTAAGTTGTACGAAAATCTCATCATTGAGATGGCAAATGCTCTTTATCTCCCTTATCTTAGTCGGAGCCGGTTCCGCGCCACAACACCGAGCCGTTCCGTACAAGTTCCGAGAGAGCGGGGAACCCGATAACACCAAACCGACAACCACCATACTTCAGGATTGGATGAAACAATTCTCAATAAAGTTCGATTTTAGATCTCTGTTATTTCAATGACGATGAACCAGCCCGTTCGGAATAAGAAGGAAAAGTCTCGAAGTGGGTAACACCCGCACCTCTTATATCTACTGTGGTCGGCCCCTTGACTAACACCCGGCTTCTAATCAAGGTGGTTGCCTCGTGTGTAAGCGACGGGTGAGTCTGTTATGAGCTGGCATTTCTATCGAAAGCTTTGAGACTCAAACCTAACAACGGAGTGCAAACCAAAAGCGCGTCAAGTGCGACGAGCAAGAGCCGAGCTGCCAGAGATGTATCAAGATTGGGACCGAATGCCCCGGATACAAGAGACCTGTGAAATGGTCTACCAAATATGAGAAGACGGCGGTCTCTGACCGCAACACGGCCAATGTTTGCAGAGGAAAGACTTCCAGACTGGCTGAACGTGACCAGAGACTCCCAGTGTTGCCGGAGAATCCGACATTGCTGGCACCTACACATCTTGAAGATGTACCCCGTCCCATTGAGACCAGGGAATTCGATACTGTCTTGGTGTCAGGCACGTTGAAGAGCATAGGTACCATCAGGCCGTTTCAGGACTGTTCGGGAGAGGTATCAGCACTCTTGCACTATTACTTTTCTACAGTCTGCCATGTTCTTTCCTCGTTCGATTCCTTGCACAATCCATTCCGCTCGGAAGTGCCCAGGCTATTCAATCAGTCTCCGCTGCTGCTCTACTGCGTGTTGAGCATGTCCGCCGCACACCTGTACCAAAACGAAGAGTCAAAGATTGCTGTTCCATTGGAACTCCAGACCAAGGCCATCTCATACTTAGCTGGGCAGCTACCCACGCCACCCCCTATCGACGGGCTTGAAGTGTCCATCCGCCATGAATCAACAGTAGGGAGATTTGTTGGATCTAATATTCAAGATGATGTGCTGCTGGGGACTATCTTACTAGGAATGACATCGGTATGTTCTCAACGCTCTCTTAGCTTCATTCAAATTCTCCTGTGGTCTATGATTGATGAGTTTACAAATAGGCCTGGCACGACGTATCTTCCACGGGGTTAGTGCATCTCCACGGATCGAGGGAACTCTTCAAGGCTTGGATGTCATCCAGCCATCTCAACACCACCAACGACAGAAGAGTAATGGGCGCGACGCAAGACTTTGTGATCTCATCCATGGTGTACTGGGAAGCCATGACCTCCTTCATCGTGGACCAAGACACAGATGCCCTATCCTATCTAGACGTCTTCTGCCACCTCCCATGTTCTCTCAAAAGGTACCCATGTCCCTGGACAGGTGTCGGAACAGCCACGTTTATCTACCTCGCTAAAACGGCGGCGCTGGTGAGGAGACTGAGAGCTCTGCGGCGTAGCTCATCGGGCATGTTCCAAAGGAGTGACGGCATTACCCAGGATACATCCTACTACTCGGATCTCTTACGACAAGCCACGGTCTTGATACAGAGCATTTCGGCACTTGAAGCGCCGACTGTGAGCTCAGTCACGGATATCGGGGATGTGTTTACGCCTCCGGGTCACCTCATCGCCATGGAGCGATGTTACCGGCTGGCGGCTCTACTCGAGTTAAGTAGGGCATTTCCCGAAGTAGTGGGCACACATGTCGTTCAGAACCACGACGCCGGGCTGAATGATGACGAGCAGGAGAAGAACCGGCCGGTAGAAAGAGTTTGCAATCTTGCTTTGAGAATACTCTGGATCATGGAAGGGATACCCGTCACATCTGGCACCGTCTCGACGCAGCTTTTACCGCTCATCATCGCCGGGAGCGTTCTCGGTCTAGTTTCGAGAGAGAATATTGCCGGTGAAGGTATTGAGTTTCTGGGCAGTTCGAAAGAGGTCGCAAGGTGGAGAGATTTTGTAAAAATACGCACCCGTTGGCTTTACCAGTTGATTCGACTGAAGCCCGTGAGGCATGGGTTGCTCATCTTGGAGGAAGTTTGGGCGCGCTTGGATAACTTAGACGCTGCAGATTGCTCTGGTGATCTCATACCAAAGAGTCAAAATCATCATTGGATCGATGTAATGGAAGAAAGGGGGCTAGAGACAATGTTAGGGTAAAGGTATAACAAGCATGGCAGAGGTACTTCAGCCCAGACTTACACATGACAACCCGCAGACTTTACCAGGCATTGGTATCAGCAGAGGCGGAGTAAGTAGAAAAGCATTCAAGAATAAAGACTCAAAGAAGAACCAGCGTTATCAGCGAGTTTGGAGGTCTCGGCAGTTGAATGCCATCCGTTCACACGCTTCAGGATGTATTAGCGCACCTCGCACTTTTTGTCCTAATTAGGAAATATGTGTCCCCACCCGCCACGATGTAGTCGACAACGGCGATAGCAGAGACGGGAGTGGTGGACATGGGCATAAATAGACTCTGCCTTTCCAGTCGGCTTCAGGCTTTGGACCATCTTGTTTTCATCAGCTTGCTCTAGTAATTACTCATTGGACATCGTCATAGGTTATCATCCGCTCTACAACCCGTCGTTCTCCTTTCACACCATGCCTTCAACTCGAGACGGCTACCTCTGGACTCCATCCGGGGAGACGATCGGTCTAAGTACAAAGGCAGTGATCAAATCTACCCTGGAATCTTCCATCACAGAAACATACGACGTAATTGTAATCGGAAGCGGCTTCGCCGGTCTCATTGCCGCGCGCAACCTTAGCCGTGACTCTAGCACTCGAGTTCTTCTCTTGGAAGGCCGAGATCGCATAGGAGGAAGGACTTGGACAGCCAATGCGCTAGGAGAGGACTTTGAGATGGGCGGGACATGGGTACACTGGAAAGTCTTTTCAAGTTGTCACCAAGCAAATGATGCAGACCGACTAACTAGAGGACAAACAGGCACCAACCCCACGTCTTTACAGAAATCCATCGATACGGCCTACAATCCAACCTGAAGACGTCTTCAGGCACAGCTGCCGTGGAACACACACTCTACACACCACAAGATTCGAGGCCTGCGCTGGTCGATACTCTTGCCACCAACATAGCCGTCCAAAATGTCGCGGATGCGTTTTTCTCCATCGACGGTCTGTCCAGCCGCAAGTTGATGCCTTATCCCCACGACCCATTCCGCCTTCCTGCGCTCTGGACAAAGTACGATCATCTCTCCGCCAAAGACCGTCTGGATCAACTCGACGTTAGCCAACGCGACAAGGACCTCTTCGACGCCATGATCAGTTCTTTTGGCGCGGCCCCCGGCAGCGAGTGCGGTTTCACTGAAGTTCTGCGGTGGTATGCTCTGGGAGGCCACTCTATGGCCGGAACGTTTGAGCTTGCTGGGATGTACAAGCTCGGTGGAGGCGGGATGACTTCGCTGGCCCGAGCGATTCTGGATGACTACCGCGGACATGTGGTGTTAAACGCCGTGGTTGAGAAGGTAGAGCAGCAGGGATCGACTGTTGTGGTGTCTACGAAGAATGGACGTCGGTTCGAGGCCCAGTATTGTATCTCAACTATTCCCCTGTGAGTGCTTCCTCTTCAACTCGAATTCCTAAGATGCTAAGAATATGCCCAAGGAACTGTCTGTCAGACGTGTCCTTCTCCCCCCCGCTCTCACCACTCAGACTGGAAGCCGTTCGGGCAGGTCACATCAATAAGGGAAGCAAGGTTCATTTCCGGCTTGCGAAGCCTGAACCGGGATGGTTCTCCATGGCGAATGGATATGGGACCTCACCTTGGTGTTTTGCATTCTCAGACCACAACGGCACCACTGACCAAGCAGACTCTGGCAACTTTTGCATCGGGTTTGGCTATGGCGCGCGTCATATCGACACGAAGGCGTCTACTGAGATGATCACGACTTTTCGAAATAACATCAGACCTGAAGCTGAGGTAACAGCTTACCTCACCCACGATTGGGCCAACGACGGCCTTGCCAAAGGGACTTGGAGTTGCTGGGGACCTAATTCAATGAGCAAGTGGCTTAAGGAGCTCCAAAGACCAGAGGGAAGGGTTCACTTCGCGAGCGCCGATTGGGCCGATGGATGGCGAGGGTTCATTGACGGGGCAATTGAGAGAGGGACTACCGTAGGACGGGAAATTGAGGTGTTGCTTGCGGGAGATAATGCCATTGCTAAGCTGTAGAGCCTATGTTTACCGATTGAGTGTGTTATATCGATCCTCAAGTTGAAATTTGCCTAGCAATGGAGCACCCACAGACAGCTTCAAATACCAGGGTGCGGGTTTCTACAGGTTTAAAAGTCACATCCCCAAGGACCAAGAGCCTTGATGTTTCCCGATAGAGGCATTGTCTTTGATATGTATCTTTATTAATAACAGAGGCGATTTTTCTCATCAAGATGAACCCTACTTTGTTGTACATTAACCGGGCCGCAAGCCAACCTTCTTTTCGGGTAGCTGCTAGGCCTCGCTCTCTCATCTTTGTCTATACCCTTTCGTCGAGTCTTCGTCATGTCCAACGATCTATCGGGCTCAGCTCCGAGACTCCACGTTCTACCCATCCAACGCCGTTGCTTGTTTTCTTTTTGTTGTGAACATCTAGGCTCCTTTTCTTCTTCTTCGTTTATTTCTTAATCATGCCATCGAAGGCGGGAATGAGGGTCTGTGCAAGCCAGAATGAGAAGACCAGCTTGGGTCCAGTCATGAGGAGCTAAAAGGAAAATCGAATGTCAGCAGGTGGTCGATAGAGGAAGGAGTTGAAGGGGAGCTGCTGAGTAGTCTTACCTTGGGAACCAGGCCCTTGAAGAATGCGGTGGCACCCTCGTTCTTCATCATGTTGGAGATGATTCTAAAACCACTCTCGGGGTTCTCAAAGTTGCGGTTCTGGATACGGGTCTTGATGACGTCGAGGGGAGCGGAGACGAGGAGGGAGGCGGAGGCGCCGGCGATGGAGGCGATGAAGTTCTGGAACCACGAGGCCTTGTTGTAGTCCTCGAGCTTGAAAAGGTACTCCTTTGTGAAGGCGGAACCACCGAAGAGCTGTCGATAGGAAGGAAACACAGGTTAGTCACTGTCATAGACCCGAAATTGAGATTAGAATGCGCCTACAGCGAAAGAACCAGGAGCGTTACGGGCGGCGGTCCAACCCCAACCTCTGTACAGGCCGAAGCCCTCGTCGGCGACGATTCTGAAAACACCACGGCCGCGGAAGGCCTCGGGGTTTGTCTGTCTCTTGATCTTGAGGACGTCGAGGGGAAGGAGGACGATCTCTCCGATACCGATCAAACTGTGATGAAGTCGTGCGTCAGAAATGCGAGTCTGTCCCCACAGGTTCTCGGTCTCCGAGCTTTGCGACTGAGAGAATTTACTCACCTGCCGGCGGTGGAGTGCATGATAGCCTTGCCAGTCTTCTTGCCGAAGGCGCGCTCAAAGTCCTCGCCATAGTTCTTGGCCAATAAGTCCCTGGCGATGGGCTGGCCGCCATACTTGTATATTCTCTGGAGGACCTTGTAGCCGGCGGCGTATCCCAGACCGGGGAAGAGCGAAACGAACTTGCGGCCCGCTGTCGCGTTGGCGGTGTCCTTGAAGATGACCTTGTTGAGCTGCTCGACGCCGGAGATCTTAAATGCGAAAACGTGTCAGCTTTCCCATGTCGTTGGAGCTTTGCTTGCGGGAGGCAGGAAAGGGAGGGGGTGGAGCTCGGTCCGGCGTACCTTGGTCTGGTTGCTCATCAAGCGCTTCGCGATGGTGTCGACCTGAGCTTCTTATTAGCTTCTCGTCCCACAGCTCTTCAACTAATCGTAGCTCTTCGTGGAACTCACGGGGTGGAAGACGGCCAATTCAGCGATACCAGCCGAGCCTGCAAAACGTCAGCGCGCCGGGCTTTCATGCGCGGGCGCAAAAAAGAGGGAGCATACCGGAGCCCAGAAGTCGCGCGGTGTTCGACTCCTTCTCCCGTCCAGTACCAGCAGTCGGAGACATCTTGATAGGAATCTGCGATAAAGTGCGAAGGGGAAACTATAGAAATCCAATTGAACAAGAGCAAAGAAAGGCGGGTTCCAGAGGTTCGGACTGTCGTCAGGTCGTGGGGGCACGGATATCAGGAGCTCAAAAGAGGAGGGTGATTCAAAGTTTTGGAGTCGACAGCTGGGAAATTTTTACTCAACCACTTTGGACCGAACTCGCAGCTTAACTTTTGCTGACCCTGCAGGGACAGGCCCCCCTGGACCGCCGAGCACCGGGAAGTGGAGCCTAGCACGGCAGGGATTGGTTCGCCGCGCCGAAGCAGCTTCCATCTACCGACCGGTACGCTAGCTCAGACCGTTCTCGACCGATCGGACTGGATTGCGGCTCGGTCTATAGATATGGATTCACTTGACCGCGACCTACTGAACGTAAATTCTCACTCGAAACCATATCATGTTGTCAGAACAAAATGTTCCGCTTGGACGAAATGTAGAGTCGCACCCCCATTTCAGCTAGGGAAGCCTGTATATAATGCTGAGACGCCGTTCCTGGAAAAAACTGCGCTTCCTTTTGATTTTGGGTATCTATCATCCTTTTGCCCTCCCCAATTTGGAGCCACCCGCTCAATAGCTCATTGCATATGCCGATGATGGTGGCACCTGAGGCGTAGTGTACGGTTCTATGCCTCAATCTAGTAGTCTCTGAAGACTCCCACTAGTTCGTCCAGTCTCATGACATGAGCCAGAAGTTTGCTCTGCAACTCCAGATACTTGCTGTACTTGTTGTAGTGTTCTGCAGTCATGACCTCTTCCTCCTTGCCCTTTACGTCCCTTCTCTCGACGAATGACAGAATGTTGCGTTCTCGGTAGCGATGCACTTCCAGGTTTTGAAGGCATCGGAGCATTGCTTTGTAGTAGTCATCAACCAGCTGCGCCTCGGTCCTTTCAATGTCAAAGAACCAGAAGAACATTGTTCGCGTCGCTGTTCGACTGGCATCTCTGGGAACCTCCTGAACATCAACGAAGCCGGCCATCTGCATGGCAAGCATTTTGCCCTGAACTTCTCCTTTCTTCATGAGAGCGAGAGACGGGAGCATCTTCTCGTCCAGCTTGCCCTTCTCTCGCATAATGCGAGTCAAACGCAGTCCATGCCGACCGAATGACTGCTCGATGACGGCATCCACCTCTGTCTGTTTGAAACCCTCGATTAATGGCTTGAAATCGACGGTCCACTGCCCTCGGCCTTGACTGCCACAGTGCCGCAGAAATCCTTGCCGGCTTTCAGATAGTAGTAGCAAATGCTGCCTCATTTTATCGATACGGCTAGCGCCGGATATGGGCCCATCTTCGAATCTGACCTCGCGGGATCCAGAAGCTGTCCGTGGCCCCTCGTCTTCGGAACCGCCCGAATCTGCTGCGCCGTTCATGTTGGGACGAGCAGAAGCCCTCGGAGCCATCGGAAGTTCATAATCAGAGTCGTCGGAATCGTACATAGGCTGGCCTGGCGTGGCTCTAACCTTCTCAGCACTGCGAACGTCAATCTGATCTGCAGAAGCCTTTCCAACTCCATGAGAGACGTCAACGGATTCATCAAGGTTTTCGAGTATTTCCAGACTGGTCACAGTGACTTGGCGTGTGCTTGAGCCTGGACCGTCTGCGTCGTTATCAGAGTCGATTCTCGGATCCAACTGACAGCGGGACACCTGTTGCGTCAACAGCCGTAGAGCCGTGTGGTATACAAGGCCGGTGACTTCTCCAAAAGCATCGGCTGCGTACTGGGCTAGCTTCTGGTTTCGCAGCTCAACGAGACACTTCTCGGTGTTGACCCTGAGAACAATGTGCGACTAAACTTTGTGATTAGCCAGGGAAGAGGAAGAGAGTATTTCGTGCAGATGAAGACTCACGTCGATCTCAGGTACATCCTCATCCCAGTCTGCGGATTCTCTTGCTCCTTTGCCATTGGCAAGCTTCCTCCGCTTGGTCGAAAACATGTTACCTCGTCCGACTTGTCGCTTTAACTTTTTGCTCTCGTCGCGTGCCTCTCGGAGTCTCTTTGAAACTTCTGTTTGCATGAGCTCTTTGTTCCGTGCTGTCGCTCGCTCGCCAGGGGCCGTTTTGGTGACCTCCTCTTCGATTTCGCGGTAAACGTCTTCAGGGTTTCTGAACGTCTTGGGCCCGACCTGATCAACAATTTCCGCCACAATTAGCCGATTCAAGACAGCGTGGAGCTCCTGAGCCGCATGCGACGGCCCATGCCCGTTGACCTTTGTCTTAGAGCCGTTGCCATTGACATGGCCATTCGTCGCATGGTCGCCATTAAGACCTGTCTCGTTCCTCCCCTCGAAAGCCTGTAAGAGATCCGATACCCTAGCGTGGCCGAGCTGCATAATAGTTTGTACAATCTCCTGTTCCGCGGGGCCGAATTCGGTGCCAACCATCTCGATTATTTTCCCAGCGCGGATAATATTGTAACATCCATCGGGATTCGCTTCATACGTGCCGATCTTGTTATTGGAGTCGGACTCGTGGTAAATAAGGCTTTGCTGAACGAGGAGGGCTAGGCCATGGCGCAGCTGCCGCGGAGTAAGACCAGTGGTTTGGATTAGTTGAGCAATGGTAGATCTGCCCTTGCTGAATAGCACAGCCAGGATTCGCTGGAAGACGAGCATTTGTTAGCATGATCAGTTGAGAGTACATAATGTGTAGAGTGTGCGATGATGTTGCGCCGTGTGAGACATGGGGATAGTGTTTAACACTTACTGCAGGTAGCTCGCCGCATATATCGTTGACGAGGTGAGCGCATAGCTCAGCGCCATGCTTGGTCTGGTGGAGGAGTTAGAGGGATTATGACTTCAGCTTGATCAGCGCGATGCGAAACCTACCACCAACATGGCGAAGCTTGGATTCAGGAATCAATTGACTCTAGAGATCCTCTCAATATCCCTAGAGCTGCCACACAAGCTACCGAGAAGTCATTGAGATAATACAGTGCCGTGTGCTGGGTATTGAACAAAGCACTTGGCCACGAATGATTTTGTCGTAGTGAGGGTCGCGGTCTTCAAGTGGTGGAGGGACTGAAATAAAAGTATGGGAACTTTTTTTCTGAGCGGCGGGCCACCTAAGGCGGGGTGGGGGACAAAGTCGATGGAAAGCGCCGAGTCACCGACAGAGTCATGGAGGCTGAAGCTTCAGGTGGATGGAAGGCGTGGCTAGAACCTCTGAGGTGCAGTGCCAAAAACTTAGGTAAGAATGGATCTGCGACGCTCGAATGGAGCCCGAAATTGAGACGTCAATTGAGGCCTTCTTGGGATGGCGGGTGCTTACCATGGCATGTGGCTTGTGGCTTGACACCAGCCTCACAACCTAGGTAATGTCGGAAACCTGGGATTCACGGATTCTGCGACTCATCACTTTGATTACCTAAGGTAAACTACGGGCGATGGAGGAAGCAGAGTGGAGTGTTCGGCCCCTGTGCCAGGTAATCAGACGGGCTTTCATTGGAGGTTCGGGGATAAGGCAGTTTTTCATCACGTGACGGTACGAGTGACCCGTAGCTAACCTCGTTCGATGGATCGAAAATTGGTCGGGATGTGAACGAGGCACTTTCTTGTTGAAGCTCCGACGAATCGAGCGTCACGAAACTGGATCTGCCAATTGTCGGCAACCGCATCATCGCAATGATCTCTAGACCGTCCCTCACGAGGGCTGCGCAGCAGACCCTCCGCAACTCGAGCTGTGCTCGCACAATCTCGGGTCGCCGGTTCGCCAGCGCTGCTGCTGGCTCCGGCGCCTTTGAGACCGCCGACGTTGGTGGTGTCAAGGTTGCTGCCAGAGACTCCCAGGGCCCTACGACCAAGTTGGCCATCGTGGCAAAGGCCGGTACGAGATACCAGCCTCTTCCCGGTTTGGCCGCTGGCCTCGAGTCCTTCGCCTTCAAGGTACGATGCGACCTGTTCCCAACCCTTGGAATGTTTTCTATGTAGACATTGCGCTGACATGATTTTCAACGAGTAGAACACGACAAAACGCTCTGGTCTGCGTATCGTTCGCGAGTCTGAACTCCTCGGCAGCCAATTGACCGCATACCACACCCGCGAAGCCCTCGTCCTCGAGGCCAGCTTTTTCCGCGATGACCTTCCCTACTTCACGGAACTCCTCGCCGAGGTCGTCTCCCAGACCAAGTACACCAGTGAGACTCGCAAACACATGTGAGATTGTGGCATGGTTGGTTGACCGTTTATCTAGCCCACGAGTTCCACGAGGAGGTCCAGCCTGTTCTCCGCTTGAAGCAGTCTGGCACCAGCGCTGCCGCTCTTGCCCTTGACTCCGCCCACTCCGTTGCTTTCCACTCCGGCCTCGGCTCTCCCTCCAACCTGACGCCCTCGATCCCTATCCAGCCCTACCTCAGCGAGTACGCCGTTTCCGACTTCGCCCAGGCCGCCTTCGCCAAGTCCAACATCGCCCTTGTCGCCGATGGTGCCTCTGCCGCGAACGTCAGCAAGTGGGCTGAGCAGTTCTTCAAGTCAGTTCCCTCTGCCTCCTCCGGCAAGCTGGCCCTGAACACCGCCGCCACCAAGTACTTTGGTGGTGAGCAGCGTACCTACAGCCCCTCTGGAAACGCCTATGTTATCGCTTTCCCCGGTGCCACGACTGGCCAGGCTTCTCCTGAGCTTGCCGTACTTGCGGCTCTGCTGGGCGGCAAGTCCAACATCAAGTGGTCCACTGGCTTCAGCTTGATCAACAAGGCTGTTGGTGTTGTTCCGGGCTTGTCCACCTCAACCGTCAACCTGTCCTACTCTGACGCTGGCCTCCTGACTATCCAGCTCGCTGGCTCAGCCTCTGCTGTCCGTGGTGCTGCCCAGGAGACCGCTAAGGCTCTGAAGAGCATCGCCGAGGGTACCGTCAGCAAGGAGGACCTGACCAAGGCTATTGCTAAGGCCAAGTTCGATGCCCTTGAAGCTTCCGAGAAGCGCAGCGGTAGCATCCTCCTTGCTGGATCCAGCCTCGTCCACAGCGGCAAGGCCGTTGACGCCACCGAGGCTATCAAGTCTATCGAGTCTGTTACGGCTGAGAAGCTCAAGGCGGTTAGTCAACTGAGATTTCTAATACATCTTCAAGAACAAGGCGCTGACCATCATATCACAGGCGACAAAGACGATCCTGGAGGGTAAGGCCAGTGTTGCGGCAGTGGGTGACCTGTTCGCTCTGCCGTACGCTGAGGAGCTTGGCCTCCGGGTATAAATGGGGATTTAGCCCTGTCTTATAGCGGCCGAATGAACCGTGTATCAACAGTCAAGCATTTGCGGTAGAATGGGGAAATGTATCCTTTGTGAACATATGTAGTAGAATTTTCTTGTGTCTGCCTAGCTTGCCTAATTCCCACGTATGAAATTGTTTTGTTCATATACTGTCCCATGTTGTGCTTAGAATCATACGCTATTGCTGTCTGCTCTAATGACCAGCCTGTAGAGATATCGGTGTCTCTCAACGTTTCTCAAGTGGAGGGTAGAGGGACCGCTCACAGGAACATGAAGGGGCCGAAGATAGTCTCCAGATGCGCGATGTCTAATCCGCCGGCTAGATGACAGAAATGTGTCTCTACAAACGCACCAGTCTGTTGGTTGACACGGTAGTACCTACCTTTTCCCTTCTCATGTGGTCTGACAGTTGGCTTCTCCGCGGCTGACCTTTAGAGATTGACATGATATAGATAAGACGGAGGCTCTGTATGTACCCTACAACGAGTGCACATTGCCACATAGTACTACTTAGGATGGCACATAGTGTTTCTTCGTCCAAGAAGGTTACAACAACCACCGGTTCATCAGGGGTCTTGGGGTGCCAGAGGACCAACGAAGGCTACATGGACACAGCCCATTGGTGTTGGGGCCTGACCAAAAGCTTATTGGCTGTGGGTGCATTCGCCAGAAGACTTCCATTTCCACCTAGGTGCACTGGCAAGACTGCGCAACTTCAAGAGCGTATTGCCTAAGGAAGATGGACTTGCAGTTGGTGTACCACCGTAGCTTGGAAGAGGTCGATACTCTGTGGAAGCATTTAAAGATCACAATGGCAGTTTTGGCTAAGCATATAGCTAATGGGAGGAAAGAATGAGGCAACAAGGTGCAATGATAAACTACACCAAATGTTGACAGAGAGTTGCTCGAAACACTGCATGGACATGGTGGTGAGGGGACAACACAGAGCACGGCCCCTCGGTGAGGTAAGGTAAGGTATCATTGGGCGACAAGGTACCTGTTTTGGGTACCTCATGTTAAGGCAGAGCAGCCAGACAACCAGACGGTCCATCCATACCTACCCTACCTTACCTACTTGCTTTCGAGAGCAGCTCAGGTGAGAAGTTGGGGGCTGCAGCAATGGAACAAGAATGAGGTAATTGTGCGAGTGCGAACACCCAAAATTGGAAGAGCAACCTCAGACCTTAGCTCAGGAGTGTGTGTATGTGCAGTATAGGACGACATGAGGCAGCCTAAGGAGATGTCTCGTGCCTTTAATAAACCGCGCTGATGGTGGTGGATTGGTTCGAGGGGCTTAAAACGATCCAGGGGCCACTCATCTCTAGCCATCCCCCGGGAACACTATCCGTACCCGCACCCACACCCACACCACGCCTTTTTTCCTCGCTAGCCCCCGTCCAAAGTGCAAGGCGCAGGGTACGAAGCACATCACACCAGAGGGCAGGGCCCACGGGCGAAGGAAGGTACCCCAAGTTAAGCATCCCCCAATCCCACACAACGCCCAGCACCCGGACAGGTCCAGTACCCAGTAGGGGACTGCTGGTGCCAGTTGCTGCTGAACACCGGTGGAGGGAAAACAAAGCCTCACCTCACCTCACCTCAACCTCCACACCCAATCCCAACTCCCTCCACGTCCTCGCCCTTTTTATGCCCACGATCGACGCCGGTCTCTTGTGCCTGCTTCTTCCCCCCCTCAACCCTCCGCTCGGAGTTGCCCAATTGCGACGCAAATTGAGCAGTTCCTTCTCGATAAGGACCATATCTGGGGGAGACTTTCGTTTCTCTCCCCTTTTTGCTGGGCCTATTCAGCCCTCTTCGCAGAACCTCTCGACCAGGTGAGACACTTAGCCATCATCCTCCTTCCCAATCTTCGCATCGTCCTTCAGCCCTACGCCTTGGACATAGGTAGCAACACCACCTTCTCTCTTTCTTCCTTTGCGCTGCCTTTTCCCACTGCATCACACCTCCCCTTGTTCCCTCTTGGCTGCTTTGATCGTCGTCGCCAACCACACGTCAAGCTGCGACTTGAAGCTATCTGTCCTTCACACTGCTTCTCTCCCCCCCGCCGTTGGACCCTAGGAAGCTAATCGTGGCCAACATTGTCGTTACTGCAGGTGAATCTGCTCAGAACTGTCGGGCCCGCTGCGGCCTCACTGTCTGAACATCTCGACGATCAAGGGTCAACGACGACTGCTCGATTCTCGAACCCAACGAACCGATATATCCTCCGATTCCCGTCGCAAGGTGTGTAGTACCACTGATTCACAGACTCTTTACCTCAGCGGAGAGACCTCCGACCATCAGCGTACCGCCTGAAGTCGATTTGTATCTTCATTCTCGATTGCGTCTCGAAATTCTGACCCGGACCACTCCGCTCTGGTACACAAAAATAATAACCAAAACATTGGCTGACTTCTTCCTAGTAGGGGACTGGAGGTTATTGGTAGCCAAGGTGGCACTGCTGTCGAAAGAACCCTACCTGTACTACCTCGACAGCCCACGGCTGCAAGATGGTCGCCCCTAAGAAACCTCAGAGCGAAATCAACAACGGAAACAAGTCCAACAATATGTCCTACAATAAGAGGGATTCGGCCATGGGTGGTAAGGCTGACGGCAAGGGCCAAAACGGCATGCCTATTTTTTTAACCCTGACCACTGCAAAAAATATAAGGCTAATTGTACCGCAGGCGCTCGATCTGGGTTCAGAACCGATACCGCTATTTCCAACAACAGACCCGGCACCGAGCGAACCCTCCAGCCATGGGTCCCCGACTCCAATGATGGCATCGATGGCAGCTTGGAGAAGCCATCTGGCAGTGGAGGAGCTTGGGACCAATTTGCCGAGAATGAGCGGCTCTTCGGCCTCAAGACCGACTACGATGAGAACATCTACACAACAACCATTGACAAAAGCCACCCGCAGTACCGTGATCGCATGGCTGCTGCCGAGCGCAAGGCTCGCGAGATCGAGCGAAGCTTGGCCACCACGGCGCACGTTGCGGAGGAGCGCGTCATGGATTATGTCACTGGCGGTGGTGACGACAAGGGCGGGGATGAGGAAGACAAGTAAGGCTCTCTACTTGATGTCTTCATCTTGAAGCAGCCAAAGTTAACACCCATTTTCAGATACAGCGGAGTCCGCCGTCAGGACTTCCCTCCTCTGTCGAGCCGCGAAAACAAGTACACGCCTCCTGCCAAGCGAGCACCCGCTTCGAATGCGACTGTCGTTGGCGCCCCGATTGACCCCGCGATCATCTCGTCGCAACTGAGAGCCCCCGCAAAGAAGCAGACCACAGTGAAGCCCGAAGATGCCAAGCTTTTGAGCCAGCTCGTCAACAAGGGCAGTGCTACCCAAGGTGCTGAGGCGCCGAAAGCCGCTGATCCCAAGCCTGCTGCCCCCGCTACAAAGACTGCCCCGAAGCAGGAGCCGACCAAGCCGGCTGAGACGAAGCCTGCAGAGACGAAGCCTGCAGAGACGAAGCAGACCGTCGCCGCAAAGCCCGGCGACGCCAAGGCTGCTGAGAAGTCGGCTACCCAAGCTCGTCCCTCTGCAGCTACAAGCCGAACGATCTCTCCTCAGGTCATAGAAGGCACTCCAGGAGCTCCCAGTGCTACTTCGACGGTCGAAAGAGACCTCTTGAAGTCGTTCAGAACGTTTGCCAGCCAGCAGCGGCAGAATGCTGAAAAAGTTCGGAGCAGCAAGGCTAAGGCCGACAAGGAAGTCAAGTTGACTGAACTGAAGAAATTCGCCGATACCTTCAAGCTGTCGACTCCAGTTCCTACTGACCTGATTTCCATTATCGCCAAGGACCCCGATAAACAGAAGGAAATCCAGGCAAAGGCTCTCCAGAACGCGGAAGATGTTGCTCGTACCAAGACGACACCTACTCTGAAGGGCAAGGACGCTTCATCAAAGGAGGGTGCAGCAAAGCCACCTGCTGATGCCCCGGCTGCTCAAGCCGCCGTTGAGACAAGGAATGCTACTCGTCCGGCGCCAGCTAATACTATTTCTCCCTCCAATGTGCCGAACCGTCATCCCAACGCTCGCCAGTCTTACGCCAGCCCCCAGTATCACGCCCAAACGTACAGGAACGATAGATCTGGCCAACACATGGCGCAACAGAACCGCCAGCCCTTGGCTCAGCGCCTGCGTCACGTGGAGCAGCAGAAGATGTCGGCGCCTCCCAACCAGCATCCTGGTGGCCCTGACATGCGGATGCCGCCAACCGGCCCAGCGAACAACACTGAGGCTTTCCGGCGTGCAGGCGGTGTCCCGAGTCACCTTGGCGGGAAGTTAAACCCCAACAGCCATGAGTTCAGACCGAACCCCTTTGCGACGTCCTTCAACCCGAACGGACACCCCAGCGCGGGTTCCAGTCCTCGCTCTGCTGCTGCCAACAACGCCCCAGAGACAGCTTCGACCCCGGCATCAGCTGGACAGTTGATTCGTCGGAAGACGAAGGCAGTTGATGTGAAGAAGTGTTACATCTTGGCACACGTCAAGACATTCACGCCGCCTCAGGGTCGGAACTGGGACGACAACGACGGTCTGAGACCCTCATACGACACCCCGCCTACCTGGAGACAACCTTCGGACAACGAGAAGTCGGATTCCACGATGCTCATGACTTCCAAGGAGTTTTTGGAGCGGCAGTCATTTGCTGTGTCGTCAATTGCCACACCGAACCACACTCACGTTGTGCCCAGCGTGGCTCACCAGCATCAACTTCCCTTTCATCTGCAGCAACCTGCGCACGGTATGGGCCCGCGTCAGTCACCACACATGCCACCCATGCCTATACAAAATCAACATGGACATGTACCCCATACACCGTACCAGAATATGGATGACCATCGGATGATGCACTCCAACTCGGCCCAGTCCTTCGCTTCGCCGCGTATGGCACAGGTCCCCATCACTTACAACACGCCAGCGATGACCTCGGCGGGTCAGGTGCCCTACAACCAGCCTATGATGCAGCCCTACGGTGGACCGGCTACACCTCAGATGGGTGGTTACCGGAACTTCTCCCAAAACCATCAATACGTGCCGCAGCAGCCTGGTGGTCCCATGGGAGCACCTATGATGCCTCAATTTATCAACCCCCAGGGCATGGTGCCGGCACCCGGCCAAATGCCAATGTATGCTGGCAACCACCAGTTCATGCCTCCGAATGGCGCGCCGCCCCAGCCGATTCCGGGAGCCAACGGCTATCCTAGCCCAGGACGCCCGTCAGCGCCGATGATGGTTCATCAAGGCTCGCAGCAAGGTCAACCGGTATATGGCATGAGCCCCAACGTGCAGTACCAGCAGCCTGCGTACACTCCGCAGCAACCCGGCGGTCAGGGTAAGATGGTACCCGGCGGTCGCTATCAATAAACTGCTAACACGTCGGCTTAGTTGGCAATGTGCGTGGGTACAATAGTCCCGGACCTCAACACTTTGGAACGAGTCCCTCTCAGATGCATCAATACGGTGCGCAGCACCGCAGTGGAAGCAACAATTATGGAGGCAAGCCGTACAACAACCATGGGCAGCACCAGGGTCCTCAACAGGTTCCCTCAGCACCTGCGAACGGTCCTGGACACGCTCCTGGAGCTACCGAAGAAGCCAAATGAGAGCTCGACGATACCACCGAGGCATACCGATAACGCCATGGAGAATTATTCCAACACATCTCAGTATCTAGGCCCCTTTAGCGTTGGTGAATAACCACTTGATCCGCGAAGCTTGGGATGGATGCTGCCAACTTGGATGTGCCAGCAAATACATAAAGCAGTCCATGGAAACCTCTGGAGCGGCTGTCGGGGAGATATCTCCGAGGGGGCTAGCATTCGGGGGAAGTCAGTCACCGAGCTGGAGGACAGGGTCGGACTTGCTGTATGTAGTGCGTTTGCTGGACTGGAAAGTCACGTATAGGTCAGCTTGTGGTTGGAGAAGACAGTCCAAAGGGTTCAGATGACGCAGGGGTCTACTGCGATGATGCCTGAAGGAGCGGGACTGTCATGCCTCACAAGCGGATCACGGCAGAGGATCAAGGGGGATGTGAGGACGTCAGTCATGATCCAAACGCACATGTGAAGGCCGGGTGTGTCGCGGTAGCTAGGTAGAGCTAGTGACGAGAAAGAAAAGCATAGGAGTTGAACAGTGTAGGCCAAAAAGCCATCTATCAATAGGTGGCTCCAAATGACAAAATATTACTTCAAAAGGTCAAAGTGAATTGCACCCGATTGGACAAGATGAGTTCTGGGGGTTTCTCTGGCAGTCAATCATGCCCGTCTTTGCAGTGTTGTGTAATGCTTTTGGATCAAGGACAAACAAAGCAGAGATGCACGAGTGGCCATGAGAAAAGGGAGAAGAAGACCAGAAAACCCTAGTCTTGTTGGAATATCTCGGGGACGGCATATTCGGCACCATGACACAACTACTTTAGCAGGTAAGAAGAGCAGTTGTGGAATTGGAACATGATTATGTGAGGTCGGGATGAAACCTTGATCATGGGTAACAGGGCTAGCAGTTCACGTTTGTTCCCAGATTTTGATAGACTATTATTTCTGGACAGAACGGGGAGAGATGGAGAATGACATGACGTGAGAAGGGTCTGGTCATACTTGGCTGGGTTGTTTTATTGATGATGGGGGGATTGAATATAGTCGTGAGGTTGAGGGTGGATAATTAAAGAGCTTGAGGTATCATCGTGGGGAGATTTTTAGAAAGGGTGACAACCTACGGCGCCTCTTGATGCAGTGCAGGATCCATTGTTAGAACTTAGCATGTGCGGGAGGTATGCATTTTCGACTGGCGGCTGTATGAGGATTGAGGTACCTAAGGTACCTCAGGGAATGGCAGGAAACATTCCATTCTCATTCGTGGCGGTTGTAGGATGCATGCCATTTGACGGCGCGTGTCGCATGTTTCGAGAACCCCCTGCTTTCTTCTTTTGTTCACCCTCCTTTTGGGCCTTTGCCCGATCGAGCATGGGGTAGTTTGGACGTTTGAAAAGTTTCTACTTTTTCTTCTTCTCCAAGTCTGCCAAGTCACGTCACAGTCGGTTCCCGGGGATGGCTGAGGAGGCGCTGAGGGCGGGGGAGGCACGGGAGGCACACCGCGCATCACCGAACACTGGCTGGAATGAAGCCGTGTGGACCTGGGCGGCCTGGGCCTTTCTTTGGGGATCGACGACTTTGCTTTCCGTGGGCGGTTTTTGCGCTCCACAGATATCACCGGACACCGGCGAAGGTGAGGTTACGACTGTAACTGGGGCACTTTTGCGCGGTTCGACATTGAAGGACCATAAGAACTACCCAGCTGCGTTGATTATCTCGGGCTCAAGTTGCCGAAAGACGTCTTGTTCCTATTCTCTCATGGCTCACCTTGGGATGTATCTTGTCTTGTAGTGTTTGTCCTTGAGCTGGAAGGCAAGGCAAGCTGGCAAGGCGGTAGCCCGCCTACCTAGGTAGGTGATTGTAAATATTGTAAACGGACAACGCCAATCAGTGAGCCGAGCACTGAAGCGGCAGTTAGGCACGCAGGATGGTTGATTGGACGCGGTCTGGATGGCTTTCCCCTCCAGGTTCAAATATGCTGGCATGGTACCTAGTATGATGGTAGGTACTTCGCGAACATGGAAGCAGCTCAGAGGCACAGCGGCTCAGCCAAGGTTCGATTTGCGGCCCTTGCGCTTCACATCTTTACCGCGCAGCTACAGCTACCGCTGTGGCCTGCCATTCGCGCATCCGTCCCTGGGCCAATGACATGCCTGGATCAGCACTTTGTCTCTTTTTGGACGGTCCAGGGTCTGTTCATCCCACCTTTTTTGGACCACGTCCCACACACCTCTCTCACTCACTCTCTCTCTCCACAGTTTCGGCCACTTCATCCGCGCATCAGAGACAAGATAAACGCGCTTCTTGTCGCTCAAGAGTGGCTCCGCGGTGAGGAGGAGGGCCAACTTACAGGTACCCTTCGCCGACATACCCGCATCGCACCGAGAACATGCGATGAGGTGCGGTGTGACTTGGTACCCTACCCTTGCCATGCCTCGATCTGTTCGGCCAAATGGGAGGGAGTGACTCTGAAGTTGTAACGCTTTCCGCGAGACCAGACCGGGGGGGTTCGTGAGGGACCCGCAAGGCGGCAGCAGGCGGGTTGAGCAAGGGTGCAAGGGGCACAGGACAGGAATCCTGCTGCTGCTCCTTTGGGGCGCGCAACTCGGGGATTTCTTCTTTATCGAGTTTTTCTTCAGGATGGAGCCGTTGTTGGACAGGAAGGAAGGGGACGGACGGAGGAGCCGAGAGTTGCGCCAGGACCTTGGGCCATTGCGAGGAAGAATCCAGAGGGAGACGAAAAGGGAGGATATCAACCACACGCCGTCCATGCTGGACCTACACTACGTTGAAGGGATATCTCAAGGGTTCCCCTTCGGTTTCTGCTTTCCACTAGTATCCGAGTTGCAGGTTGGCATATCCAACACTTCCTAAGTAGCTATACTCGTTGGTTGGAGGCATCCAACATGGGCATCCGAGGTATCTCGATGTAGACCTGCTGGATGACGATGAAGAAAAGAAGGGTGCATGCGCCCAGGGCAGGGGTTGACTTGCGGCGCGAGAGAGGCACACCCCGCGACCGCTAGCCAGGCCGCATGGCTACCTCACTTTCATGGATCAGGATCCAGGTTCTGGACTGCAACTGGACGAGAAGTCAGAGAGTGAGAGAGCAGGCCTTTCGACCCTGGCAAGCATTGGAAGCGAAGCGGCTCTCCCCCTCTTGTTCGCACCCTTTCCTTTGCCAAGATACTGATGCGCCGGCGGAGTGGTGTGGTTTGTTCGACAATAAAGAGCCCGTGACGGCCTCCCGCCTTTCTTCAGCCCTCTTATTTCATCTTCACCTGACTTCATTCGTAGCAGCTCGATCCGAGTTCTTGGGAACCTTCTTTTTTCCCCTTTCTCACGCCTATCTCTACAAATTTCTCTTTTCTGTTGCTCAACCTCGTCCAGCGTTGTTGCGTCATCCACGCTCTTGACTGCTACAAGACTCAGCCCAACTTGGCCTACTTTCGTCCCCATTTACACGTGGAGAACTCGTAGCCTCATTGCCGTTCCTTCCTTTCCTGCCACTTCTAAATCTTCAACGGTCACGTATTCGCCGGTATTATTCAACTCCCGACCAGCCTCATTGTTTGGACGTTTGAACACATTCCTTCGACCGCCTTTCTCCATTGTAAAAGTCACCCGACTTTTTTCTTCTTCTCTTTCCTCGAGCCGGCTCGATTCTCAAGACCACATTCAGATAAAGACAAGTGAAGACACCCCGTCTCACTCACCTTGATTTGACCGACTCACCTCACCTACTTTCACCTACAACAACTCTTCAGCCATCCCGACCTAAGAAATCACCAGACCAACACACATTTCAAAACGAGGAGCAAATCCACTCTTTGAACCTACAGAAAATCCCATCCATCCTTCTTCCAGTCAACACAACCAAGCTTTTGTTAACAACATCTGGAAGCGAAGCTCACCTAAAAAAAAGACCTTCTCATCCTCTCGAAACCACCATCATCCTAGACCGAATCTCTTCCAACACCAGACGACACCATGAAGTCCACCTTCGTCTCCGCGATCGTGCTGCTTGCCGGCCACGCCGCGGCTCATATGGCCATCACCTACCCGCCGCCCCTGCGATCCAAGGAGAACCCCTTCGCCGGTCAGGACATCGACTACAGTATCACCAGCCCTCTGAGCGCTTCTGGCAGCGACTTTCCCTGCAAGGGCACCTTGAACCTTCTCGGCACCGCTGCGGCCTCTCCCGTTGCTACTTGGCAGGCCGGCCAGCAGTACAACATGACCATCGCCGGCGGTGCCAACCACAACGGCGGTAGTTGCCAGGCTTCCCTCTCCTTCGATAGCGGCAAGACCTTCACCGTCATCCACAGCTACATCGGTAACTGCCCTGTCGCAGGCACTTCGTCTCTCACCTTCACCTTGCCTGCCGACACCCCTTCTGCCAAGGACGCCCTGTTCGCCTGGACTTGGTTCAACAACGTCGGCAACCGAGAGTTGTATGTCCATCTTGACCTTCTGATTCTCACCGTGGCCATGCTAATTCCCCTTCCACAGCTACATGAACTGCGCCGTCATCACCACCACTGGCGGAGGTGGCAGTGCTTCCACTCCCTTCGCCAGCCGTCCTCAGATCTTCAAGGCCAACATCGCCAACGGCTGCAGCACCGTCGAGGGATCCGACGTTCTGTTCCCCAATCCCGGCCCTCCTGGAGACGTCACCAACGCCGGCACCAAGACCGCTGCCCCCGTCGGCACCTGCGACGTCGCAGTCGGTGGTGGTAGCTCTGGAGGTGGTAGCAGCAGCTCTCCTAGCAGCTCTGCCAACGCTGTCGCTCCTGCCCCGTCCGCTCCGGCCGCTTCTCAAGTCTCTCAGCCGAGCTCCCAGTCGACTACTCGCGCTGCCGGGGGTGCCTCTTCATCTGCTGGACTGTAAGTAAATCTCACCCATGTCACTGTAATTGTACTGACTCCCATTAGCCCTGGCGGTGTCTTCCTCACTGTTCCGGCCTCTAGCAACTCTGCCGTTGCCTCTGCCCGACCGACCACACTTGCGACCGTCAGCATTCCCGCTTCACCCAGCGAAGAGTGCACCGAAGGATCTGCGGCACCTACCGCCGTGCCTGCTCCCACTTCGGCAGTCGTTCCCTCAGCCGCCCCATCGGCTGCCCCCTCTGCCGCTCCATCCGCAGCTCCATCCGCAGCTCCCTCGCCTGGCGCCGGATCTGGTGATGCAGCAGACGGCTCCATGACTCCCGGCAAGGCCTGCACCCCCGAGGGCCAGTGGAACTGCGTCTCCGGCACTCATTTCCAGCGTTGTGCCTCTGGACAGTGGTCGGTGCTCATGAGTATGGCTCCTGGCACCAAATGCCAGTCTGGCACAACCGAGGTCCTGGTCTGGCAGAAGAAGAGAGCCCACGGTCGCCGCTCCCTCCGCGCTAGACACCACATCTAAGCCTCGCGGGCCTCTTGCGTAACAACTTTTCTGCCCTTCGGAATGTATTGTCGAAAGGTTCACGACATTTTATGAGACTTGGACGAGATACGGGGACACGCATCCATAGACATGGGGAACAAACTCTGGCTTTCTGAGATTTTGGCGTTTTGAGGATAGCATGGATCTTCCAGGACTGGTTCTTGGCTCGCATAAGGAAAAGCCTGGCAGGTAAGTATGCCAGGTAGGCTGGATAGTAAATCACCACGATCGTTGTAAAACATGGCTCTCTTGTGTAACCTGTCGACGATGCAGTGCCAGTTAACGTGTACCTGGAGTGACTGTGGTTAAAGCCAAAAGGACGTGACTGGCTTGTCGTCTGGTGAGGTCGAACGTATGACACCTGCCGGCCCGTTAGGAACTGGCAAGACAGCGCCAGCTGGCGACCGACAGCCACTTCAGGCAGCATACGCTCTTGTGGCTGGAGCTTCGAACCTCGAGCCTTCAACCCCAGGTGAAAGACATTGAACAATTCTCATTCCACACGACCACATTAATTCCGCATTGGAGCGATAAATTCTTACCGTTGCAGAATTATTGAATCGTACGCGACTATCTACTGTCGATCTGGCTGGTGGGCCGCCCCTGACGTATCGGGTCTCATCCCTGCAAAGACCCAGGCAAGGAGGCAGTTCACATTGAGGTGGCTTGGCAGGGTGGTGACGAAGTGAAGGTCTCAACGTTATGCTTCGCAGCAGCTTCTAAGCACAGTATATAAAACTGAAGATGGCGATACCGTCAGGTCGTACGGCCTTCAAGAAGAAGGATGGTGTCTTGACCTTGACGCCGGATCAACAGTCCGTCATCTGGACTCCAGCACCTGGGAATGGCCCGCCTACGGTCTCCCTGGTCATTGCTAATATCTCAAGTGAGCTTCCGTCACACGAGACAGTACTATGCATGACTGACTTGGGCCACAGATTTGCAACAGACACCAGACAGCGCAGCAAAGGTTATGCTCAAAATCTTTGAGAAGCCTCCAGATGCAACAGAACAAGTGCCCTACCTCTTCCACTTCACATCACCAGAAGCCAGGTCTGAGGCCAACGCCATCAAGGACCTGCTCTCGAGGCTGTTGGCCGATATCCGCTCCGGCGATCCCAATGTCCCCAAGCCCTCCGGCAACTCAACCCCGAACGCGGCCAACGGCGCAAATGGTGCCAGCGGTGGTGGCGGCGGCGCTGGCGGCGGCTCGTCCATGGCGTTCGCCAGCTCCGCCAACGCGAAGCCCAACAGCGCTCGCTGGTTCGACGACGCCCAGCTCAAGGGTGACATTGAGCTGCAGCAGTCCCTTATGAAGAAGGACCGCACTCTACACCAGACGTACATGGACGCGCGCGCGACCAAGCCCGAATCGATATCGGACGCGGCCTTTAACGCCCAGTTCTGGTCGACGCGCACAAACTTGCTGCGTGCCCACGCCATCGAGGTGAACCAGCAAAAGGGCGCGTACAATGTCCTCCCCGCGATAAAGCCGCGGCTGGAGAACGACGTGCTCAAGCTCGACATCACCGTCGAGATGGTCCAGCTCATCATGGCGCAGCACCCGCTCGTCAAGCGGCTCTACGACGAAAATGTGCCCAAGGTCCCCGAGAGCGAGTTCTGGTCCCGCTTCTTCCTCAGCAAGCTCTTCCGCACGCTGAAGGGAGATAGAATCACGGACGAGAGAAAGGAGGGCATCAAGCGCGACGCGCTGTTTGACGCCCATGATGCCAGCGAGAACACGACAATGTTCCAGCGCAAGAGCATGGCGCAGAGCGTGCCGCACATCATTGACGTCCACGGCAACGAGGAGAACCAGGGCGGCTTCCGGAGCGGAAACCAAAAGGATGTCGAGATGCGCCCGCGCAAAAACGTGCCTATTGTAAATACCCTCAACAGTCTCAGCGAGCGTATGCTCGCCAACGTGGCCCCCTCGGACCGCGATACCGGCGCCGAGGCCGAAGAAGACTCGACGTGGGCGGAGATTGCCCTCCGCGACCTGCGCGGCGACGCAAAGGAGAACAAAATCATACTCAACATCAAGGAGCAGAACCGCTTCTTTGCGAAAAAAGACGAGGCCAAATCCGCAAACGCCCTCGCTTTCGCCAAGCAGAACCCCTCGGACGTCCTATTTGACATCCAGACCGACCTCGAGACCATTGAGACGGACGGCGCGGGCGGCCTCAACCTCCGCGCGGGCATCGGCATCGTCGACGACAGCGACAGCGACGACGGAGGAACGCGGCGCCCGCCCCACGTCGGCTCCCGCGCCGCGCGCAAAGCCGCGGGCGACGACATCATGAAGGGCATCCGGCAGCGCCGCGCGCAAAAGTACGGCGACACGGCGGCGGACGAGTCCCGCCCCATGGGCCTGCCCGTCGAGGTCGCGGAGCGGTGCCAGCTGACGCACGCCACGACGGTCGAGTTCCTGCACCAGTTCTGGAACGCGTTTCTGTCGGGCGACCCGGACCGCGCCAACGAGCTGCAGTACCTCGTCGAGTCCCTCAAGCGCTCGGCCGAGCGTATCCACGCCGTCGCCGATGAGGCGGAGAAGACGCGCGACGACATCATCCGGGCCAAGAAGAAGGAGATTATGGATCACTACAAGGCGACGGGGAAGAAGATTCGCGGGTGGCGGCCTGAGCATGAAAAGGGTGGCAGGAAGGCCGTGCTGGCGATTATGCAGCCGACGCTCGAGGCGCTGAAGAGGGCGCAGGGGGATTATCAGCGGGCTCTTGCTGCTGAGGGGGTTCAGCTTTCCACCGAGGCCTGAAGATTGCACTTGAGGTGAGAAAAGTCTGGGACGGAGAGAGAATCGGGGTCGGGTTGTATAAGAGACATCAAAATGCGAAACCATCAGGAGCTTTATTCAGGAATAAGCAAACCACACCGAGCCATACACGCTTCTTACTAAATGTTCATTGGGCACAAAAGTCGTGTCGAATCACACCTTATGCTGTCTCGTAAATCGCGAAGAAGGGCCAACTCAGCTAATTTCTTTTATCAAAACCCCATCTCATGAGGGTGGTAATTCATAGCCCATCTCTCGCTAGTCCCTTATTTTTTACTCGGCAAGTCTTTGGGATGCTACCTGACTACCTGATCGTAGATGGCGTGTGTCCTCTCAATGATAATACATAATTCACCACTCACTTCCTTTCCCCCCTTTCTATAGCCCACGATGGGGATGTCCTCAAAGGAAACTCTTTCCCACCACACAACAAAAATCGTACAAATTCGCCTGAAAGACCACCCCCGTCCCATCCATTTCTCTGATGATGGTTCCAAGTCAAGGGTGGGAGATTTGCCTTCAGCGAAGCCAGAATGACATTACAAAGAAGACGAACAGAGAATAACAGTCAAAACCCGAACCCAGCGTTCTTCAAGCAACAGCCTGCCGCACCCTGGCCTCCTCAGCATCCGTCGATGTCGGCAGCACACCGAAGCCCATACCCTTCCTCTTCTGGCTATTCTTGGCCCGGACATCGCCGTACTTCTCGTCGAAGCGACGGATGCTCTTCAAGCTGTCCATGTCCTCGCTGACGCTGGCGGCGATCATTTTGAGCGCTTTATCAAAATGATGTTTCGCAAGCGTGCGTTTGGGAGGGAACACGTAGGGTTCCGGGCCGGTGTGCCGCGCCGCCACCTCGCTCTCCTCCTGGACGGCCGTCATGGCGGCCGCGACGCAGAGGTTCTTGAGGTCGGAGCCGGAGTAGAGCACCGTCTTCCGCGCGACGTCGTCGACATCGACCGAGGCGTCGAGCGTCTCGCCCTTGAGGAGGATGCGGAGGATAGAGGCGCGGTCGGCCTTGAGGGGCAGGTCGACGAGGATCTTGCGCGGCAGCCGGCGGAGCACGGCGTCGTCGAGGTCGAAGGGCCGGTTGGTGGCGACCATGATGAAGGCTTTGGTGTCGCTCATGCCGTCCCACTCGCGCAGGAACTGGTTGATGGTCTCGCGGTGCGCGGCGCGGTTCCGCTGCCCGCGGGCGGCGAGTAGGGCGTCGGCCTCGTCGATGAAGATGACGAGCGGGCTCAGCTTCTTGGCGAGCGAGAAGAGGGCGCGCACGTTCTTCTCGCTCTGGCCGACGTACATGTCGTTGATGCTGGCGCCGCTGACCTCGAGCATGTTGGCGCCGCTCTCCTTGGCAACGGCCTTGGCTAGCAGCGTCTTGCCGGTGCCGGGCGGGCCGTAGAGGAGGCAGCCCGGTATCCTGTCGGTGGCGAGGACGCCGTATGTGAAGGCTTCAGGGCGGACGAGCGACAGCGAGGTCAGGAGCTTGAGGTTGTTCTTGGTCTCCGCGTCGGCGTGGACGTCGGCAAACGTCGTCTTGATCTCGCTGCTGTTGACGAGACCGCTGAGGAGCTTCTTCTCGTAGTCGTTGTAGTTGCCGGACACGCGGAGGCGTTCGGGTTCGGGCTTCTGCATGTCGGCAGACGAGCTCGCGCCGGCAGAGGAGGGTTTGGAGCGCGTCGGCCGGTCCTGGGTGCGGTGCAGCTGCGCGGTGCTGTAGCTGCTGGACTCGACGACGTCGAAGAGAACCCTCCATGACTCGTCGGGGCGGACGGTGCCCTCGCAGGCGTAGAAGAGGCGGGTTATGTGGTATACGTCGGAAAGGGGGAGGATGGAGGTTGCCAGAACGCGGGGGATGAGCGAGACCTCCATATAAGAGCCGTGTGTGTCATCCAAGAGGAACTGCGGCGGCGAGGACTTTGACACGCCGACGATGCGCAGTTTACTCGTGTCTCGCGTTTGGCCAGAAATGCTCTTCAGCATATGCTGGATGTTTCGCAGGTTCTCTTGCAAGAAGTCATTGGCCTCGTAAATCTTCTTGGTGTTTGCAGCGTCGGTGATCCGCTGGAAGTTCAGGGGCAAAGGGATCAAACACTCCTCTGCCGCAATCTCCTTGAGCGTCGATGCGTACTGCTCCGAAGGGTTCTCGTTGGATGAGGTGCCCACCAGGGTCACTCTCTTTCCAGCGCGCCACATGGTGTCTACGATGGTCCGAAGTCGACCGATGAGCAGCGCACCCTCGAGCGTCATGTTGAGCTCGACGAAGTCGTCCACGTGAATGATCAGGTTGCGATCCGGCTTCGACGTCATCTTCGTAGCCGAGTTGGCAATCTCCTCGAGAACGGCGTTGATCTTCAGGTTTTCCCATCGATCGACAGAAGGAAGGATGTAGTCCTTGGGGCCTTCTTTGATCTTTTGCAGTTCGTTGTCCATTGGGTTGCCGTAGCCGCCATCCACCCCGTGATCTCGAAGGTTGACCCATGCCGCTTCGATCTCGCCGGAAAGATCCTCGTCGTTGGGCTTGGACGGCTCCTCGCTCTTGACGAGACGTCCATTCATCTCGGCAGACCGATATCCCAGCATAGAGATCGAGCCGCGCGAGTAGGCACAGTCCTGCCCGATGTAGTCGCCGACAAGCATCGCCAGCTCCTGCGCATCGAGGTGAATCAAATCGGCTTCCGCGCATGACGCAACGTGCTTCATGAGCTTCTTGGTATGGCTTCGGCCGGTGTAGTTCGGAATGTTGACGACAGTAAGCGGTCTCTTGAGCTCCCTGCCTGCGGCACTTGCGTCCGGCTGCAGAGAAAGCTCCGCGCACACAGCCGTGACGACTTCGCCGCGGATTCGGGGGTCGAATAACCTCAGTCCGTCACGTCGCAGCTTCGGCCGTCCCTCTTCGATGTATTGCTCGACAAGCGATTGCAGTACGCTGTCTGGATCTTGTGTTGGATCGGCGTCCGTCGTTGCTCTGGTGTGTTGCGACAAAAGGTTTGAAAGGACGAATTTGTTGGAGTATCGAAGCATGTCTGCGAATTCGGTGGTCGGCAGCGGCTCGCGGGAGTTCTGCAGGTTGTTCGAAGATCGCATCTCGTCAATGGAGAGACTCAGCCACTGCGATGCCTCAGCAAGGAGGCGGCTCCTCCTCTCAATGGCTTCGAGATTGCCCCGGCGCAGCGCATCTTGCAACTTCGCTTCGCTCCAAGACGCATGGCTGAAGACGAGATCCAAATCTTTCCAGAGCAGATCGTGCCAGCGGGCGCCCATGTATCGATGGTGCCACAGGTCGTTCGTGAGGGTGTTGATGCGGTTTTCGGGATCGTACAGCGATACGCTGTTGTCGAGGAAGCTCTGCGGCAGCTTCACCGGTGGCAGCTCGTCAGCGGCCCGCGGCCTTGAGAGGCGCGCTCTCGCAGAGGCGAACGCGCCGCCTCTCGACCTCCGAAAAGCCGACTCCGCCGTGACCGACTCAGTCTTGCTTATGCTGCCATCTTTGCTTCTACTGCCGTCCTCTTGCTCGCCGGCCGGTTTGTCTGGTGGTTTGCCGTCTTCTGCGCCGCCTTCGGACGGGCTCTTCCGCAACCTAAAGGACGGGTGGAAATGTCGACACTGGCTGCGATGAGCGACCGAAAGCGCTAACCTCGATGTAACGGAGACTCTTGAGGCTGATGCAAGGGCCCGAGGCCCTATTGCATACATTCGGAAGGACAATGAGCAAAATGCCAGCAATTGGCGGTGTCGTTGCGTGGCAAAAGAGACCTTGTTTGCTTTCGAGCTGTTGAAGCCGGTACCATGCTTAGTGAGAACGGCGGAATCTCGGCAGAGTCTTCACCGACGCTCACCGAAAGTCCCACACCGAAGTATGTAAATCGTAATAAGATCATTCACGATGGATCCTGGACCCAGCCGTAGATGACTCAGCGTAGGTAATTCAATGAAATTAAAGATACGGCGATGAAGATTATTTTTGAATCCTTGGTAGATAGTTGTGGGCATAATGGTATGTACTTGTTTCTGGGGGTAAGGATTGGACACTGCTCTACGACAGATACCTTTCTCAGAATATGACGTCCTCCCCGAAATCTACTTCCTCAGTATCAGCTGGCAACTCCTTCACCCTCGTCCACCACTCATGCCAGTTCCGCATTTGATCTAGCAGACTCGTCGTCAATTCTTGCATGTCCCACTTAGGCCGTAGTGATCCAATCCCAGACTGCGTTGAAGGTGTGCCACGGTTGTGTGGTGATACCGTTAACAATGGTCCTGTCGTGACCCAATTCCTACTGATGTCGTTTCCTATATGCTCTGACCAGGTCAGAACCGTGGTGTCCTGGATCGTGAAGATCTCATTGAGAGTTCTGAGTCGGCGAAACAGCCCCGATGCGGCTATGAAAGGGGTTTCTTGGTTTTCAAGATACTCTTGCGCCCCTTGGGCGAGCAGGCTGAACCAATGTAACATCGACATAACGTTGTCCCAGCCTCGAGGTTCTGTAACCATGAATGAGAACGCTTCAAGGGAAGGCTGAAATGCGTTGAGGAGCCAAGTGATGCGTCGGAGCACATGAACATGCTCAGGACTAAGCATGCTCCGTCCTAGGGCGTTTGCCCAAGCCAATGTGGTGGTGACCAAGGCAGCAATGCACCCCATATTGTCTTCGCTGACTTGACGAGGAATAGGTGACGATTTTATTGCCAGTCCAAGCGCGTCGCATAAAACATCGAGCATCGCGTAGGCCTCGACATTAGATAGGGTGGCATGCAGCACCGCGGGAAGCATCTTGCTGAGAACGAACGACATGATGGCATCATTTTCCAAAGCCCCTTTTAGGAGGACAACCTCATGCGGCAGTCGGCCACGCTGAAGAGCCCCCTTGAAGTTATTGAGCAAGAAGTGGAATAATGTACTAGGGACTCTGGGGTCGCCTTCCGCAAGCTTGAATCCGTATGACTGGATCAACGCTGCTTGTAATTGCGGGTCCTGCATCGGTGGCGAATACTCCTTGCTCACTTCCAAGAAGAACTTTTGTACGGGACAGATGTCTGAACCATGAGCCTTGATGAGGGAAATGATGTTGCGGACGAACTTGACATAGCTTGGGTGTTGTAATTCGTCTGCGGTCATGATTTGAAGGTCAGCCCGCATTTGGTTCATGACGGCATTAAGCACTCTCTCGAACTCCGACCGCATGTTCTTCTTGGAGGCAGTGTCGGCTGTGTGTAAAGATTTCCGCATCCAAGATGCCGCGTCTGAGCATAGTCAGTCATCCGTGCCACGAAGTCAACTTGCGCAAATACTCACACTCAAAAAAGTCACGGTTGGCCGCGTAGCCTGGGTTGACGACAAGACCTGCTTTGTCCGGAATGAAAGGATAGCCCTGCCGCTGGAGCTGCTGTCCAAACTGGTTCTCAAATCTCAAGCAGTGACTCGGCTGTATGATGACCATGAGCCACAACAGCAAAAGGCTTCCTCCAATATCCTGTGTCATGTTAGTTGTATTCATGGATCACGCGCCAGTCGCGTTTCTTACCTCCAGGTTAATGGTTGCTCCCTTCTGCGCGACAACGGAAAGGAAGAGTGGAAGGTATTGACGTTGTTCGCAGTCAAGCTTGCTTGGCGCTTTCCCGAATAGCCCATATTTAGTAGGTTTAAAAACCTGCGAGAGTGCCTAGGAATAGTAAGCGATCGATTGGCTCTTGGAATCAACTCAGACCAACTCACCATCATTCCGCAGCGTACGAAAAGACCAATCATCATGCCAGATACCACGACGGATTGCTCAACACAGGATGTTGACACGCTTGAATTGCCAGGTTTACCGAGCGATTGATTTGACAAGAGGCAGCGTGCTGCTGAGAGGAACGCAGCAGCCAATTCGCGGTCCAGCATCTAGAAAGGTGTCAGACACGTAAACGAAGAAATAGTATGAGCATGACTTACCAGAATGGCATCCTCGGACTCCAAAGTCCGAGAGGCCATACTGTCTTGACTATCATCTGCTTCGTTGAAGACCGACTCGATTCGACCAAGAAGACGTTCCAGCGTGGTCATAGAGGCTTGGAGAAGCGTGGACGGGAAGTCTGCTGGCAAAGTAGAGAAATGCTGGAAGACTTGCTGTAATTGATCTGCGAATGTTGTTAGTTCAAGTACGCTGAACGTCTGGCAAGTTATCTTACAAGGGCTAGAGGCAAGCCTTGCCAACTCCAAACTACTCGCATACTGCACAACCTCCATTGAGGACTTGACTGAGAACAGCATGATCTCCATGGTTGCAGCTTTGTTTGTAGCCACAATGGAGTTCATCAGGTCCTCGCTGACATTATTGCTATCATCCTTAGACAGTGCTAAGAACTGCTGTTGGATATCTGCTGCGGCAGAGTTGTACTGGTCCAACAGCTGCTTGAAGACATTGGCCTGCCAGCTAGCCAGCGGGTTGAATGACGCGGCGGACTCTTCGTGTACAACAAATCTTGCCAGTTGATTCCAGGCCCGCAGGTTAATAAGACAGGCTTCCTTATGAGAGCTAGCGGGAATGACCAATTTCTCCAGATTGTGGATGCCGGGACGAAGATCAGGTGGCGCTGCCCAGAACAGAGTACATAAGAGATCATGATGGTTCCTGAGAGCGGCTAAGTCATTCTGGTGAACGTCTTGTTCTTTAGAATATTGCCGGTCGTGGTTTGGCAGTGTGCGAGCGACCAAATTCCGGATGTCGTTGATTGCCCCATTCTGTCTCAGCCTCTTGATGGCTAGTGCCACGAGTTTGAGGAATATGTGGAAACACCTATCCTCAGGCTCGACATGGAGAGACGGTTCAAGATGAAGGCTGTCTAGGAAACGAGCTGAGCGGAAGGCTTCCTCGTTGCGCAAATGAGATAAGTTCTGCGAGCCAAAGAAGTCGAAGATGGTACCGATGATACCGCTGCTTTTCTGCCAACCCCATTGATCGACCAGATAGTGGCATCTGGACACTAGTGCCCGGCAGTAGTCGTTGAAGCTTGGAGACTGGCGGGGATTGTCGCGGTATAGTTGGAAGACGCGTTTGAGGACTTGCTGGGGCAAGTTCCACCCTTCCAGGGGAACCAGGTGTCTCCTATCGGAAACGACCACACCATTGTCGTCAAATTCGCACAAGGGTAGGAGCGTGAACATCTTCTTCCAAAGATTCTCAAACTCTTGGGAGTCCATGCCACGAATGACACTTGGTTGTATCATGCACGAGTATGTAACGTCCCAGAATGTCATCCTAGGAATCCGAAGATATTCTAGGGCCTTTATGAGAACTACCCAAGCGTGTGCTACGAACTTGTCGGAGCGAATGCCACGCTCGCGGTATCTTAAGGTCTGAAGATCATCGTAGAGTTGCGTAACGTCATCCAGGCCAATACCGAGTAGCGATCGGACCAGTGTTTCTGCAGTTTTTCTGAGAAGCGCCTCCATAGCAAAGCTCTCTGTCATCAGCGCCGGACTTTTTTGACAGAGGCGGACGGCGTAAGAGACAACGAGGAATACATTCGACAACACGTCAGCCAGTTCCCGACGTTGAGCCAAGTCACTGACATCTTCAGATTCGAAGCGCGTCAAGAAAGACTTGACCACATCAGACACCCGAGCGATGAATGAGGCAGCATCGGCATCGTTGGTGAAGCTCATCGCTTTTTGGACGTAGTCCAGAACAAATCTTGCCGCTGCTTTGCCATTGGGTGTGACTTCTGCAGACAGCGATGGCCTGAGAATTTGCTCGAGGATCCCGTCCATCACGATGCCGAACTCGGACGAGACTTGCTCGGTCCATGAGTCCCATCGAAGGACCATTTCACCAAGGCTGTAAGAAATTCGGGGTCGATAATTCCACACCTTCTCGGGAAACTGGTCATACGCTATTGAGCTGACCCGTCCACTGCCTATGAGTGTTGTCTCGTGAAAGAAGACCCCGCGGTCCAGGGGGAAAATATCAAAGTGCTGTGTATAGTGTGTGCCAAAAGGACCAAGACCAAGAAGCTGATTGTCGTTGAACGCGGCTTTGGGCGTTTCGACGGGAGTTATCAACTCTATGGTAGGCATGGGGTCATCTGCGTGGCGGAAATGGGCGGCCGTTACATCGATCTGGATTGGCTGTACAGGCTTTCTCGGGCGCTTCAGTATTGGCCTCTTGACTGCTGCAGGCTCAGGAGAGCCTCCAGCAGCAAGGCTGTGCCCTGATACTACTGATGATGTGTCGTCTAAGAAAGAATCCAAGTGCGCACTTCTCGATGACAGCGACTGCGAGTGATTACGCTTGAAAAGAGCATCGAGAGCTCGCTTCTTTGCTTGGAAACCGACTCTACCCGGTTGCTGGGTCAAATCTGTTTCAAGCTGAGCCGGCCTATTTCGGGTATCTTGCGTCTGCTGGCTTGTGACCGAATTACTTCTCGACATTTGCCTTATCCGAGAGTGCGCCTCCGGCAAAGGCGTCAAAGGCGTTGAGGTCTCACGACGGAGTTCATCAGACTGCGTGGCGCTGCGGGCTTTTGGAGAGGATACAGCACCACGAGAGAAGACATTTGATGGTAGTTGAGTCAGTGGGTGTCGCCCACTTGACCCTGTGGGCCTAGGTTTCTTCGTCTGCAATCCAGGTCGAGGTCGAATCTTGCCTCCTTTCCACTGTTGGAGCACTCTGCCGGCATCTACATTGTCCTTCCGCGTGGCTAGGCGTATGCTCTTGTGTGTAGGACTGGATCGTCCCATGTGCCGTTTGCTATGAGCTGCTCGAGCCGCAATCTTCAGAAACTTCGGCGCATCTGGTTCGATGACATCCAGAATGCTCAACCTTGGAGGAGATTTCGCTCGGGCCACAGCTCGAGTGTTGCTCAAAGTAGATTTGCGACTTTTAGAGAAAGGATCGAGGCGGGAAGCTCCAGAAGTTCGGAGTGCGCTTTTCAGCGGTCTCCCGCGTTTCTTGGGTTGGGTGCTTGATGGACGGTCGTTCTTTTTCTGCCTTTTGGCGGGTTGTCGAAAGTCTTTCAAAGTCAATTGACGTTTTCTGCTTGGTAGCATATGGTCAACCTGGTCTTCTTCAACGACGGAGCCACCGTCGTCGTCGTCACTGATTTCCGTGACCTCAGATCTCTCGAAAGGCAACACAGTCTGGATATTGTGAGAAGGACGTGTAGGCGTCTGCGTAGTGACCACATCGTCGTCTGAGTCATCGAAGAGAAACGCTGCTGCCGTAGATGATGCCGAGCGACCTATCCGTCGGACAGCCACGCCTCGTCTTGGACCCTTCTCAGGGGAGTCATCGGGGCGTTGGTACTGAGTAGGCTTGGGACGGTTTGCCTGTTGGTCGAGCCTAAGCCAGGATGCCGGAAGGACACCTCGCATTCTCTTTGCAATCGCCGCGCCGACCTCCTCGCGACCATCATCCCGACCCTCCGACTCCTCTCCTGAACTGCTATGCGCATCAACATCTCCGGATCCATTGTCTTCTTCCACATCGGACATGTCTGCCACGGTCAGGTCGAAGACTGGCGGTTCCCTTTCGACCGAAATTCGCCCCTGGAGCTCAGGAGCAGACAACATGTTGCCATCCACGATAGGCAGGTCATCGCCCTCAGAAAATACCGTTCCGGCGTTGCTCTCTGTAGGCAATGATGTAGGATCAATCAAATGGTTGATCACAGTAGTTTGTACTTCAGGCGATGAAGACGGCGAAGAAAGCATGCCGTAAATCTCATCATACTGCTGAAACTGCGGGCGCGAGGGCGCATTTGGGGCTGCCGTCTGCGTCACCACAGCCTTGGTCGCAGTGCCTTTCCCGCGCTTTCGCTTTTTGGCAGATCGGTTTGCCAGCAAGTCGCGGTGAATCTTGTCAAGGGATGGCAAATCGTCGACATCGGAGAAGCTGGTATTATCCGTATCTCCCTGACTTGGTTGGCTACTCGGTCCGCCGCGGTGCTTGGGGGACGATGTTCGGAGGGGTGAATCGGAGAGGGACGACATCAGCTGAGGACTAGAGCTTAGCGGGATATCCAGGCCGTTGAACTGGCTCTCGTCTGTGGTTCCGTTTGGCGCATCAGCTGTGGGTTCTTGGCTATCATCCTCAAAATCCTTCTCCTGGGAATCCTCCTCCGGCCGTTGACGTCTCGGGGCTGGCTCTGTGGGCATTCTGATCGGCCGGATGCCGTGTGACTTGAGAGCCTTGCTGTACTGGGCATTCTCAATGAGGTATGGGTGTTCCTGGATGGGTTTCCTTGGTCTGAACGAGCGTTCATACCGCACAGCGACTTGTCGAGCAACCTCCTCGTCCCTGTTGGAGCTTTCCACCCGCTGAATAGCTGCCGGCCTCAGCTGCTTCCTCGACTGGGTCGGCGCCGGAGAAGCAACAGAAGAGGCTGCCGAGGAGACGGATAAAGGCCTCGGAGGCGAAGTGTTACCATCGTTAGACTGCTGAAGTGGAGCTGCCACCTCTGCATCCGGGCTAGAACTAGCAAAGAGCTGAGCAGCCAATCGTCTCTGCCGGCTCTGTTGACTGGGTTGTGAAGAGGCCGCCAGAGACTTTTTAGGAGGTGGAAGGCTTTCGGTATCGTTCTCGGCGGGGAACTCAGGTTCAGGAGCAGTGATTCTAACATAGCTCGTCGAAACGGTATCATCGCCAGCCAGGGGATCGGGAGAGTCGTCGCGGTCGTTGGGAAGATATCTAGTCCTCGTTTTTGTCGTAGGTGCCACTTGGGCTGCTGGTTCGTCTAAGTCCAAGTTGAAGGGGTCGTCCAGCTCATCCACATCCGGCACCGAAGACAGCGGCGAAGAGGGCGGCTCTCCGTCAATAGGCTTAAACACCTCATGGTGGCGGTCCGTTGCTACACGATCTGTAGTCGCGTCTGCTGGCGTATCCTGTGACGATTCGGGAACATCCCATATGCTCTTTCGGACGTCCTTCGTTTGTAAAGTATCGGAGGTGGGTTTCGAAGGTAGTTCGGGGTTCGGCAGCGACTCAAGATCCTGGCTATCGAAGTCGAGTTCGTCGTCCGAGTCTGGGACCTCACCCAGTTCTTTCCAGTTTGCCATGACATAAAGCGTTCATCATAAAGAAGTACACATCGTAAAGTATGAAGCAGTGAAGGGCTTCTAGGAAAGGTTGGGTGGCCAAAATTTCGGCTCGTCTTGTTTGATGCGGAAAGCGGTAGTGCTCTCATTACCTAAGGTAGTCGTACCCAGGCGAGGTGCAAATAATCCGATTGTTGAAGCAGACGCGTTCAGGCGGTCGCTGAGCGCGTCTGGTGGGGTACACGCTGTCGCACGCGGTGGCACGGGGGCGGGAAACCACTTTAGTCGATTGAGTGTGCGCACAGGCCCCGGCCTGTACCGAATTTTGGGTGACCGACCGCGACCTCTGGGTTCACGCTACCTGAGCTATCCCGGGTGCATCATCGATGATTACATCACAGCCGCCGCCTACCTTATTGTCAATTGCAAGATTGAGCTCCCTATCGTGGCATGATAATCGTGCCTGAAAGATTCGTTCCATAACTCGACTATCTCAAGCAATTCAAGACCTCCAAGATGAGCTTCAGAAACGTTATACCCATCGTCGTGGCTGTAGTAGCAGGCATCTCCATCAGTACGCACCACTCCCAGCCATTTGATACCAGAGGAGATACTCCTGGCCCAACTCGAAAGTCGCTGATTATAGCAGCTAACTACACATTGAAGCCTGAGCTCGAAAGACAAGCAAAACTGCGGGAGCAAAAACAGTTCGAACTACCCAAGCCCGTCTCGTCGAGCGAACCGAATACCTCCGATTTACAGACTCCGAACCAAACAAAACCCCAAGCCGGCACAGGTCCAGAGAACTCAATGCCGAAGTCATGAAGTTCTGAGCAGCAATGGATTTAACAACCATTTTATCAAAGAGCTGTCAGCCTGCTTGAAGCTGAAACTATTTGAATTCTGGCGACGGAAGATATCCAGGCCTATTAGGGGGCATATCACAAACCTCGGAGACCATGATAAGTCCCCCAAAGAGAGGTATTCACAACGAAAAACCAAGTTCAGGCAAAGAATGGGCTGTTCCGCATAGCTTGTCAACTCTATGCCAAAGAGAGAACTACTTGAAACAATACGAGTCGGGATGATCGAGTCGCTGTAGGAAATCCGACAGCACATAAGCGCAAGCTGTGTCTGTTTAATTCAATTGTACAATATCAAGAGCATAATATCAGACAGCACCCCAGGGGGAGAGAGTGCGCAACTAGATGTGTATAGAATTCGCTCATTGGCTGAATTATCTGGGTTGCGCAAAGGCTGATGGAAAGTCACCGACTTCGGCCGAGATGCGCCGTGATGTCAATATCAAGTACAAATTAAACGGTCCGTATGCAGCAGCCAATTGAGCTCGCAAACCAGTGAAATACGGACCCAAGAGGCTCACAAGTGATGCTCAAGTGACTGAGCAGTCCCCGGAGCACATTTACACCTTCAATCAACGACCACAAGACGAAGCAATTGAGATCCCGGTCAAACGGCGGTATTCGGAATGAGCCGACAACCGAGCCCTGCAGTGGGAGCTGCGCTGCTGCAACACTGGGCTACAAGCCTGTCAGTGAAAGCAACAAACAGCGCGTTGGTGCACTGAAGAGCTACCCGTAAAGCTCCCCGTCAGCCCAGACACCGAGGTGAAGGAACCGGCAACACCCCCCGTGGCCCGCCCCCCCTGCGCCCAGCACTCAATTCCATTGGTAGGATGGCTCTCGCACAGGCCACAATGGTATCACGTGATCTCTCAGTCACCCAGTCGCAGCCGGCGTATTGCAATCGAAATTCCAATCATACGATTGCCCGGAACTTCTAGGTAGACCAAAAAAACCCTCTTCTTCCTCCTTGACGCCCATCACGAATCTCGCAAGAAACCCCCCCACCCGCGACGTCCACGAACCTCAATCGCTCCAATTGAGCTCCTCCTCCGAACTCGACCGTTCTCCCTTTAGCGATTTTTCCGACGACACATAAACCCCGACACAAAAATGTTGCGCCCGACCGTTTCCCTGGCCCGTACCGGCCTGCGCGCCCACTCCGCCGTCATCCGCCGCGCCGCTTCCACCCACGCCATCTCCAACCCTACGCTCGCCAACATCGAGAAGAGATGGGAGGGCATGCCCCTCCAGGAGCAGGCCGAGCTCTGGATGGCCCTGAGAGACCGCATGAAGGGCCCCTGGGCTGAGCTCACCCTTCAGGAGAAGAAGGCCGGTGCGTGACTATTTTCCATTACATTCCGTCGAGATAGAGAGAGGAAACGTGGTTCGATGTCGGCCGAAAGGGGATTGAGAAAGGGGGGAGGGAGACAAAGCCATTGAGGGAAGCTCGTCAACATCAATTGCTCGAGAGGAAGGAGGCATCTTATATATGCCACCCGATGCTCTCTCTCAATTGGCTTTTTCTGATGCCCGAACCTCATATCCATCCCCCCCATCCCTGTGCATACGCATTGCGTCACATCGAGAAACCTCACAAAAAAACTAACGCAAATTGTCTCAACAGCCTACTGGATTGCCTTTGGCCCTCACGGTCCCCGCTCCGGTACCCCCGCCGGCGAGACCGGCCGCGTCTTCTGGGGCGTCATGGCCGCCGTCGCCGCCAGCTTGGCCATCTTCTCCACCGTCCGCATGTTCGCCGGCCCTGCTCCCGACACCATGACCAAGGAGTACCAGGAGGCGTCCAACGAGTTCCTCAAGGTATGCAGCATACAACACTGGCAATCTTTCACTGCCGTCCTTCGAATGGAGGACACGTCAGCGTCGACGTCGAAAACAAAAATACATCAGATGGCTAACCAACTCTTCCACTCGCGTACAGAAACAAAATTCCGACCCCCTCACTGGTCTCTCCTCCGAGGGCTACTCCGGCAAGGGCATGGTCCAGTCTCCTCCCAAGGCTTAAAATCCCTTCCCGATATCCCGTTACCCTTCCCTATCTCGTCTCTTAGAATCACGAATCACAAATTCGACACACACCATGGCAGTTTTGCCCATGTATTAAATGACTACTAGTAGAAGGCTGGCTGGCATGGGCTGAGGGGGCTTTGCGACGTGACTCGAGGACAACCCAATCTGCTTGGTGTAAATACTGTACTAAAAGAGCTGAATTCCAAGCAAATTTCCATTTGTTTCTTCAAACAAAGCTGCCCCTCGATGTCGTGTCTAGACATGTGGTGACTCACGTTTATCTCACGAACCTTCAACTGTTGGTCTTGTGACTCAGTATTCTCCCTTGTATGGAAAGATATCACAGTTCACAGGCTGCCAATGGGCGCCTCTTCACTTGTGGTCCAATGTAAGGTAGCCATGAAGAGGAGCTTGAAAGAACAGGTGGTAAATCTATTGGGTTTGGTTTCTAGAAACACGGTGCTTTTGCATAACTCATGACAATTGCGATTAGCTTGGTAAGTAAGTCTCCTTCTCTTTCCCCTTCTCTAGTTGTCTTCCACTATCCATGGCCCTCTGCCTCTTCACCGTAACAGCACTGTTTAGGAGTGTTGGGAGATGGGTGACTCCAAGCCAAGCACCTACACACTGTTAGTCTCATAGATCCTGTTATTGTATACGGAAACCTTACCAAGGCAGATCTGCTGGGAATGTAGACGTGAGTCCAGTTCTTGCGGTTGTTCCACTCCATGGCAGTGGTGAAGAATCGGGTTCCCTCATCCACCCGCGCGTGACCTCCAAAGTCTTTGGAGTCAGTGTTGAGGATAACCTTGTAAGAGCCGGGCACATCAATGCCGATTCTGTAGTCCGCGAAGCTCTCAGTGGGATGGAAGTTGAAAATGAAGACTACGCCAGCCCTCTCGAAAACAATGACCTTGTCATTCTCATTCTTGAGAGAGATGTACGCCTGAGGCGCGGCTAACCAGCCGTACTTGCCCTCGGTAGTGTTCATTGCGCGATCAAAGTTGTTCAAAAATTGGTATCGAAGCAAATGATCATCAGTGAGGTTCAGCTGGCGTCTAGCATACCAGAACGAATTCTGGTTGCCCTCGCGCGGGAAGTCAAGCCATTCAGGATGGCCAAATTCATTGCCCTCAAAGTTCAGGTAGCCTTCGCCGCCGAGACCATGGGTCAACAGACGAATCATTTTGTGGAGGGCCATGCCGCGGTCAATGACCGGCGTCAAGGGAGTCAAAGTTGACATGTTCGTGTACATCTCGGCATCGCAAAGATGGAACATGAGGGTCTTGTCACCCACAAGCCTGTACTTTGTTAGCTTCGAGTGTCGTGAGTTTCGTACAAAGGGTAAACGTACGCTTGGTCGTGACTTTCAGCATAGGCAATGGTCTTCTCGCCATGTCTCCGATTTGTGAGAGTGAAGCAGATGTTGCCAATGTCCCAGTTTTCGTCCTTCGTCTCCTTGAGGATCTTGATCCACATATCCGGGACAGCCATGGCGAGTCGATAATCGAAGCCAACACCACCGAGGGAGAGCGGCAGGCAAAGAGCCGGCATACCCGAAACATCCTCAGCGATGGTAATAACTTCCGGGTACAATGAGTGCAGCAGTTCGTTCGCAATCATGAGGTAAGCAATCGCCTCCTCATCAGCGTCCGGCCCAAAGTACTCGTGGTAGCCACCAGAGAATCCACTATAGTTAGTAGTTGTTAGCAAGAAATAGTCAAGGAATGGTCTCACACATGTTGAGCACTTACGTTCCGATACCGTGGTGCTGGTAGAGCATGCTCGTCACACCGTCGAAACGGAAACCATCAAAGTGGTACTCGTCCATCCAGAACCGCAGGTTGCTGAGCAAGAATCTCATCACTTCGTGATGACCGTAGTTGAACAGCCTGCTGTCCCACAGCTCATGGCGGCCACGTCCTCCCTCGTGGAAGTATTGGTGGTCTGTGCCGTCGAATTCGTTGAGTCCATCCAGAACGTTCTTGGAGGCATGGCTGTGAACAACATCGAGAAGCACAGTGATTCCCATGCTGTGAGCCACGTCGACCAATTCCTTGAGGTCTTCCGGTGGTCCGTAACGACTGCTAGCGGCGAAGAAGTTGTTGATCTGGTACCCAAAGCTGGCATAGTAGGCATGCTCCATAACTGCCATGAGCTGAATAACGTTGTATCCGAGATCTCGGATTCTGGGCAGCATGTTTTGGGTGAACTCCTTGTAAGTTGCAACGCGCAACTCGGGTGATGAGATTCCCACATGGGCCTCGTATACGCGTGCGCTGCGAGGCTTTTGTGGCCTCGGGTACTTGAACTCGTACTTTTCTCCCGCAGGAGGATTCCAGAAACGAGCATCGTAGGCTGGGGATACGGACAGATCTTGCGTCACGTACTTGATCCACGCAGGGAGCCGGTCGACGCGCTCGCCGCTGGGAAGTTGCAAGGAGATCTATAATGATGTGAGCCCAACCACGCGTCAGAAATACTGTGAAATGAGCGTACCTTGACTTTGGAGTTGTGAGGGATTGCAGCCTGGCCATTGTTTGCGGGAAGAGTAATTTCGAAAACTCCGAAGTCATTCTTCTTCATCTCATGAGAGTTCCGGTCCCAATTATCTGTTGCCACCCAATCAGCGTGTGCAGGTATACTACATACGATTCAACTCACTGAAGTCACCAGTCAGGAAAGCCTGAGTGGCGTTGGGTGCCCATTCTCGATAAATGATGTTGTTGTCCTGGTCGACATTGAATCCAAAGAGTGAGGTGCCCTATTCACCCAACTTAGCTCTTGGAAGGAAAATACGAGCTCACTTGACTTACCTTGGAGAACTTCTCAAGCCCACCTTCAGTGTCATTGATTTTCTTGATCCAGTCCTGAGCGCGAGAGTAGCGCCTCTTCAAGGATTCCTGAAAAGGCGACAGCCAGGGGTCAAGCTTGACAACGCCTGACATATTTTAGACAGTGGCCCTACAAGGAGATATGATCAGGAAGCTTACCAGTGCCGTCGGTTGGGAAGCCATCGGCAGCACCGCTCGGTCCGTCTAGAGCGATGGTATTGGCAGAGTTCTGAGCAACAGCGGCCATGTTGGTTGATGACGATAGAGCTTGCGGTGGTAAGACGAAGTTGATGGTGCGGGGCAGAACCGCGGTGGTTTGAGCTGAACTCGATCTAAAGTAGGGCAGATAAAGCACGTCAGGTGTCGTTCAGAGATGGTCGGCAGTGTGAAGCAGGGTAAGGTGAGAAGGGAAGAGGCAGCGAGGGGTGGGATTGGAAGCAATGGAAAGCTCCCCGCACAAAGTGTTGAGGTAAGGTGAGGTGAGGCAAGGTAAGGTAGGACAGCTATGTGACGGAAGAGCCAAGCAAGTACCTGAGCTCGATGGAGATTTCACGCCTTTCCTAACGTAGGTCGGTAGGGGTCTGGAGCTAGGCAAGGAATGCGCAGATTGGGAGCAATCTCTGCAGGAATTGAGCGAGTCTGGGGTTCTCGATCAAGCGTTGGACGTTGGATTAGGTGTAGAGAAGGAAGATGCAAGGGAGAGAAATAAACACAGATGATTGCTTTCTTGGACAAATGCCAGTAACAGTCTGTTTGGATTGCCTGATAATTCCCCCGCAGTGCCGGGATAAGCTTGGGATGGGTTTAACCTTCCAAACCACAGACCTAAGGATGGGAAGGGAGAGCTCAAGGTATATCAATTGGCGCTGTGCATGATATGACGTCGTGGGGCAACGCAGCTGGGAGCTCGCATCTCGCAAAAAGCAGCCCGGTCAGTAATTACACTATGCTAAGGTAACCAAAAGTATTACCCCATACATCTCGATAGGATGAAGCACCACCAGTGGTACCCACGGAACAAAGGTCCAGGCCTTCCTCTCATCACCTCACTGATGGTTGGCCTGACTGGTGCGACCAATTCAACGAGAATTGCTGCTCCATCGGAAGTGGCAGGACGCTAAGGCAAGGTAGGAACGAGAAAAAATATGCTGCCGCCACTCGAGAACCCCTCCCTGGGGATGCCTGTTTGGTGCATCTCAATTCTCAACAACAAAAAATTCACCGGCCGAATCAAAACGGGGTTGATGGACGACCAAGGCGCCGCGCAGCCGATTGGACTCATCGCCACCTCCGGAAGGGTGGTGGAACTGGTGGTTGGCCCCCAGCACACCCACAGCGCTCATCCAGTTGATCCAGCCGAAGTCCAAGGCGAAAAGGCGACGCTGAAGGTTGAGGCACTTCTTTTAGCGGCTGAAACTCCGCGTTGGTACTTGAATTTGCTCGGCAACCCCGTCTTCTCACTCGATGGACTGATGGAGGCGTTATTTGGTTGCCGGGTTTGCACCTTGCTCCTTCGAGGTGAGGAAAAGAGGGTAACGTCGATAGGTAATGCCCTCCATCAACCAGTAAGAAGAGGAAAGGGGAACAGGGGAGACGAGTACGAGTTATCAATATCAGCGTTGGTGGGACCGATATGTCGTTATCGTCGCCAAATGCCATCACCGATACGTCGTGGGCCCTCTGAGAATTGCATGCCAGACGCACAGTGGTGGAGCTTTTCTGCTAACATGAACTCTGGGGGTGGGCTAGAGGCGCAACAAAGTAGTTTCGGGTGATTCACACCAGATGCACCAGTCGTCCAACACACTTCTCTTCATATTTCTGCATAATGATAGACAGGTATGACAACTTATACGGACCAAACAGAACTTTCTAACAGAGTAAACCGACGTTAAATTTCACGGTCCGCATTGGGAAACCGTTAGAGACGGCTGTTTCCAGAACTAACAAAACGCCCTTCACTCCCCAATACAATACAAGATTCATCCCCTCACAATGTGCAGCCTGGTCTTGTAGATCCAATGGGCAGCCATAGTAATCTATCATGGCCCATTGTTCTCAGTATTTTGCTAGATGTTCAATGGGCAGCCCAGGCTCAGGCATGGACATGGGCCACAGTACCTTCGCACCAAAAGCTTGATCGGTCCTATCTGGTTCGATTACCACTCCCAAATAGGGCAGAATCCAAGATATGCCAGTGATCGCGGCCGGGGTATACCAAGCTAACGCAAGCTCTGGTGCCATGGGAATTGACTTTAGGAAGGTGAGCAATCTAGAAACCATTCTCGAAGTGCAAGCTGATAGCTGGGAGCTTTCCCCAGTGTTAGCCGCTCCTAAGCGCTGCTGTGCTGGAGCTCCAGCTCCCCAACCCCGCATCCGGGCCACACGACCGCCGACAGCTCTGGGCAAGGTCCCTTATCCGGCCTATCTATCGAGCCAGCCACACTCTCACGACATCCCCTCCGGTCACCGGACTCCCCGTCATCATTACCGACGTCCCCCAAACACGAAGGCCACGATCGATAGCGACGAGCTTCACGAATAATTACGGCGGCTATCTGACTATGGTCCCTTGATCGGGCACCCGAAACAATGGCTCTATCCACGAGGCCGCAGGCCTATACATGCGCACGATGCCTTCTCCTCTCGAGTGCTAAGCGCACCTTCTCCGCCTCCTCCGCTGCTCGAACCGCCCCGAGACGTTCACAAGACTTCAATTCGGGTTTCACAAGCAGTTATGATCCGACTAGTGATACTGGCCGCGGGCCCATGTTCAACAAGAACAACTTCGGAGTTCCGCAATTCTATCCCCGAGACCTGAAGAAGCGTGTAGACGACTATGTTGTCGGCCAACATCGAGCGAAGAAGACCATCTGCTCCACCATCTTCAACCACTATCAAGGAGTGCGGCGGAGAAGGCACCAGGAACACGAGGAGAAGCTACAGAGAGAAAAGGCCGAGAGGCAACGCTATGCCCGAGATAGAGACATTCTCGAGAGGCGTGACATTCATCCTGTTCAAGGTCAGCGAGGTCGTCAGTCTGCCTTCCAGCGCTTTCCTGCTGATGACGAGTGGCCCCAAGATGAGTTCCCTGGCCATGCTGAATCTACCCAACACTTGGATGAAGGCTATGAGTCGTCCACCAGTTTCGACGGTTCCTATCTTGCCGAGGAACCTGCAACCCCTCCTCCAGTCAAGATTGACAAGAGCAACTTACTGCTCATCGGTCCCACCGGTGTCGGAAAGACATACATACTAGAGTAGGCTTGCCATGGATACCCTTAATGTCTGCCGGGAGTCTAATATGCTACAGAACGTTAAGCAAGAAGCTCAACGTACCGTTCACGATATCCGATTGCAATGGATTCACCCAGGCCGGCTATATCGGACAGGATGTCGAGACATGCGTAGAGAGACTACTGATCGAATCGAATTACGACATCAAGGCTACAGAGCAGGGAATTATCGTACTGGACGAATTTGATAAGCTGGCGAAAAGGGAGAGCATGAATGGCCGCGACGTTGGCGGAGAAGGCGTTCAGCAAGCTTTACTCAAGCTCGTCGAAGGCTCCAAAGTAACAATCAACGTCAAGGACAACCGCTCGTCACGATCAACACCTCCTATTACAACAAATTATACTTCTTCGAGTTCAACGTCAGCCCCTCAATCGACTCCACCTCAGGGCAAGGTCGATCAGTACACAATCGACACGACAAATATTCTGTTCGTCTTTTGTGGTGCTTTCGTTGGTCTTGACAAAGTTATTGTCCGGAGAGTATCGAAGCCATCCATGGGCTTCGGCTCAGAACTGAAAGGAAAACATGGCCTCGCCGGCAATCAGCACGACTTACCGCGCCAATCATTTTCGCATCTGCCACATGTTGACCCCGAGGCACCAGCCTCAGCATACACTCCCTTGGACCTCACGACGCCAGTAGACCTGCAGGCGTTTGGATTCATCCCTGAACTAATTGGTAGAGTGCACAACATCTGTGCACTTAGTCCTTTATCCTTGAATGATCTTTACAGAATTCTGACGGAGCCGCGTAACTCCCTGGTTGCGCAATACACTGCTCTGTTCGAAACATACCCTTCCAAGCTACGCTTCACGCAGAAAGCCTTATATGCAATTGCGGAACGTGCTGCGAAGGCCGAGACCGGGGCTCGAGGCCTCAAGATGGAGATGGAGAGAGTTTTGGCAGAGCCGATTTTCGATGCGCCGATGTCATACGTCTTGATCACCGAAGGTTGCGTCAAGGGCACTGAGAAAGCCGGATACTGGGGCAAGGACGGCCGTTTGGAACTGGAGCGGCGTATGGCTGACGAGGACGCTGAACCTGGATCGCGGCCAGAGGATGTCACCTTTGAGCAGTATCGCGAGGCTGGCCAGAGTGGTGCATAAGGCTGTCGCAGACAATGAGCTTATGTTATACATATTTCCCTTGTTACGGAGTCTTGGAGTTGGCAAGGTGCTTAAGCTGGATTCATAATGCACGGAAATGTAAATACTCATGCATGAACGTTGCTCCTCGTCAGTCGTGAAGTACTTGGTTGTTTTTGAAAAACATTATTGCTGCACCTAATACTCGTGGGAATACGAAAGCCATGATGAATTTAGGTAGGAACATATGGCGAGTGGAGCTATCAGCTATTGTTAGTGATTCAATGCGAATGTCAAGTTGTCGGCGGAGACACCTCGGCTCGGACGGATATGGCGATGTTCGGAGGGGAGGAAGGGAGTCAGGGACTGAAGCGTGCATGCAAGCTGGCACCTGGGGGCGACGGCTCTCGTCACCCGGGGGATCGGGGACACGTAGGCATTGGGAGCCCGCACCGGAGTCCTTTCTCTTCTTCAGTGCCTGGAGAGCCTGGGAAAGGCAACAAGGCCCCAACATTTGCAAGATTCACCCGCAGTCCCCACGCCGAGTGGGATCCTTCAATTCCAGGTTGAAGGGCGAGTCTGGCAGCTTGGAGCCAGGCCAAAAGAAAAAAAGTTTCCCGTCATTTCCTGAGGGCGAAGCTCCCAAGGCGTGCCAGGCTGCGGTGCTCCAATTGAACCCGAGCGTGGACCCGGTGTATCCCGGAGAGAGGAGCTCATCCATATCGAGACTAGCGCAGCGAGGTAATTTTTCCTACTCAGATTCCGGTCACGTGACGCCCCCGAGCAAAGCTCTAACCGACGAAGCGTACATCCCGAGCAAAACTGCTCACTTCCTCCTAAGTCCTCCTCCAACTTTCAACCATCACCTCTCCACTCCCATCCGAAGTCGCCCTTAATCATCTGTGAAGATGTTCAAGAGGTTGGTACCAACTACCTGATCGACTTTTTGAACCATATCGCGTTCAATTGGCCCCAATTGAGCTAACCGGTCCCTCGCAGCGGCATTTCCTCCTTCGCCCGGGCGGCTCGCCCTTCCTTTGCGGCGACCGCTCCTCGCGCCATCAGACCTTCTACCTTCAGATTCCCTGCCTCCAGCAGATTCGCCAGCACTGCCGGTGTCGGTGATGGAAAGATCTACCAGGTGAGTGATGGCCTCGTTCATCCCTTCCGTTGACCCGAGGGCGATGTCGGTTACTGACAACAACAAACCAACAGGTCATTGGTGCCGTCGTCGACGGTTCGTACTATCCGAAGAAAACCCTTCAAAGGGGTTCGACCATCACGAAATCATCAAATACTAACGCGTGGATACAGTCAAGTTCGACACCGCCAAGCTCCCCCCCATTCTGAACGCCCTCGAGACGACAAACAACGACCAGAAGCTGGTTCTTGAGGTCGCGGTACGTACCTTTGGCGGCTGGAAAAATATCCACTGCAAATTAGTAAAAGTCGAGTTTCATCTGACACGTCTGCACAGCAACACTTGGGTGAGAATGTCGTCCGCTGCATTGCCATGGACGGTTCGTATTTCCTCCCCTGAAAAAGTTTTTCGCGCTCGTACTCACAATCCCCCTAGGTACCGAAGGTCTTGTCCGTGGCCGCCCTGCCACCGACACTGGTGCCCCTATCACCATTCCCGTCGGTCCCGCGACTCTTGGCCGTATCATTAACGTCACTGGTGACCCCATTGACGAGCGTGGCCCCATCAAGACCGAGAAGCGCCTTCCCATTCACACCGAGCCCCCTGAGTTCATCGACCAGTCCACCACCGCCGAGGTTCTCGTCACTGGTATCAAGGTCGTCGATCTTCTCGCTCCCTACGCTCGTGGTGGAAAGATTGGTCTCTTCGGCGGTGCCGGTGTCGGCAAGACCGTCTTCATTCAGGAGTTGATCAACAACATCGCCAAGGCCCACGGTGGTTACTCCGTCTTCACTGGTGTCGGTGAGCGTACCCGTGAGGGTAACGATCTGTACCACGAGATGCAGGAGACTTCCGTCATTCAGCTTGATGGCGAGTCCAAGGTCGCCTTGGTGTTCGGTCAGATGAACGAGCCCCCAGGTGCCCGTGCCCGTGTCGCCCTGACTGGTCTTACCATTGCCGAGTACTTCCGTGACGAGGAGGGACAGGATGGTGAGTTGAGAATTCGCTCTTGATAATGAATCGAAATGCTAACAAATCCCCAGTGTTGCTCTTCATTGACAACATTTTCCGTTTCACCCAGGCCGGTTCCGAGGTGTCTGCCCTTCTGGGTCGTATCCCCTCTGCCGTCGGTTACCAGCCCACCCTCGCCATCGACATGGGTGGTATGCAGGAGCGTATTACCACCACCAAGAAGGGTTCCATTACTTCCGTCCAGGCCGTCTACGTCCCTGCTGACGATTTGACTGATCCCGCCCCCGCCACCACCTTCGCTCACTTGGACGCCACCACTGTCTTGTCCCGTGGTATCTCCGAGTTGGGTATCTACCCCGCTGTCGACCCTCTTGACTCCAAGTCTCGTATGCTGGACCCCCGTATTGTCGGCCAGGACCACTACGACACCGCCACCCGCGTCCAGCAGATTCTCCAGGAGTACAAGTCTCTCCAGGATATCATTGCCATTCTTGGTATGGACGAACTTTCTGAGGCTGACAAGCTTACCGTCGAGCGTGCCCGTAAGATCCAGCGTTTCCTGTCCCAGCCCTTCACCGTCGCCCAGGTTTTCACTGGTATCGAGGGTAAGCTGGTCGACCTGAAGGAGACCATTTCCTCCTTCAAGGCCATTCTCTCCGGTGAGGGTGACAACCTTCCCGAGGGTGCCTTCTACATGGTCGGTGACTTCGCCTCGGCCAAGGAGAAGGGTGAGAAGATTCTGGCGGAGTTGGAGAAGAACTAAACGATTCGCGACGAAAATACCAAATGACGTCGAGAGTTGGGGCGTTGAGCCTGTGTATAGAAGAGGAACGATGGAACGGGGAGGTTTCTTAGCTCAATCCAAGTCTCTTTTGTGAGCTGTGTACCAAGAAATCTACTTAATTCCTCTTGTAGTTGAGAGAATCTCCTTATTTCTTCAGCCGTTTTCCCCCCAATGCAAGTGACTCGCCATGCTTCCCGACTAGTGACATGCTCGTGATTCTCCCATTTGGTTTATAACCAATAGCAAGAGTTCCACCCTCAATCCTAGACGTGGACGTCTCATCATATAATTGGCAATATCCCTTGCCCAAAGGTTCTAATCGACGCAACGGCACTATGCCGTCACTTGGCCAACATCTTCTAAAGTAATCACACGGATGCCACCGCCTCGACTTGGAGCAGTGAACCCTCGAGCCGGCATGTCGGGGGAAAGTCACTAACGACATGAAGTCTTTTGCTGTCCAGGCGCCGGCGTGTTGCTCACAATGTGTTGTCCATTTCCTGCTCGCTACAGAGTTCACTTTTCTCACTCGATAGGATTACCAAGCTGCAACGCGCTTCTTCGGCTGGAGCAGCCGTGGCATGAAATAGACAGCTTGAGCTGAGCTGAGCTGTACCCTACGTCGTCTTGGAGACTATTGGCTCGATGAGAGAGGGAGGCATATTACTATTGGTATGAGGAGCTACCCAAACAGAGATCTCTTGTTTGGTCTTCCAGTTTTCTGATACAAAAAGTCGGGGTCGCTTCACCCTCTCGGCTCAGCAGCGCTCTCTCAGCCATTCTTTTCCGTCGAACCGAGGTGGCCAGTTCCTTGTCAACCTGCTCCTGGGAGCCCACCGCGCCTGCGGCTGCTTTGGGGGGTAAAGTAGGGATTTCACACTTTCTTTCATCTGTAGATAGTTCTCTTTAACATCGTCTAGTCTATGGAGTGTATTCCGGTCGGAATGTGCGTAAGATGATGAGCAATGCTACTTGGAGGTGAAAACGTCTTGAATATCTAGATTTTGATAATGATACGTCCTCGCGAACGAAGATGCACAACGCGCGTGTTACTAAACGCGGAGGGTTTCGAAGCCATCGATGGCTCTAGTAGTCCACCCTACTTAGTTGACAATTCCAGTCTTATATTCATAGCCGGGAGAATATAGAGGTTCGGCTTGCATCTCCATGGTGAATAGGCTGTCTTCTGCTAGCGCTCAGTATGGCCTTTCGTGATGTTCATTGACTGTCTTGGAGAATCAGTGAGCCTTTAATATCCAACGTCGTCAAAATACTTGTTAGATACCTGGAGTCCGAACTCGTGATTCTTGTTGTCTATTTTTGTCAAAGTAGGTTCCCAGGTCTAACTTGAAGAGAAGCTCTTGGAGTTAAGACAGACCAGCACTCCAGAGAAGTTGAATGTTGGTGCCGGATTCCTCTGATGTGTCCAAGAAAGAGCAAACCAGCAGCAGGCTTATTGTAAAGGGAGATGGGCATTGGGAGCGAAGTGAGTAAGGTTATAGAAAGACGTCAGCTATGTAAGGTGCTGGACTAATTGAGCTCGTCCTCCTGCGTACACCGGGCGTCCCAAGACCATGGCAGGATCAAGGATTGCTAGATACCGCAGTGCCCGCAATGTCATATTATCATTATCGATAGAGCATTGCACCATACGAGATCAAGTTTCAATGTCTGCCTTGCGGGCGGGAGGGCTTTGAGAGCAGAGAAGCTAAGCAGGTTGAGTTCATTGAGTTACAGATACAACTACGGATGCTGGAGGACGGTAGTCAACTACAGTGAGGTATAAAACAGGGGAAGCTCGACGCATGGAGTAGTGTGCCTCTGCGCCCGACCGTCCCCAATCTGGCAGAGCGGGACTGGCTCGTTGTAAGCGAACGCGGCTGTCCGTCTCCGGTGACAATGACGATAAGAGTGATAATAATGGCCTTATAACTAATCCTTACGCAAGCCTTAACTTCGTTATACAGCCATCTCTTATAGATCGTCAGCTCCGCCTTTGAGCGTATTCGTGAACGGATACCTTATACCTAAAAGTTGAGTAAGCCCTACCTATAGTCGACTCTCGTGCTAACGTATCCGAGAACGGATACGCCGCACCCACTCGGACGAGCTAGATAGAGAAGAATTTCGGGAACAATACCTGGAGAGCAAAAGAATTATCATTAAGCAATTCCTAAATATAGGTATGATAGGTCACCCTGTCATCTCATTGTAACCTAATCGCTCTACCCACTTGAGGCACACCAGCGACAGATTCCAGGCGTGTCCTGTTCTGCCACGTAGCAGTCACGCGTTTCTTTATACCTATTGAGACCCTTTACTGGCGTGGTTGAGCAGATACCGTCGTACCTATTCGAGTGAGACTGATGGAAAGGAGGAAAGCTGCCGTAGTTCACCGTGCCTGCATGAGAAAGATATCCTGGCTCATATTCCCAGACTGAAGGTCCCGCCCTATCTCACTTAGAGTCCAGTTCATGGACATCTCGCAGTTGACGACTTGCTCCGAGGGCCCATTGTCCCTTGTGTGGGATCTCACGTTCGGTCAGTCAGCGTTCGCGTTTTTATACTTTATCGAAAGTCTTATGCTCACGTAATTCTCAATGGTGCGAAGGTGGGCCTTTTCTCTCGTTTCTGTTTCTGTTGATATTGGCGTACTTGGAAAATACTTCGCCATGTACATGCCAGCTTTGTCCGTGAAAAGACTCACGTGCCACAGACCGAGCACAGTTGAGTCTTTGTACATGCAGTTGTTGGTGAAGTGAATGGTTTGCTACTTTGCGTTCACTCATGTTGGCTCAGCTCGAAGTGTACCCTGTGGCGGTTAGCCAGAGATGACAAGAGACACTTGGGAACTGTGGTTTTATTTCCCAGCAAGCTTTGCGTCCCTTTAATGAAGATGGTTAATTGGATAGCCCGCGGCAGCTAGACTTACTTGAAGTGGCCAACTTGCAGTTTGTGATCACATACCCATGGGCTGGAGTTTGTCTTGATCTCTTTCTTGGGGAGCCTTTCAACCTGAAAGAAGAAGAGGAAACACCACAAACTAGATAGTCAAAGGCAGAGTCCGAACCTGATACAGAGGCTCCGGTCGAACACAGAGGGGTTCGTGAGCCTACATTTGCTAGGAGTACTTCCGCCTCTCATTTATCTTATTCCTTTCCGGGATCTATCGAGGCCACACGTTGTCAAGCAGGCTGGTGATTTTGAGGCTAAAGAGTGCTGGACACCCATCAAGCTTTCATATACTCACATACGAAGGCTTCAACAAGATGGGAAAGTAGAAGGAGGAAGTATGTCAAGCCAGATTCATCTCAAATATTAGAAGTAAAGATTTCCACAGAGGGAGATTTCGCTCCGGAAGTTGCACATGCTGGACGTTAAGAAGCGGATGATTTTTGTTACGTTGCTTGTCTCCTTTTAAAGCAAGGTACTCGCAGTAGGTTCCCATTTGCAACCAAGCGTTAAATAATGTAGTTTCCATTTGCACGAGCATATCTTGATATGGCTTGTCGACATAACATTCATCCAACCCCATCATAGCCAGCATGCTGACGCCAGGAGGATAGTCATCCCCCACTTCTCCCACAACGCTCTGTCTACTAGATTTTGCATGGTATAGATATTCAATTCATCCCTTTGCAGTTGAAGGCATGAACGGTGCATCTTTCAGCAACTAAGCCTTGGTTCATGATCATGTATCAACAGCGGCAGTAGAGATGCTGAAGGCATATTATGCACCAAGAGAACCGTGTTCATTAATGCGGCATGCTGCCACTGACTGTCCAACTACTGAAATGTATGGGTATATGTCGCAAGAACAACTTTCCCGTCCCATGCAGTCATGAACTCATGGAACCTCCATATTCAAGCCCCTTTTGTGCCTTCGAGATGCCTATTACCCAAAGGAAAATGTCATCCATATTGAATCTCCTTTCATCATAATCATCATCCTTCGTAAAGAAGCCTGCACAATGACAATGCCTTAACCCTTTATGCGCCGTTGTTACCCCCATTGGCAGAGCCAGTGGAGGCAGTATGGTGATGCCCAAGACCCAGCACTCTTTGAAGGCTCTTCCTAATACCCTTTCCGGTGCCGTCGTCCTGGCCCTCAGGTGCCTTCTCGCCTCTGCCCAAAAAGCCGAAGCTCATCCTACGAGTGGGATTCGGGCCCTGCCCGTCCGTCACTGACTTCTTGCGCCGTCGTACAGCCACAATGCCGGGCTCCGCGGCTGAGGGCTTCGGTGGCCACTCGCCATCCCGCTTCCATCCAACCACACATGCCCGAATCATGTCTGACAAGTTGACGGGACATGATGGTGTCAGCGCGTGGACAATGACCTTCTCGTACAGGGAAATGTATACGGAGGGAGTTATAGATGCGCGCATTGGGTTACCCGGAGGGAGCAGTGGCGCTGGAACAGGAATGAGTGTCTCGACGGGGTATGTCGTTGACGTGGGAGATGCCGTCGACTTTTGAGACTCCTTAGACTTTATCGCGGTGAGTTCCTTGGACGGGTCCTTGGAGAGCTCAGAGCCGTCTGAGACAGCGGCTGAAGCTTCGTTGCTCACCCGCTGTTGCAGGGAATGCGCAGGCGACGCTGGTGAGGCGGGAGCGGGTTGAGGATGGGAGAATGATGTGCGGAAGAAGAGGCGGCGTGGGGACAGAGGTGAGAACGTCTGCGTGGGAGAAACGGGCTTTGTGCGAACGCGCACCGTTCTTGCGCCTGTCCAGGCATTGCGCCTTGCCTCAAAGCAAGCCAACCCTTCATTCCATTCCATCTCCTCGCGCAGGGCTCGCCGTCTCCGCGCACGCTTGTCTGCTATAGACGCCTTGACTGTCGCGCCGATTGCATCGGGGCTGTCGAAACGGAATGGAGAGAGAGACAGGGGAGGATCTTCGTCGGACAGGTCAGATACCCATTCTAGGCGAGGTTTGAAACGCGCCGCGTCTTCTGAGACGGTGCTGTAGACAGACTCAGCGTCGCTGTCTTCCTCTTCTTCGTCGTCGTCGTCGTCTTCTTCGCTGTCTGTTGTGTGGATGGCTTCATCGTTCGAATTCGCCGTAGTTTCGACCTTTGGCTCAGAAGTTTCCTGTTGCGGTTGCTCGGCGGCGTCTTGTTCGGGTGTTGCACTAACATCGGGTGTAGAATCGCCGTTCTGAGGTGGGGGTACGACTGGTGGCCAGACGAATTCCCAATCATTGCGAATCTTGGCGGTCAAGTACTTCTTGACAGCTGCCTTTTGCTTTTCTTTGTCCTTGCTTAGTAAATCAGGATCGTAATCGGGCAAGTCCAAGGCCAGAGGCTGCTGTGACATGGACAGACGGAACTTGGCTAGCGGTGAGCGTGGAGACTTGTACATGTCTGAGAAGAGCATCTTGGAGTTCGAGGAGGAGGAAGGATATGGGTTTGGCTTTGACGAGGGGTTGGCCGACGGCGCAGCTGACGGGGAAGGAGAAGCAGGAGGCATGAGAGGCGAGTCGAGGGACGAGGAACCGGGCGCCGTGTGCTTTATATGAAGGGCAAGTGAAGCTCCGGGCAGGGTTGCCGCGGGCGTAATAGTAGCAGTAGCAGCTAATGCTGGCGGCGTAGCAGCAGCAGCCGCAGCCGTCTCCGTCGCAGTCGCGTGCGGGGTGGGCTGGTGGTGCGGGTGAGGGTGATGGAGCTGGGGCGCGCCGACGTCTGGATCTGGGACCGGGACTGGGACTGGGACTGGGGTGGTGGTCGCGGCCACGGGTGGCCTGATGTTGGTTTCCAAGGGGGCTGGACTGTTAGTTATATCAATCCTGTCATGTATATGGCCTGCACGCTGTTTTGGTTTTGTGCAACACGACACTCATAAGTCATGCAACATGCACCGCATCCAGGGTGCCGTGAACAAAATGAAAACGGGGTAAAGGAAGAAGGAGGAGGAGGAGGGTCGTGTTGGAGTAGCGTGTGCCACTCTTTGGCATCATGTATGAATAGGTAGGTATTGGGGTCAAGTGTCGGCGGGCAAGCCAAGATGGTCCAGACCCTTGCTCTGTCTACCACCTATTCCATTTCTGTCTGTATTGGGGCAATTCGGGGGGAGGCACATGGGAATAGATATAAAAAAAAGGTGGAGGATGGGCAAGTGAAGAAAGGGCCAGGCTACACCAAGCAATCGGACTTGATGCCTTTACTGTGTAGTGCGCGTACCCAGTAGCGCGCGGGTGAAAGAGAAGGTCAAGGAGAGGAGGTAGAAGGTGCCAGGACCACCTCGGTTTAGCGTCCTGTGTCTCATTCACTCACCTTGATCCGACGAAGGAGGAGCGGTGACCCCTTCGCCACGGAGAGCAGAAGCAGTAGCAGCTGCAGTAGCAGTAGTAGAATCAGACGCAGACGCAGACGCAGACGCAGACGCAGATGCAGACGTAAAATGGTGGTGATCTTGTTGGCTGGGCATGGATGTAGCAGTGGATGGCGCCTCGGCGTGCGAAGAAGGTAACGCCATGATATGTGAAAGAAGGGGATCAACCAGCCCAAGTATTCGCACTCCTACTACACGTGTACGAGACGAGGGGGCGTTCCAGGGTCCAACAAGGCATGAAGTTCGTTCGGGCAAGCAAAAAAAAGTCAGAAAAGAAGCGAAAGGCAATTCTGACTCTATTTCTTGCGTCTTACGCTAAGGTAGTTGGGAAAGCACATCCGCCAGGGCCAATTTTCCCCTCCTTCCCAAAGGTTAAGAAAAGGTGGGCAGGGATCCATCATACAGTACGGAGTACATCCACCAAGCAGCATCAGGGAACCAAAGTCCAATGTCACCACTTTAGTTGCACTTGCCCTCGCGTCTGAGTTTGTGCCTGTCAGCGAGTGCCACCTCTATTTAAGATAGGCGTACGGATACCTTCCACGGTATTATCCAATATCGCGAAAAGTCACCTTGAGCTGGCCAGTTTGGCAAGGTGCTTGCCGGCCTGCCTGCCTGGCAATGACGGTACAACATACCTTACGAACTCACTCTGAAGATTGGTTAACCTTGCGCTTTCGATGCTAAGGACCTGGAAAGTGGGGAGACGATGGACAGGACCTTTGGTGTGATTGCCCACGCGACATGGCTCTGCAAAAGTTTGCCCTCCTAGAGTGACATCGCCATCGGCATCGGATCCGAGCTCACCTCTCACCTCACAGAAAGAGGATGCCACTTGGAAAACCTCGTCGGTCAGCTGTTCTAGCCTGGCAAACCTGCCCTGGCTTTTTGCCCCGTCGGTATCGCGTTCTTTTCACTACCTAGCACCTCTACCAACACAGTAGAATCCGAGAAAGAGGGTCCTCCAACTGGAAGCCGTCTCCAAGCTAGGACACTGTCATTGGCTTGGCATGACAAGCCAAAAGGACGGGAGGGTCCTCTACTCCCCCCCAGCAACTTCTGGCGAGCTGCAGCGTGCCCGTGAGTTTGCTTGATTGCTCGATATCTTATGGAGCTTGCCTGCGGCTTGCTGACTTGTCAATCTCCTTGAGTTTGCCAAGCTGGTTCGCTGCTTGATTCTCGCTCATGTCCACCGACCAGTAAGCTCGACCGGTGTTGTGGCCTGTCATATTGTAGGTAGGTCTCAATCAACCCCCCCGTCCCGGCTTCTTGCAGGTCAGATCCGGGGTGTGGTTGGTTTCCTAGACCACGAAAGAAACATGAACACCCCAGACGCGGAGAGCTGCAGTCAACCACCACCACCACCACCTCGTCAGTCAGCCAGTATTGGACCGGTACCAAAGCAATTTACCGAGGTAGGTACTACTGTAGGCTGTGCGGTATACCAGTCACCCAGAGGGATGTAAGCTTGCTGACTGGAAGAAACATAGTTCAACTCCAACCGAGAGAGTGAACACCCCCGGCCGGTGAATCATGACGTTGAATACTTCTAATCCATCAGAATCATTTCAACTGCAGCATTCGACGGTTGAAATCACAAACCCCATATTTTTTTCTTCCCCCAGATCCGCTTCAACGTGCGCGCCGCTTTTTCTTTCGGACATCGCGCCACTCGCACATGTCGGCAATGAGGCTCGGGGGAAGACTATACAAGCAAGCGACGCACTCCGTCTATCGGGCCAAGTAGAGAGGAAATCAAGCTACGGATACCTAAGGTACCCAAGCTTTATCCAAGATCGCTACCTTACTTGGCTTCTATCTGCCTAGCTGACTCGGCGCTTGAAAACACCCTCGTGGGCAACACTCAACGCTCGCCCAAACCTTTGTCCAGAAACTTCGCTACAGATGTATCCATCGCTACTCCGTACCTTTGCGGAGAAGTAGCTGCCAATTGCTCGAATCCTTTCAGGCAAGGTCTGAGGCGGGGGAGAGACACCACATGACTGACGCCTTCTCGCTCTGTGCAAGGATCTCCCACCAATCTGATTATATAAGCCAGCGACTGCTCCACGGGGATGCTCCGTAGCGTGGTAAGGATCGTCGCTTGTCGCATCACCCCACAGCCGAACCGCTCATGTGTCGAGCGCTGGATTGACGACAGACCGGACGGCCAGCTCCGAAGCCTAGGGGTCTTGTGTATTCCGTGATTTGCAATCAGTGAGCTGATGTCTTCACAAACTTCCCCATGTCGCATGCTTTTGGAAATAAGGCTGAAGCAATGGAGTGCGGGTCATGTACTCTGTATGCCCTTGCAAGTAAAAAGTCTAGATCCGTTACTTTGTTTTAGGCTACTCCCGATTATGTGTACTGTGAAATGATGCCAATTTTCGCCTAGCGCCGCCCCCTCTCCCCCAAACGACACCCTTTGACAGTGGAGGTAAGCTCCCATCTGCATTCCAGGTGTCTCGTAACTCGAATACAGCTTGTGATATCCCTCGAAGAATAACAGCCAAGCCTCAAGAAAGGGGTTCAACGCATCCATGTCTTTCTATGCGACTTCCTCAACCATCTTGCCAGATTTCAGACCTGGAGGTCCAAACACCTTGCCAGTCGGTCCTCCGATAATCTCCTCAGGAACAGCAACGATGCTGCCCTTCTTGGAGTTGACCCAGCGGACAAAGGCGACATCCGGCTTCGATGAGCCGCCGCCGGGCGTGTCCTCGCCATTGGCTCCCTTGCCCTTGGTCTTGGGCGCCTGTTTCTTCAAAAGCTTGTTGATGGTTTCCATCTATTGTTTGGCAGTTAGCATGCGCCTGCAAATGGCCCAGTCATCCGCAAACAATGATAATACTTGCCTTGACTTCTTCGTTGCGCTTGTCAGACAGGTTGCGTCGTCGACGTGCCATTTCTGCCCTTCTCATAGATAATTCTTCAGCAGTGAAGACCTTCTTTGCTTGGACCTCTGTTGTAATTCCATGTCAGTGTTCTGCTTTTCGTAAGGATGCCTCGCAAAACAGCGCATTCTTACCGTCTGAGAGTTTCATATACTGCTGAGGCTCGTCCTCGAAGCGAGCCCGCTGTCTCCTCGTCATCTTGGTCAAATCGGGTGTGCCCTCACGACTGCCCAGATCGCTGTCGAGCTCGCCTTCGGCATCCACTCCCACAGTCTCGTCTGCGACTTCAATCTCCTCTTCCTCCTCGCCCTCGGCGTCTTCTTCCTCGCCTTCGGCATCTTCCTCTTCGCCTTCGGCATCCTCTTCTTCGTCTTCCTCGTCATCGTCGTCCTCATCATCGTCATCGCCGGCGCCTCCAACATCGATGCTCATGTTCATCGTGTTCTCAGGGTCACTGACTTCAATCTCGCTGAGCTCCTCCTCGTCATCGTCATCGTCCTCAATCACCCTCGCCGCTGCTGGTCGTCGAGGAGTAACCTTTCCAGCCTTGGGCAAGGAGATCTTGATGGTGGGGGCCGCAGGGGTGTCCATGTCGATGTCGCCATCGGCATCTTCCTCCTCGCCCTCGGCGTCGACTTCCATGTCGTCGTCATCGCCATCTGCGTCAGGCTCCTCCATTTCCTCGTCTTCGTCTTCCTCCTCCTCGTCGCTGTCGGATTCTACAACGTAGCTCTTCTTTGGGCCACGGTTGCGTCTGCCGGCAACGACCTCGCTGTTGACCGAAATGCTGTTTCCCGTCGAGTTCCGCCCCCTGCTGGTGGCCTCGCGAAGCTTGTTCGCGGGTACCTTGACAGTGAGGTTCAGGTGCTCACTTCCTGGTGACGAGGGCGGGCCGCGGGACACGCCCGAGGTCCGGCCATCTGAGCGGCGAGCACGGGTAGACATGCTGCTTGTTCGCTCGCTATCGGCCCAGTCAGTAATTTGTTCTTGCGCCTTCTTGGCCGCCGAGCGGCGCGGTCGCGAAGCCATGTCTGGAAATATGCGTATATGCGAAGGCTGATCTGTCTCGTGGGTTGTCTTGGCAGAAGAACAATGACGCGCGAAGGGGGTTTACGCCACGTATGAGCGGTTTATGTACGGAATGAAGATGGGATATCTCGGGGTGAAAATGTTTAGGGTGGTTTCGGGATGATGGTGGGGGAGTTTTTATCCAAGATTGGACGCGGGAGGTTGAATTAAGGTAAGCTCGGGGGGCCGGTCCAGACAAGGAAGGGGAAGGGGAAAGGCGAGGTGGCACTGCTGCTAGGGAATCTGATCCCTTGATACGGGAGATGAGGTAAGGCAGTCAATGTAGTTGGCCGAGATGCAACTTTAGCCCAGGTAGGTTTCAACGCCTCCTTTTCTTAATGAATCGCACACGCACGCGCGGGGCGCCTTTTTCGGTTTCTTCTTAAACCACCCGGGGACTCTCGAGTCTCGACACGGCCACTTTCCCAACAAGAACTATGTCGTGGAACCAAATCGGATTCGAGGAGTGTGCACAACCCCGGCCGATAGAGTCTCTCTTTCTTCTCGAGATGTTGGTTTGCGTATTGATGTCGTTGCCGCTTGCCTCACTTGACTTGGCACAGCAATCCGGCGATGTTGATATAGTGATTTGAAGGAGGAGAGACAAGTACGAGGTGAAGTTTGATGGAGGTGCAGCGTGGAGATGTGACGGAGTGACAAGGAAAAAGCTAAACGGAAGAGGTCGCATCTGCGATGGGATTTTGAGCTTACCGATTGATTGATACCTTACGGAGGATAGACGACGCTTAGCCGCAGCAAGCAAGATGGGCGCGCGCAAACAGGCGGACGGCAAGTGGGATGGATAATCGCCTTTTTGGTGGCCTATCGCCCTCACAACTGGATACCAGGCACAGAACAACCTTGCTGGGACGGTTTTGGTGGCTGTGGCCAAGCCAAGCCGCAGAAGGCAGAAAAAAAAAGCGAACCCCCTGGAAAATGGGAACTGAGACTTTTGGGATCGATTGGATCTTGTCGCCTCCTGCGCGCGTGCTGCAGCTGTCGCTTCTTCTCTTTTCTTTGCTCTCCTGCGTTTCTCTCGTGTGACGCTTGGTTTCTCAACCCCTGGCGCGTGAGCTTTCGTTCCTGTCCCCCTTTACTTAGCGAGTCCACTCCCCAATTGTCTCCTGCTCATCTGGTACACAGCGACATGAGCAATTGGCCCGGTGCGAGCTTACCTTAATCCCTGGTTGCGCGGCGAGGTATGTCGGTGAAGGATGGCCCAGTTGAAGAGACGGTTGGAGATCGTCGGTGACCACGCGGCAGAGCGAATCGGATGATCCCGATTGAGAGGCTTTATTGGCTTGAAACAGGAGTAAACTCGGTACAGAGTACACCTCGAGGGTGGTTTTCGAGGCGGGCGAGAGATGGATAACGATTGCTATAGTTGAGACGGATTCTCAATGAGCATTGCTTGTGCTGGTCCGGTTCCTACTCACCTTGAGTTCAGCCTTTCACTAGAGCACTGAAGTCCGCTGAAGCGCGCCGGATGTCGAAAACGGAAGCCCCGTTTTGGGGGTGGTCGCCATGGGCACCGTGCATTGAGCCCAGCACCGTGTAGAACTGAAGGGCCTCTAGGTCAGCGAATGGCCGTTACGTGCTGGAACAGTGACCCCCGTAAAGAACGTCCAGCCTCTTCCGTTTCCCGCTTCCCCAGCCGAGGCATGTGGTCATAGGTGCCGAACCGCCGACCCCATCAACAACCCGCCCTCCGGACCAGCGCCCGGCTCATTCGCGATTCGACATTGCGCCAATCTCGACAGCTCTCACAGACACAACGTTCCAAACTTTCTCCTGCAACAGGGCGCAATCTCTTTTCACTAACCATGAGCGACTCCGACGACAGCGGTAGCACGCCCGGCATCCCGTCATGGCAGCGCGGCCAAAAGAAAGAACCCGAACTCGAGCCGGAGACCACCATCTCACAAGATGCGAAGCAGGACGATGTCTCCTCCCGCGAAGACAGCCTCGAAGTCGCCCGCAAGTTCCTGCAGGATGATGAGATCAAGGATGCGCCGAGGGAAGCAAAGGAGTCGTTCCTTAAGACCAAAGGCATCTCGCCAGAGGATATAGAGCAGTTGTTGGGTAGCTCGGCATCTGAGCCGGCGCAAGACGTATGCTTCCCAGCTTCGCTTTTGCCTCGTTTCGCGGATTTCTCATGACTGACAACACGAATTGCAGACCACTCAAACAGAACAGTTACCGCCAAGCTCAAGTCAAGTAACAACAGCATCACCAGCACTAGCACACACAACACCATCACAGACACCTTCACCCTCACCCTCACCCTCACCATCACCACCGCAAAACGAAATCTCCTTCCCCCGCCAAACAGACCAACCTCCCGTGGTAACCTACCCCGAATTCCTCACAAAACCGGCCCGCCCCCCGCCGCTCGTCACCGCAAACGGCATCCTCAACACCCTCTACGCCTTCGCCGGCATCTCCACCCTCCTCTACGGCACGAGCAAGTACCTCGTCCAGCCCATGGTCGAGAACCTCACCGAAGCCCGCTACGACCTCCACGAGACAACCTCCCAGAACCTCGCAAAGATAATCGAGAAGCTCGAGGGCACCGTCTCCGAAATCCCCGCTCCCAAGAAGTCTGCCGCGGCAGGAGCAGCAGATGGCGCAAACAAGGACGCAGCAGACGACGACGCGAGCAGCGCCGACGACCCGACCGAAATGTTCCACCGCGACATCGGCACGCAGACCTCGATCCCTTCCACGCCCTCCCTGGCAACATGGGGGGAGAACAAGGGCAGCAACAGCGACAAGGACAAGTCCGCGACGGACAGACAGGCCGACAAGCTGACGTGGTTCAAGAACCAGGCCGCCTGGCTCAAGACCACGGTCGTCGCCGACGCCGACGACGTGGCGGACCTCAAGTCCAAGATGGACGTGCTCAAGGACGACCTCGTGCAGCTGGCGTACCCGAGCCCGTCCGACTACGCCGGGAGCAGCTACTCGCTGTACGGCGGCCCGCGCAAGAACGAGCCCGAGGACGAGATCAAGAAGGCGAGAGATAATATTCGGAGGGTCAAGGGGGTGTTGCTCAGCACGAGGAACTTCCCTGCTTCCGCGAGGTGATTTATCCTTGCCTTGGTGGATAAATGTACCTTTTTGTCAAAGATGCGTTTGGGACACTGGACCGGGGCGGGGTTGGTTATTTATGAGGATACGGAAATCTGTATCATATCAGTGAAAGGCTAATAATGGAACTGAGCGACTTTATCTACTATTGCTGGACACGTTTGGCGCTGGAAATTGGTCAATATGGCGGGCGGTGTATGCTGTCAGCACGCTTATACCTGAAGGAAGCGAAAACAGCTTCACATGCCTACTTCGCTCGCAGCATACATATAGTGACCAAGTCAAGTTGTCATCTTCAGAAAGGGGTTGTGATTTTTTCAGTCCCCTATCTCATCCATGCCATACGCTTTCTTGATATCTAACGTATCCATCCCGTATCATGCCTGCTAGAATGCAATAATCACATACAGTCCCTCAGGTCCGGAGTTGCTTTGCCTCTGGTATCTGGTCATGATACCCCGAAATGCGACCCCTCTGATTCGCCATCGTACGGCTGAAACCGCCCGCACGAGACTACTCCTTTTCTTCCGATTTTCTTTTCACTTTTTGCCGCTCTCTTGCGACTCGGCCTTGCTCTTCTCAGTTGGCAACCTGAGGACTTCAAATACCCGCTGCCAAGTAGCAACGTTGAGGTGCTCGAAATGCCGGTTCTCGGCAACCTGCTGCTGGTACCACTCGGTGGTCGGTCTGAACGTGTAAGGCCACGCGGGACGAGGATTCTGTCTGTCGATATTCATCACCCAGGTGTAGAACAAATTCTCACATCTGCTCTGTCCTGTCGGATTCATGGCTCTGGGCGGGTAAAAGATGATCTTGCTCTCGCCGCCCTGATTTCGATGACCGCCAATCATATCAATATCCATTGAAGAGTCTGTGGCATGAAGCCCGTGCCCAATGGGCGCGTCGCCGGGACAAATCTTGCGGAAACCCCTGCGCAGTAATAAAGTATCAACCGCTGGAAGATATTGCTTGCAGTCCGACATCATCACGTCCAAGTTATGGAACGTGACGTCGACTGGCAAGGTATACTCCGAAGGCTCTGTTTCGAACCCACCATACCAGACCTCTAGCAGAGGAAGGCCCCGATGTTTGTCTTCAGATCGCTCCCGTACCATCTGTATAAGGTGCTGCTGTGCCTGCAAGAGTTGAGACTCGTAGACCTCGTTCGCTGTGGAACATCGATCCTTGGCCGCGGTGTCCCAAATAAAAAGCTCGGTTCCTTTCCAAGCCGCATAAGGCTCACGAACCCGCCAAATCGCAAGCCAGGGATGGCGCGGTGGTGGTTTGCTTGGATGATCATCTTCAGGAGTGTAAAAAACCGCGAAGTAGGTATTGAATGTCGGCGGCAGATGATAGGGTGCTGAAGGTTGCTTGAAACGCTCCTGGTAGGATGAGAAGAACGGCCAGGGCCACTCCATCCACTTGTCGAATGTTGAAAAGTCGCGATGGAAGTCTCCATAAGAGTCAGCTGTATTAGCAATGTCTTCGTAATAGGAGACAGCAAAGCCAAAGAGCTTCCCAAATGGACACAATTTAGGACGTTCGTTGCGAGTAGCGATTGCCTTCAACTTGCTCAGGAAGTGGTGGCCAGACAAGCCTCCAAGAAGCTTGCTACCTCCACTTTGTGGTCCAAGATTATTGTCGGAACCTGACATGTTCTGACGCGGGCCAGGAACATCGGGATTTGGTTCGGCTCCTCGATCGCGCCCAACCCCAGGCGGATATATGGGAATGTCGCCGTCCTTGATCAGATGGCTATTGTCGGAAGTGCCATCTGTTCCTAGAACGTGGAACTTGCGGAACTGGTCGAAACGAGTTTGGGACCAACAGCCGAACCAATTCACCAAGCTTTGCTCGTCGTTGGCATCAATAGATCCATCAGCAAAGACAATGGCCTCGACCTGCTCATCCGGCACAATGCTTGTGTCTATGACCGATTGGAGGCCTTCCACTATCGCCCATGTCTCGAATCGAGCTGTGCAATCTTCTTTGCTTAATCCTGCAATTCGTGCTATATCCTCGCGCTTCGACGTTGACCACTGGCGTGTTAGGTCACCATCTGCCATCAAGTCGTCTCGGCGGGCGGATCGCTCATGCGCAAGATCCCGCAAATACTCCCGTAAGCTCGCCGCCGCTACGATCTTTTGGTTATTACTAGGCTTTTGATAGGTCCTATTGTACCACTGAAAGAGTTGGAAGGCACGGCGTGGTTCAGAGACCAGAAAACTTGGCGTAACTAAAATTGCGTTACCGTGGGGGAAAAATCTCGTCAACTCGAATGTGCCCAGCTTTGGCATCTCGTTGTGCATAGACCGAATAGATGGGTACGCGGGAGACAGCTGGAGTGACTCCCCAATGCACCAAAAGACGTAAGTTGCACTGCTCTTATGCAAAAGCAGCTTGAGCAAACCAGGGAACTGTCGGAGCGAATCGGCGGCTGCCTCGTGAACAATGATTACTCCTTGCGTAACAATCTTCGGGTTGGTAAAGGCGGCCCAGTCGCCACCCGTTTTAGTAGAGAATATCCTACATTCGGGATTCTCTGAGCGAAGCCACTCGCTCATAGCCTCGAGTAACAGCACCCTAGATGGAGGAAACGCCAGGTAGAAATTGTGGCGTACATTTCGAATGCCGGGGGGCAGAATCATATGGTAGTCGAGGCGTAAGAGATCGCGGAAGATGGCAATTCGCGAAGCTATCTTTGAAGCGTTGATCTGTCTGATTGGTAAAGGCTTCTTAACAGCCGGCTGGGGCTTGAAGATGACATATTTCAGATAGACGTTTGCCGGGCTGTTGGCTTCGACTTCAGGCATTGTTTGCTTCCAATCTTCACACCCAGCTGGGTAAATGACAATGAGAAAGTCTTCATAGAAGCATGCAACCCCAAACGCCCCTGATCGGAGCCGTTCTGCTGCTCTCTCCACAGCAACTTGATCGTTGTTTGACTTGGGCCTGACGCTTCCATTTGCGAGTACCCTTTCAATAACAATTGCCCTTTGAGAGGCAAAAGTTCTGGCTGTGAAATTTCTGGCGAAATGCAGCAGTCTCTCGTCAACAAATTGAGAATGCCAAGCGTCAGAGTCGGCTCTAACATTATCAAATGTCATTTCAATGTCCTTGCTTCCCGGAGGACCTAAAACGACAGTTTTGTCGTGGTTTTGGCCTGTGCTTCTCGACTTGTAGTCTGTTATTGATAACTTGCGAAGGATAGAATGAGGCTTAGCAGGCGGTTGAGTAGACTGTGACGGATCTGAAGGCATCGGGGGCGACTTGAGTCTTTTTGGCCGAGCAGTCGGGTAGTCCACGTCCATCTCTTCTGGCTCATCGGCAAGCGGAACGTCTGCAAACTGAACGGACTTCCTTTTCTTGGTCGTTGGCTGAATAGTCTGGGGCTGACCGAGATTTTGAGGGTGCGACACCCCCGCCCTCTCCGACGCTGTCATACTGGACTCACTGGCTGACCTCGTCGAGAGATCATCGACTGAACGCTTCAGTACAGACCGAGGGATGCTAGCGGTGGTATTGGTGCTCGGATTGATGTTTGTACCGGTAGTGGTTCCAGGAGGCGGCCCGCGGCTGATGCTGAATAGCTTCGTTGGGACTGCCGCGGGAGCCATGTCCGCTTTCTCACGACCTTGTAACTCAGCTTTTCTCTTGAGTCGGTGATTTGAGAAAAGACGAGCATCCTTGTTAGGATCGGCCACGTTCTGTACGAGTTGACGGCGCTGCTTTGATTGCTTGCCGGCCGCGAAGACATTGATGCCCGTTCCGGTGTTCTGTGATCTAACCATTGTCCTAGAGCTCACAGCAGTCTTTTTGGCCCTGTGAGTGGTCCGCGCAGTTGCTGTCGCGCTATTCGGCAACCGGCTGGTTGTCGCATTGTTGACCACCCTGCCCGGCAGAGGCTTCTTCTTTGCTGTTCCTTGATATTCAGTCGCCGCTGCCAGCGCCGAAGGTGGCTGTGAGCGTGGCTGAGGGCTAGAGCTGGATTGTGCCTTTCTTGTTGGTGATTTTGATTTCTCTGTCGCTGAAGCCCGTTTCTGAAGGATTGGTTCCTTTGCGACCTCCTGCTTAGGGGCGATCTTGGAGGGTTGAGTATCAGAATAAAACGCATCTTCGTTTCGCTCCACAGCCTTTGGAGGGGGGAATACGGCGTTGTAATCATCCTCCCCAACGTCTTCGTCGCTGAGATAATAATCCGCTTTGGTTTCGCCCTCCCATAGTCTAGGCTGGATACCTCGTTTTTTCCGTTCAACGTTGCGCTGGTGATGCCGCTGGTATTTGTCCTCTTGACGCTTGACCACGCTTTCTTGCCAGGCGACAATGTCGAACGGCTTCTCCTCCCCACAAGCTTGCTTTGCTTGAGTGTCTTTCCATTCCCCAAGTAGCTCATCCGTCACGTTTTCTTCGGGCTCCCATGTGGCCTCTTCGATGGGGTAACCAGTCCACTCTACCAGAAATTTGTCTCTCCCACCTTCGCGACACTGAGCGCGGATACCCTCTACCAGCCATTCCTCATCAGAATCGTGTTCGGACGCGAGGGTGGAGCTGATGGAGATGTTGTCATCGTCAGGTTGCTTATCATCGGCGACGAAAAGCCCGGAAGCATCCATGGCACGCTTATACTCTGGAAAGCATATCCAGAATGCACGCGTGAAGGAATACGCTGTGGTCGTATGTGTGAACTGTTGCCACAGGTTTTCGACGCACCAAAGGTCGATACACTCAGATGACGATGTGACTCTTGATACGCGAGGTAGCAGGCCTCAGTGAATGCAACCGCACGTTGTGTGTGAGCTTGAAGAAGAACCTCTAATACTCGAAGCGCAGAGCTGATCAGGCGAGGACCGAAATTGGTTGATGAGGCAAAGAGGATGGAGCTCTTGTTCATGAACTTTAATGTAGTTATGCGCACTGATCAAAGGTAAGCGATGAGGTTATTCGGGCAAGGTAATGAGGACTAACCGGCGGGACAGAATGCGTCCCTACTCGTCAGGTACCAAAGGGCAATCAATACATTGAAAATTGAGAGGGGCGGGAGATGTGGAATTTTGTACAGAGTAAAACCAGGTATTTATGGGATTGCTGGCGTGAAATTGGGCGCGAAAAGTAACGATTCAATATCGAGGATGCACCGGAGCGGTGGGAGAGCGTTTACATGCATGTCAGGGCGCCATGGAACAGTGTCCGTGCAGCATTTCAGGGAAGGTTCCACGGCCCACGGTGCCTTCAGTGTTCACAGGCCTGCTACCATGGAAGAAGGTAAGGAAGGTACGGGTACCTTATTCTAATTGGACCTGCCTTTCCAACGATAGCGGAAGGCAGCGGGTAACATCTTGGCGTGCAGAGAGCAGTGTCCTGCAAGCACTCGGATAAGAAGCAACTTTCCACCGACGACCTCTTGAACGTTACTGAACGTACGAGATGGCACATCTACGTAAGGCAGTTACTCAAGGGACCTGATCAGATCCTTTTCAGAGAGTCGGCACTTGTAAAGAAAACTTTCTACGGATACTCTGATCAACTAGGGAGTTGGTTGGATACGGTAAGTGTGCACACGCAGACAGGAGCTTCCTTTGCCTGTGTTGACGATCTAAAAATGATGACCTCAACTGGCAAGGAAATTGTTCAAAACCTAGGTACACCTCACTGAATCTCGACAAATTGTAGAATCTGCCTGTGATTACGGACCTCAGCGGTAAACAAAGCTCAGCTTACCTTATGGAAGGCTCAATCTGGAAGTTTGTGTCATGCATGTGGCGTTGAAGATTGAGTGCTGTTGCTTGGGGGCAGTGCGTGTAAATGGACTACGTCAGCTTCTTTGGTACTTCAGTAGAGATCAAGCTGTGTGTGACACTCAGGGCACATGGCGAGCTGGGTCAGAAGAAGCGACCTGAGCCATGCTGAGGTTGTCCTCTCTGAACACCGCAGCCTGGGCACACGTGATGCTTGAGGTGAAACGCGACACTTCCGGCTACCGACGGCGGGATCCCGTTCTGGATCCTCGCACACTGCAGTCAACTGCAGACCTCTCCATGTCCTGTCAATCTTCGAGGCAAAGAAGGGAGACGCCGATGTGACGAACGTGGTTGGTGCATGCCCGGCGGTGGTGTGGCTCAGCGGGTTCAGCACATCCGGGAACGTGGAGCATATCTCCCCCTTCGACTTTGATGTGCCCGGGCAGGGAATGGGTAGCTATTGAAATCATGGAAGCAAAGGCATTGATCAATCTTTGGTACTTTCCTGGCCAGCGTGTCGTCTATCTATCTGCATTCTTCCCAAAGTACGTCTTTGACCTTTTTGCATACTATGGATGTTCCAGTTACTTGACAACCCCACCAGTTGAATGATCTGGCGGCAGGGAGATGCCGAATTGCTGGTTTCTAAAAACACCACGAATGGCTTTCTGATTCCAACTGTACCTTGAAAAACAAACACCCCCCTTTTCTTTCACAGAAATAAACATATCTATCACTCCTCTTTTTAATATGTTTACCTCTTGCTCGTCTACTCAATAGTGCAAAAAGCACGGTAGTCTCTCATGCGTATCAAACGCTAGCAGAGCTCTGAGGTATATCATTAACTTGCACCACGAGCCAAAGTACCTTGGCTGTCGAGGTACTTCCTGTACCTGGATACTCCCAATCTTCCAGCACCCAGGACCCGACAAGCCCCCTTTGCAGCTGGCTTGCGACGGAATACAACCCCCAGTAGTACCCTTACCTCACTTAGGTACGCCCGACTTCCCCTTTCCCAGTGGCTGTTTGCTCTCTGGGTACCTTACCTAAAGTGCCTACCTCCCTCCAGGCAAAGCGAGTTTCTGTGGCCTAGAACTGCCCGGGTGCCGACACCACCACCTCACCTCAATCTTTGCTGCCTCACCCACCACCCTATGCTGCCTTGACCTGCACTGTCCACCACCTCTCTCAGTCTGGTTCAGTTCCAGACCCTTACACCTTGCCTCGCCTCAACTCAACTGCTTTATCTCTCGGGGCCGCGCACCACCTCCATCGAGCCGCAGTATCCTCGCTTCGCAACACCAACGAACCTACAACTTCCTAGACACCTGTCCATCGCATTTGCAACACAATCCGACATCATGGCCAACGACGAATATGACGTGAGTCCTTCCATCTCCCATCTTCCAGACCCCTTGACCCTACTGCCGCCCCTCTCCCTCTCCCTCTCCAACTGCTCTCCCAAGCCTCCCCCTCCTTGCGCTAACTCGAAGCCTCCGACAGTTCCTCTTCAAAGGTGCGCCAACGACCGATCCGACCTGGCGACGTTATCGCATAGTGGCCACAGGGCTTCTGTGAGGGCCAGCTGACATTTTCATCTTCTAGTGGTGTTGATCGGAGACTCGGGCGTCGGAAAGTCCAACCTTCTCAGTCGATTCACCCGCAATGAGTTCAACCTGGACTCCAAGTCGACAATTGGTGTCGAGTTCGCCACTAGATCCATTCAAGTCGACTCCAAGACGATCAAGGCACAGATTTGGGATACCGCCGGCCAGGAACGCTACCGTGCCATCACTTCGGCCTACTACAGAGGAGCTGTCGGTGCCCTCCTCGTCTACGACATCAGCAAACACCAGACATACGAGAACGTCACCCGGTGGTTGAAGGAACTGCGAGACCATGCCGATGCCAACATCGTCATCATGCTTGTCGGAAACAAGAGCGATTTGCGCCACCTGCGAGCAGTGCCTACAGAGGAGGCAAAGGCTTTCGCCAGTACGTTGCGGTGAAGGCGTCAGGGGGAAGTGCCGTAGACCCTGAGTTCGCTAACCGGTGCTCTAGGCGAGAACCACCTCTCATTCATTGAGACGTCTGCCCTCGATGCCAGCAACGTCGAGCTTGCATTCCAGAACATCTTGACCGGTGCGTCTACTCCCGTGTTTTGCAACTCGCATACATAATCAGGGGTATCTGGTGACAGTCAAGTGCTAACGTGATCCGTCTCGCTCGCAGAGATCTACCGCATCGTATCCAGCAAGGCCCTCGACTCGGGCGACGGACCCCAAGCCTCGATCGGAGCCGGCGCCGGCATTTCGCTCAGCACACCTGCGGACAACAGTGCAGAGAAGAGCGGCAAGTGCTGTTAAGCGAATCTTCTTCTGCGAAACTGTTTCACGGCCTTTTGGGAGGGCTGCTACGGTCGATATCATGGCATGTCACACACATGCCCCGGAATCTGTACGCCACTTGGTCAAGGAGGGGCTGCTGCATCGAGGAATGACTAGGAATCCAATGAGTCTTTTTTATGATTTCCGAAGGGACGGAGTATAGTCTCGGCCTTTCTTTTGTTCTCCTTTATACGGCTCAGTGCGGCTTGTCTGGGATTTGACGTTTCTGACGATCGCTCTGACATGCTTACGTAGTTGAATGAATCCATCTTAATGCCTTGAGGGAGCGTCTTCTAGGTGGAATTTGGTGATGTGCGAAGCATTTTGTGGCTGCTCCATCCAACGACCTGTCCTCGCCATATAACATGCACACCGCAGACAAGATACCCCTTAGTGAGGATGTCCGTAATGTGCGATGGTACCTCGAATAAACGGGTCGCATCTTTGGCCGCCTTCAACCTGATCAGGAAGTGTTCGTGAGTCCTGACGTACCCTTTCAGATGCACCAATACAGTAGGTAATTACTACCTCTGGTCTTTTGCCGTCATGACAGGTGTTCCTCTGAGCTCAGAGTGGCTTCTGCCCCTGGCCCAGCTCAATACCTTAGTGGTCAAACCAGCCATGTGTTTACATTGAAGTACCGCATTCCCAAATTTCGGGGTCTTTCTCAAGCCATGTCCTGGCATCACACTGGTCAGGATGTCTCGAAGCGCTCCAGCGAGGTGAAATTGAGGTGGGCATGCAAGCTTGCTGCGATCCACAAAGTTTCTTTCCCCCCAGCCCGCGCTAGGTACTCATAGGTGCTGCGGTGCCCATCCCCTCACGCCTGGCCCTGCCCCTCGAGTCCCCCTCGCTCTTCAGCTGGGTTAGCCCGCGCATGAGTTACTGTCCCCCCCCTTCTGTGGCACACTCTGACACGGTCTGGGCGACAGGGCAGCGGAGGGAACGAATGCGCCGGAGTTAGGTACGTACCTCCCTTACTCATTAAAAAGGTTCGAGGTGCACTGGCACCACAGGGAACCTCTTAAGTGGGTGTGTGCCCCGCTACACCGGGTCACCGCCTGGCCGATAAGCTCTCTTATCAGGCGTCCCGTCTGTAGCGGAAAGAAAAAAATTTGGGCTGGTCGCAAACCATCGGCTTCTGTTTCCTGCAGGTGGGCTGCGATATCTTCTTCGCGTCAAACATCAATCTTCGACGTCGCCAACACACCCCACACCACCTTCGTGACTCGATAAGATGGCTTCCGTATACAAGTCATTGTCCAAGAAGGCCGACAAGCCTGAGGCGCCGACCAATGGCGTCAAGAAGGTGCGCCAGAAGAGGCGCGCTCTGGTTCTTTCAAGCAGAGGCGTCACTTACAGGTGAAGCTCCGCCAATAGATCTCCATGTGCCATGGCAGTCACGCTGACCTTTGACCTCGACAGACACCGACACCTGATGACCGATATTCACTCGATGATGCCCCACGGAAAGTTGGACAGCAAGGTCCGTACTATCCCCGCCATTGCTGGCTGTCCTCATCGACAATTCTCGATCCTGACAAACCGCTCTAGTTCGATACCAAGTCAAAACTCCACGTCCTCAACGAACTCGCCGAGCTCAACTCGACACCTCAGATTTGCTACCTGGAGGCCAGGAAGCACCAGGACTTGTACATGTGGTTGGCAAACGTGAGTGTTTCCCACTACGATAGTTCATCTCGAGGATGGTGGGCATTACTGACATTGACAAGGCACCGAACGGCCCCAGTGTGCGTCTACACATCCAAAATATCATGACCATGGAGGAGTTGCGATTCCCAGGTAACTGTCTTAAGGGCAGTCGTCCTATACTGTCCTTTGACGCCGCATTCGACACCGAGCCTCATCTTCAAGTCATCAAGAACTTGATGACAATGGTGTTCGGTGTTCCAGAGGGAGCGAGAAAGTCCAAGCCTTTCGTAGACCACGTGATGGGAATTAGCTGGGTTGACGAGAAGATCTGGATCCGCTGTAAGTCCGACTGCTACTTTACCAACCGCATTTGCGTACTCAAGACTGACACTGCGACAATCAGACTTCGAGATCAAGGAGGTCGATGCCGAGACGGAGGAGGAAACTGGAAAGTCAGTCCTCAGAGGAGGCAAGACAGACGTCGCCCTGGTGGAGATTGGTCCGCGGTGGACGGCAACCCCGATTGTCATACTCGAAGGCAGCATGTGTGGAAGCAAGATCTGGGAGAGCCGAAGCTTCGTCTCCCCGAACCAGATTCGTGCGGACCTGAGGAAGAAGAAGTCTACTCGCCACGTCTCGCGGACGGAGCAGGAGGTAGAGCGGGCGGCAAAGAGAGGCGAGCTTGGCCTCAGAAGCAAGGGTGGAAAGAGCGCAGCGAAGGACGAGCTGGATACCAAGGCACTGTTTGCGTAATAATGAGATTCCATGCTGTTCGGGCATATTTGAATTTATTGACTGGCAAAGAGCCAATTTTTTTCTTCTCTTTTTGCTCAAGAATTTTGAAATGCCGAGGAACTCTGGAGCACAAGAAGAAGACAGAGAATCATGAGATACGCCAGGTGAAAGATACGGTATATACCTGGCATCATTCATTCATTCATAGGTGCGAGCAGGCGATGCGAAGCTTTTGATAGCAAAATACGTACTCCCACCGTCGGCTCCAACATCCTCTCAATGATTGGCTAATGCGGCGCAAGCACCCTAGCCACAATCACGAGCGATACGGTACCCCTGACGCCAACTCCCCGGGGAAGGAACCCACTGGAGGTAAGGTAGGGAGACAACTTCCGTCATATTGGACCGGAAACTCGTGGTACCTGTGCGGCTTGACCTCCTGAGCTTGAGCAACATTAGGTCAGCAATCGGGACCTTGGTGCATGTCCTCTGCGTCACCGTCGCGTCTACCCTTTCACTTAACCTCGATTCCCCCTTCGCGTTGAGGTTTCCCTTCCTGCAGCACTGCTTCAGCAACTCAGCACTGCGTTTTGTGTGAGCAAGCATGGCCAACCGGGACATCTGCCAGCCCATTTCGACCAATATCGCGTCTTCTGTGCAAATAATGCCGACCTACATCATCGCCCTTATTGATAGCCCCAACGTCGGGGTTATCAGGAAGTAAACCCATTGATCCGATACCTCACCGGTGATTTCATTCATCCGTGAGGCCAGACGAGACGAATCAGTCTCCGAAATACACGCACATTTATTGTGACTGGATCCTTATCCGGTGATAATTTGTTGAAGCGCACGTCAGAGCTTCCCTTCAGCATCAAAGCTAGACCAAGGGCTCTAGCTCATTCTGTCCGTCCTTGATCAGCAGGCAAGCATCAAAAGACGCCAGCGAACTCATTTTCACGAGGTTCACTAAAAGGAGCTGCCTGGAAACAACATGCTGCAATACACCAGTGAGTCGCGCGTTTGTCAACACTGTTGTTTTTGGGATGAAGCCTCTAAGAAGTCCATAGATTCGACTCGTACTATCTTTGCTGCCGAAGGCGTTCCGTTGCTTCTCTGACTTGTTCATCTGAATCATCGTCAATTTGAATCACCATCAGACTAAACTACAGTCAGACTGCCCTCTCACCACACACATCCCCCAGCCCGAAACCTGACTCTGCATTGCTCTATCGGATCAACCTCTAAGAGTCCTTATACTTGATCAACTTTCAGATCACGATCGCCTTCATTACACATAGACCGCTATAGACAACCGTTGATTGCTTTCAAGATGTCTTCAACTTACTCATCACTATTTGTGGGCCAACAGCTGCAATCAGACCTGGCGGATGGCGATCTTGGCAAATTGGACGGCCTCGAAGGGCTTCCCCTTGAGATTATTTTCGATATTTACCATCAACTCGATGTCCGAAGCATATTCTCCCTGGCTCAGGTCAACACTCTTTTCCATGGACTCCTGACAAGAAATAAGGCGGCAATTTTGCTACCAGTCCTTCAGCGAGAGTTTAGCCCCTTGCCCGAGCTTCTCCAAGTCTTCACGGCTTCGGACCAAGACATGAGCCAGTATGGAGATACCTTTCAGCCGCGACGAGTAGTTTTCAGAAGATTTCCGGGCGACATGACGGGCGTCACCTTATCCCGTGGCGGTGTTCAGCACAATACAGGGGCTTTGGACGGCGACAATCCACCAAGAACTACTTTGCCGTCACCTCGATCGGTCACGCTTGTTGAACGAGACTTGAGGCCCTTGCTGAAGTATTGCTTGGTGACACGACAATGGGAGGAATTATTCCCTCAACTCCACTGGTTTGCGACACCTGAGGACTGCCGTCAACTCAACGAGTTAGAGAAGTTCAAGCTTCGCCGTGCTCTTTATCGTTGGTGGCTCTACGCCTTTTACTTTCACGGTGAACTTCTTCGTCCTCGGAGCAGTCAGCCGGAGCCGTTCGTCAACGATGTCCGAACCAGTCACATGAGACTTCATTCAACTCGCGAACTGATCGAGATGAGAGATCTTTTTTTTTCGATGAAGAATCTTGTGCGGCATTACATCTACCCGAACTTAGAGCAGAACCTAGAACCTGTAAGTGGTATTTGGCATCTTGCAATTCGATATTGCAGGCGCAGTGGTATTAGAATCTAATCAATACTGACATCTATTAAAGGTTGACGAGAGCAGCCCACTCGAGACTATGATCGAGACCAGCATTCGCGAACGCATTGTGGACACGTATGCCAAGCTCGATCCGGAAGACCTGATGTTTTACTTCGAGAACTTGTTCAACTACCCTCGGAAGAGGCTGGTAATGGATGTCAATTTGAAGCACCCCGCATTCTCCCAGGACCAGGAATCGTTTGTAGCAGCGATCCAGTCCGCGACAGACGAGCGGCCGTGGCTTTTCGACATTGCTGATTTGACCAGCATTGGAGGCATCGTTACCTCTGATGACGACTTGGACGAACATCTTGTTCGTGACGGCAGCCACGATGGCTCGATTCCTCCTCCGGGAGCGTTCCGGCGGCCGAGAGGGATCTGGGCGCCACCAGGAGATGATGGTCGAGCTCTCGCCGAGCGAAGTCATTCCTATGGAGGGCAACGTTACTAAGCATGCTGAGTTTCCGGGTGGAGGCAAAATGGGCCGGGCCAATGTCCCATGATGGTCTATCTCAATTGAGAGTGAGATAAAAGCTAGTCAGGGTAATGCAGATCCTAATAGAGTCACTGTCAATGGCCTCGTATCATCTTCGTCGGGTTGATGTCGCGTCTTTCGCGCATGAGACATAAGTGTTTTGAGCAGTACCGCCTTCTCCCGCCAATCTATACTACCTAGGCAGTGTATTATCATTATTTATCAGTAACACTATCGCAAATTCCACCACTTGCACTGTAGTTCGTTAGTATCTTCAATGCTATGATGGCAAGAAGTGCAGTAACAGACTGAACTTGCCTTATTCGGGAATCTAGCAATGGGTGGATTGCGGACTTGATCTCTTAGCTAGTGCAAGGCTGCGACCTACAGGGGCGTAAGTGTGGCGGGTGCACCCTGCAAGGCGGCGAGCTTGTGGCCAGCTCCCGCCTTGTCAGTGGCCCAAGCCTCTCCCATCCTCACTCACACCTGGCCACTCACTTAATAGCCGTCCTACACGACGGCATTGTCTCCCATCAGCGCAGCGCATTGTCTTTGCGCAGCTGGAACCCTGCTCTTAATATCTCTTTTCTCTCGAAACCTTCTCTTACACCAGATATACCATCAGCATCTGCAGGCGCTGCGCCTGTAATCAGACTTGCGACAGACCGACCTACCTTACTACAGCTGGCGGCGGCCTTATCCGAACTCATTGTTGAGCTCATCTCGGGCAGCAGCCAAAGTTGAACCGTCGTTCTCACAAAGGTCAGTTACTACTTCACAAAGTGCTTTTTTTATGTATGGCAGTCAAGCGACAGTCTGATCAGTCTCGTGTTCCATTATCGAGCGAGCTGGCTGAGATGGCGCATCTTGAGTGTTTCTCTTAATGCCGTTTGCCTTTCATCAAGACCGAGCAACAAAGAAGCTTCATTTGATCTTTCCCAGTTCTCATTTTCATGCCGAGAGGTGTTTTTGATGCTATCACTTATTCAAGAGATGCGCTTACGAAAGAACAAATCACAAAAGATACACTTTGTCTTTCACTTGGCCTGCCTTGCTGTTCCTCAACGTTCGGCACCTAGACGAATCCTGAATATATAACTGACCTGGCATTAGAAAATCGCCTGCTTCTGGGCAACCTGGATCGTTTCTTCCTGCGTGGTTGAAGATCGATCAGCCTTAAGAAACAGGGCAGAGCATTCAGTCAGACCTGCTCATCTTTCTGAGACATAGGACTGCCTTCCGTCCTAGCTCGAACCATCCCGGCTATCAGTACCTTGGAAAGTCTCTGTTGGTCAGACACGGCGATCTCGCTCTGCTGCCCGAAGTATCAAACACTGTCATCGTCCCGTATCACTCACGATAAGCATCATCCGCGTTTTGGGGCGTGTCGACACAGCCGGTTTCTGACCATGGAAGGCGGCGACCCGGACGTCGTCATGGGCGGGGATGATAAGCCTTCAAATGAGACCACGACTACCAATGGAATTCCAGTGCCTGCTGATGGGGTACAAAAAGACGAGAATACCACATCGCCCGACGACGAGGATGAGGAGGACGAAGAGGACTACGAAGAAATTCTAAATGATGACTCGATTCGCAGACGAGGACTACTACCCACGGCATGTTGCTACGATGACCGCATGAAGCTTCACGTCAACGCCGACTTTGGGACTACGCCTCATCACCCGGAAGACCCTCGCCGAATAGAGGAAATTTTCAAAGCATTCAAGAGGAATGGCTTAGTTTTCAATGGCCCGGAAAGCAAAATCACGGAGGTGATGCGTCACAACCCGTCGAAATACATGTGGAGGATTGGCGCTCGAGAAGCAACCAAGGAAGAAATTCTTACCACACACACTCCGCTGCACTATCACTGGGTCGAGAGCCTATCGAAGATGGACTACCCCACGCTACGAGAAACGAGTCGGCAATATGATCAAGGCCGTGCCTCGCTTTACGTGGGCAGTCTGACATTCACGGCAGCCCTTCTCTCCTGCGGCGGCGCCATCGACACCTGCAAGCATGTCGTCGAGGGCAACGTCAAGAATGCCTTTGCTGTCATCAGACCCCCGGGTCATCATGCAGAGTACGACCAACCCCTCGGCTTCTGCTTCTTCAACAACGTGCCCGTTGCCGTCAAGATCTGCCAGCAAGAATATCCAGAGGTCTGCAGAAAGGTACTGATTTTAGACTGGGACGTTCATCACGGCAATGGCATTCAGAATATTTTCTACGACGACCCGAATGTTCTGTACATCTCCCTCCATGTCTACCAAAACGGACAGTTCTACCCTGGCCCGCCAGAGAATGCGGAAATACCGGATGGAGGTCTCGAGCACTGCGGTACAGGGCCTGGACTGGGAAAGAATATCAACATTGGATGGCACGATCAGGGTATGGGGGATGGCGAGTACATCGCCGCCTTTCAAAAGATCATCATGCCTATCGCCAAGGAGTTCAATCCCGACCTGGTTGTCATATCCGCAGGATTCGATGCTGCCGACGGAGACGAGCTCGGTGGATGCTTCGTGAGCCCTGCTTGCTACTCACACATGACCCACATGCTCATGTCCTTGGCAGAAGGCAAGGTCGTCGTGTGTCTGGAGGGTGGCTACAACCTGCAAGCCATCTCAACGTCAGCGGTATCAGTTGCTCGTACGCTGATGGGAGAACCGCCACCGAAGATGAATCTGCCATCTTTGAACAAGGACGCGGCCAGGGTCCTCGCCAAGGTGCAGAGTTACCACGCGCCGTACTGGGAATGCATGAGACCTGGCATTATCCCGATGCCGGATATTCAAGATCTGCATGTTACAAGACTCAACGACCACATCAGGCTCGGCCAAAGGCAAGCACTGTCACAACGCCATCAGATGATTCCTCTTTTCATACAAAGAGATATGCTCTTCAAATCCTACGAGAATCAGGTCCTCGTAACTCCAGATATTCCGTCCGCACGGCGTATTCTCATCATCTTTCATGATCCGCCGGAGGTGTTGGCTCAACCTGATGTGGTTGACCGCCACGTGGAGGCCCATAACGCCTGGGTAGTCGATAGCGTCGAACAGTACATCGATTGGGCTGTTGGCCAAGGCATTGCAGTCATGGATGTCAACGTCCCGAACAAGGTTCTACGAGACGAAGATATGGAACCTTACACCCAGCAGACAGGAGAGATTGAGCTCCTGGGCGAACTTCAGGAGCTGGCGAACTACCTATGGGACAACTACATCCAGCTCTACGAGGAGGCCGACGACATTCTTCTTCTTGGTGTAGGTCGGTCGTATAGTGGAGTTAGGGCGCTTCTGACTGGACGAGGTATGTCTTTTCACCATACAGCAGTAACGTGCTCTTCCCCCGCTAATCATTTCACGGTAGACTGCAAAGCCAAAATTGCTGGAGTCGCCTGCTTCATCAAGGGAATGTTGCGACCCGTCAAGTCTGACGTCGACACCGAGCTTGCACCCTGGTATAAGGATCACTCTCAAATCTACGTCGAGCATGATCACGCGTGCTGGTCTCGTGCAGACACAAAGCACAGAGTAAGTAAGCGCCGCTTCGGCACAGTGATTCGGAGTCCGGAGAACGGTACCCAGAAGATGGCGCAGGCCCATGCCAAGGAGGTCCAGAATTGGATGCTGGATATGCTCGCGGCTCGGCAGAATGGTGATACTACGGAGGATGACAAGATGGCTTGACATGCGCCGGTTGAGTGAGCCTGCTTCAAAGTTGGGATGAGATATCGGGGGGAGGCGCGTGCAGTGCAGCATATATACAACTGGGTACTGAAGCCTACGCGGTTGGCGTTGAGGGCGGAGATATGTTCCAGGTCCGCAGCACGCTGGTTACGGGAGAGCGGAGGATTTTGAGAGAGAAGAGACACTTTTGGTAGCGAGGAATCTTCGAGCGCGGGATGGGTGTCAGCGACGTACCTTAGGCATTTGGCGAGAGAATTCTGTTGATACACCACCACAATGCCAACCATGTTGCGCCGAAGTCGACTGAGCCACCATAATGCTCTATACTCTGTGTAGGGGAATGAGGGAGCATCTGTCACCAAGAGGACAGCGGGGGTCAAGAGACGAGTCACGGGCTTCCTCTCCAACAGTGGATCATAGCATCCACACAATAACCCGCCTTGCTAGCTCAATCGGTAGAGCGTGAGACTCTTAATCTCAAGGTTGCGGGTTCGACCCCCGCGTGAGGCTCAAATCCTCACCGCGATTGGCAAAGCCATTCTACGGGTTAATCTTTTGCTTTTTGAACTTCTGATGATATGTTTTGCACTAGGTTTTGGCACATGTAGGTGAGAGGAAGGCATACAGCAGCAAGTGGCCTGACTTTCCTATTTTTTCAGTATCCCAGTGTAAAAGATACTTAGTTAGTGGACCCTTCCTTTGAAATCCTGTTACCGCAACATTTTTCGTGGTCTTTCAAGACTCGCCTAGTCGTGTGGGCGTCTACAATTTTTCCGGCAAATCACTTTAGATCCCAGCCCATCGTCAATTCTCTCGGCTTTGATTGGTTCCAGCCGAAAGGTCAACTTGTGGACCAGCACTGACGTTCGATAGTACGCTCTGGTTGGCTCAACAGCCGACGTATACTTATCTTATCCGGACAACCGCGTCTGAGCGCGCTTCACAGCTGGTTCTCAGCCTCCGTTTTGTGGGTACCCTCTGGTTTTCAGGGGGGCCAGATCCCAATCCTCGGACGCTTTTTGCTGCTTGCATCCTTAGGAACCCTGCTGCTCCATCCAAGGACGATTGACGTCTGGCGTTGGCGCGCATTTTAGCTGACCCATCAACCTTCCCAATCCAACTACCTATCGCGCGCGCGCGCAAAGCAAAGATCTACGACCCCCCATCATCAGGAGGTTTTTGTTACGAGCGTTGTCTTCGGCCGATTTGCAGGCTACACGACACGAACAGATATGGATCGCGATCGGAGAAGCAGGTAAGTGGTGTTAGCTGTTGGCAGCTCATGTTGTCTTTCCCACCAGTTCATCCCGGGCTCATCGAGGACCTGCCTGATCGAGTTTGGCATATTCCACGATTACTTCATACCGGAGTATCGCTCTCGGGAACTGCAACCCCGCGGCACCGATGATCAGTGTATCGCTTGCTTTCCAGCTTGGTACCTGTCACGGCCCCTTCTCGGACCGCGGACCTGTACGGCGATCACACCTCTTCGCAGGCTAGCAGAGGGCGATGTCCCTTTTGCACTGAATCACCATTGCCCAGCCTTCCGACTGCGTCGAGCCATTCTCAATGGAACCAACTGACGAAACATCCTAGGTACGAGGACGGCGAGGTCACTAGGTATGGCGCTGGCGAGTCCTGGAGACCCTTCCCTAGAGGTGGAGGTGGCGGCGGCGACCGCTCCCCTCGACGAGCCCGAAGCCCACTGAGAGACCGCGAACGAGACCGAGATAGAGATCGTGACCGCGACCGCGATCGCGACCGTGATCGTGACAGAGACAGAGACCGGCCAAGATCTCGCGACCGCGACCGAGACCGAGACCGAGATACCAGAGACACCAGAGATCGCCCAAGATCAAGAGACCGCGACAGAGACCGCGCCCGCACGCCGCCATTGACCTCGGATAGCTATGTCCCCGGAAGGTCTCCTGCGCGCCGCCGCTCGCGCAGTGCTGAGCGTTACCGACGTGACCGGTCCCGTGATAGAGACCCGCGCCCTCAGAGCGACACATGGCGCAGACGAGACAGGACTCGAAGCCCTCCTCCGGTGAGACGGCCCTCGCCGAGACGTAGCCCGTCAAGGCGCCGCAGTCCCATTGGAAGATCTCCAGCCATCCGAGATGAGAGAAGCGATCGAGCCAGATCGCCGCCGCGCCGCGACAACAGAGACAGAGAGCGTGAGAGGGACAGAGACCGGGACTTTGATCGGCGGGACGACAGGTACCGTTCGTTGCCCCCCTTTGCGCAGACTACGGTCTCATTACCTTTTAGACGCCGGTCGCGTTCGCCATACGGCCGCGACAGAGGTCCTAGGGATAGAAGCCCACCCCGGCGGTCGCCTGCGCCGGCATCTCGTGGCAACTACCGTCCACGGTCTCGTAGTACGAGCCGCCGCGGCGGTGGGGGCGAGAGATACGTAGGATCCTCTTACAGACGGGCCTCGCCGCCCCGAGATTCTGGCATCTCGTCAGCGATCACGTCTCGATCAGCTTCAGGCAAGTCGTCACCGCATCCTCCTCCTTCCACCCGAGCACGTTCGCGGCCGCAATCGAGGGAGCGTGGGGAGCGTGTCGAGCGAGTCGAGCGGGAGCAGCAGCGAGAGCGAGAGCGGGAACCTACACCGCTTCAGACCGGTGCTTCTGCTGCATCATCGTCCTCCACGATGACGACGACGATTCGCGAAGCACCCAAGCCTGCCGCAAACGCCACCGCAAACGCCGCCGTTTCCGCCGCCTCCGCGATCGCCGCCCCCCAAGAGCCGGCCCCGCCGGCCGCAAAGACACCACCTCGAGGCCCCGCCGCTTTACGTGCTCCTCCAACCGGCCCTGCCGCGACCCGAAACTTCACTGCGCCCGCCAGCTCACCAGCTGTCCAGCCACCTAGACACCCGCCGACCCCGAGCGTGCCACCCTCGCGCGCAGACGCCGTTAGCCCGACAATCCCACCGGCCGGCCCCCGAGGCTACGTAGCTCCGGCCAGGGGCGGCGGATACAGCGCCCGCGGTGGACGAGGCTCGTGGTCTGGTCCATCCCCTCGACAGGCCCCTGCCCCCACGACATCCCCCTCTGCCATTGGCAACGGACCTTCCAGCATCCCAACCGGTCCACGCGCCAACCCCTCCAACACAACACCTTTGAGCACATCGTCAGCACCCAAAGCTTTCAACCCCCCTACCGGCCCCTCCTCGCAGCACGGCGGCCCCGGAAACGTCCGCCTGACGCTCGCGCAGAGCATGCTTGCGACCTTGCCGCCCATCATCCCGGGCGGCAAGATCGACCCTTCCTTGCTCCCGACGACGACGGGCATCACGAGGGACATTGAGCCGCACTACAAGAAACTCAAGGCGGAGGAGGAAAAGGCCCGCGCAGAGCTGGACGCGAAGCAGGATAAGTTGCGGCAGAGCCTCCAGATGTGGGACAAGCTCGAGATGGAGTCCAAGGCGTGGAAGACGAGGGTAGACGTGAGCGAGCAGAGCTTGAAGAGCTTGGCTGGTGAAGGCATGGGCGGTGCCGCGTTCTAGGTGGGAGCAAGCACCGTCACGTGGTAGAGTACGTTGAGAGGGATGTAGAAGGAAAGGCACGGGGCTTCTGTGTTGCGATTTTGGTGGGATCGGAGACGGGGGAAAGGGTTTATTGACTCTTGTTTTCTTTTTTTTTCTCTCCCCCTTTTACAGCGGCGACGAAGATGTACTACTACTACTACTACTACAATTATCTGTTAGTCGGAGAGGCACATACCCTTGCCTCCCCCCTTTCTTGCTTTTGCTCCATTACGTGTAGGAAAATACAAGAAATCAAGTGGGCGTCTGAGTACATGCTCTCCGTGCCTCGAGTTGCGAGGAGGAAAGTTGACGCGCGGCGTATTGGGCACCTCCGAGGTCAACGAAGAAGAAGTGAGCCTGCATTGGCAAGCCAATTTTTTTTCCTCCATTTTTTTCCATTGAGCAACTGTTTACTGCTACTTCTGTGCTGCACGGTATAGAAGAAGCCATGATCTGAGGTACCTCATAACAAGGTAAGGTAGGCCACCTGTGATGACCCCAAATTGCCTCTTTCATGGCCTTCAGCCTAGCCCGTCATTTCATATCCATAACCCATACCCGTTTCCGTAAACCCATGCTGGCCAACCAAGCGAGTTCCAGTCAAGCCCTTCCCTATGTTCCGAAGCCAAACCATAGCCTATCTCGTCGTCTCGTCTTCCATGGTATCGAGCTATGGACCCGTGTGTGTAGAAGACGGCCAAGTTGTAACATTATACAATATCTGAGGGAAATTGCATCGTCCTCAGTGCTTCTCTGAGAAAGCCAAAATGAAAAAAAAGGTCATGCGAGTACCTCTCGCCGACAAGGAAAGGGAAACAAAGAAACAATCAATCCTACGCGTAGTCCATATCGCTATCCCATTCGTCATCGACCTCAAAGTCGCGTTCGTCGTTCAGGAAGTCATCCATGCTGTATTGATGCTCCCGAGGCTTTTGGTTGTCGATGTGGATATCGACAACGTTGCACATGCCTTGTACAAATGTGTCTGCCGCTGCTTCTTCAGAGGCTTCGTCGGTCTCGCCCTTATTGAATTCTTCTCCGGGTTCTTCCATATCGACATCGTTTTCAGAGTCGAATTCGTCGCTGTCAGGCTCCGCGTACGACTTGGGCTGCAGCTGCTGGCCACGAAGCCCTCTCGACGTGCTGCTAGCGCGAGAAGAGGTACCCGAAGCATGGGACACAACTCGTTTGCTCCGCCGGGATGGCTCTGCGGCAGGTTTCTTGGACTTCCGCTTCCCAACGACCAGGGGAGATGACTCGACGGGCAACGGTTTCTGCAGGGTGAAGTGTGGTTTTGGATCGGGGCTTTGTCGAAGGAAGATCTTTTCAAACTTCTCCTGCCACGACTTTCGGAGTTCCACGCGTGATCGCCAGGAAATGCTGAGCATTGCCTTGATGGAGATGTGTCTGAGATCCGGTAGCTCTTCAGCGCTATCAATCAATGATTGAAGAAAGGCCTCAGCAACCGCAGTATCAGCTGCGCCGGAACTCCAGTGACGAAGATTCTCCAGATGAACCACTTGCAAAGACGCTGGCCAGCTAGGAACCTCATTCGGCAGCAATAGCGTATCGTAGGAGGGAAGTCGATCGTTACTCGATTCCAATAAGCTGAAGTACTGTAGGTTCATACGCAGCTCCTTAAGGTGCGGACACGCAGTTCCCAGCACCGTAAGGAAGGACAGGTTCAGTGAACGGTTGTGATTCAACACAAGCGACTGCAACTGATGTCCTTTCGTGACCAGAAACAAGCTGAAATCGTCGGCAATGACTTCCGCGCAGTTTACTAGCTCTAGGCGTCTCAGCCTTGCTGGGAGCAAGGGAAAGAGTGAGGTAGTAATGATTGTCGACGATTCGAAGACCAGATCGTCGAGATTGGGAAGAGCAAGAATAGAGTTCGCAAGCAGGCTCACAGACTTCTGATCTTCGGCAAGCAATTCGGGATTGGTCTCGGGATCTTTGTCCAGTCTGATGGACGGCATCTGGTAGTTCACGAACTTGAGTTTCCGTAAAGAGACGAAGCTCGGCATCTGGTGAACTTCTTGAAGTCTCGCAAGGCTCGCATCCCAGTTCTTGTCCATCAGCCTGGAGCTCCACTGCCAGCTTTGGAGCCGTGTTATTGCAGTCTTTTCCCCAGCCTCAGCAGCGGCAGTAGGAGACACCTCAAATGCCTCAAAGAGCTCGTCAGGATAAGTCCACTTGATGGATTCCTTCAGCTTTCGGAAAGGGGCCTGGTCAAATCCATGCACGAGTAGGACCTCTTTGAGACGTGGCAAGTTCTGCATCAGCTTCAGTGGCGATGTCAGGCCTCGTAAAGACACCAGTCTGACGTCGATGTGGAGGGCCTCGATTTTCGCTCTATAGTTGAATGTAGTCTGCGATGGCGGCTTCTCGAGCAATTCCGCAAGCCCATATGCTTTGGTCTCGTCCCGTACTGGTGGACATTTATATAGGACGGTCAATGCCGGATCAGCGAACTGCCTGCACGTCCTGGCCGTATGGAGGATCCAGTTGACGTCTAATGTATCCTGCTCATCGCCTGAAATCGCCGCGAATTGAAATATCTGAACCCAGATTGAATGCGCAATTTGAGGGTCGAGCCAGTTTGGAATGATAGGGCTTGTAGTCTTCATGTCGATATCCACCTTATTTTTCGGGGGCCTCCCTCGTGGCTTAGCCGGAGTGGTCTTTGGGGTAGGTTTGGCATCTGAGAGTTCGTCTTCGAACCCGTTATCTTCGGATTCGTCCGAGAAGTCGTGCTTGGCTTTCCGCGGTGAAGCCTCTACTTTGCGAGGCCGGCCTCGGCCTCTCTTAGGGGCAAAGTCTCGCGCAGTGGTGGTCGACTTGCGTTTGGTGCCGGCCCGGCTAGCCCCTCTTCCGTCGCTAGCCTTGGTCGGCGTCTTTCGGGGACTCTTGCGTGAGGTGCGTGGTGATTCTTCAAAATCTTCGGATTCGTCCGCAATGGAGTCTTCCTCATCAGAGCTTTCCATGCCAACATATGACTGAATGTGGGAGCGAGTCGAGGATCGAGTTTTAGATCGGAGACCATCGGTGAGCTTATTCGGGGACGTTTGGGCTCCAGCCTTGGTGACTCGCATTCGATCTTTGGCAGTAGATTGGGAACCTGTAGCGTTCGCTGAGTCGCGACGAGGCCTCGAGGCTGTGGTTTGCCGCTTGGACGCCATGGTGCAGTAGTGGTGTGCCCTGCATCGATAGGAGTCGCATCTTAGGGAATGTTCCAATAGAGGCTGTCTTGGAGTCGGTGACTAACCTGTGCTCAACTATCCGTAGATCCGTCCGGTGATGTAACCAGTCAGAAGAGTGTCGAGTTGCACACCAAACTTAGCGCATGCTGATTGAAGCTGTCGAGTGATGACGTTTGCGACAGTTATGCGCCAGCGGCCGGAAGTCCGTTATTAACAAGTACGACGGCACGCCGCAGAAGCGATTCACTCATGCAATATGCAATAGGAGATGGAGGAAGAATTAAGTGCGCAAAACGACACACTTGTGTAGAAGGAAAGTGTAAGGTAATGTATTTGGAGAGACTCGTGGAGGAAGGTTCACACCTTTGCAAGTGAGTTGGAGTTGGTGGGGCAGGTGCGCGCAACAGTCACCTCACTGAACCACCACCGGGAAAGAGCTGTCAGCCTTGCACTAGCGTCGTGGGACACCTCAAGGCTGCCGTGGGCTGCAGTAGACGCTTGTCAATGACCCCCGCAAACACATGGCCTGTGCACCTGAAGAGAAAGGAAAGATGAAGGAAAAAAAAAAAAAGAGCAGGCAAGTGGAAGTCCTCGATCTCTCCAACTTTGAGAGTGAGTTTGCTCGCAGTTTGGCAGCATCAGGTTTCCCAAGCGTAACAGCATCGACACAAAGAATGCTAAAGTGCGGGATGACCGGAATTTGGATAGGAGCAAGTAGATCCTGGCCGGCGAGGCAAAGATTGGCCGTCGTTTGCTTTGCGCCGAGTTGCCTTGCGGATGGCAGCTCTAGCTCTGGAGGAAAACATCATGTCATGTTCAAGTGCAAGTTGGCCTGAAGGAAACAGAAATATTTGTTCGAGAAATTCGAGACAGGGTTCCATACTCGGGAAAGCAGGACCAACTTGATTTGGGTGTCGGGGCGAGCATCTGCGCAGTCGGGTGCTTTCCGCTTCGCCTGGAGAGAAAGGACCCACCAGCAGAGCATATTGACCAATCATGAACATGTTTTGCTGGTATCTGTAGCCAGAAGCCTAAAGCCAACCAGAGCAGGCACTAAGCACAGTAGAAGACACCTACAAGTACATCGAGTAAGTGCTGTGGTGGCCCCTTGCCCAGGGCAGTTAGTTTCACGGATAGTTAGGGGGCATGAGAGCCTGGCAACAATGGCCAGTGACAAACACGTTTGCTGAAAGCCCCCCCGGTCCACCTCCAAAATTCAATTGCTCCGGGGGTGGATTGCCGTCCACGTTTTTTGAGCCATCGACGACGACGCGCTTCCACTCCCGCTCTATCACAGCCTGTTCCTGTTATTGTCATCGCCCAGCGCCACCACTCTTGACCGTCAGGAACGCGCCGCCTTTCTTCAGCCAGAGCTAGAACATGGTTTTCTAGTCTTGCAGTCCGTCATATTTTAGGCTCGATTTTCTCTTTTGTGTCCAAGCAGCCTACCGCCCGGGCTTCTTTTCCTTTTTCCTTGACCAAGACCCGAGTCGCAGTCGCGGTCGCGTCTCGTTCCTTGGGTCCCACTCATTGTCTCGGCCCTCCTGTCGCATTGCTCTCGAGTCACCACGACACCTCTTTGGCTCAGGTCTGGCACAAAAATTCTAGACTTGACTTGCGCCTTATCCGGATTGTGCAGCCCGCCACTCTGCATTTTCTGCTTCAAGACGCCAGAAAGGAGACAACGGTGAGGCGCAACCTCACTGCCCCTTTCTCGTGAGACTCGGCCTCTCACTCACAGGCCTTCAATGAGCATCGAGACCAGACATCTTTCCACTCTGGCTCACCACGTTGAAGTGGACTTTGCGAAGTAAGGGGCAACCACACTCAGGGTAGATTCGAAGGCTTACGGTCTTCATTTAGCCTTTCTGGGAAGCACCAAGCGGGACTATCTCTATAAACCTCTCATGGTCCCCCTTCACCAGCTATGACGCTTCACTCGCGGCGCCAGCGCAGTACCCCTTTTCTCCAGAGGAACATCTTGCAAGGCATGGGCAACACCCAGTCTTCGGCTTCCAAGGCCGCTGCTTCCGGAGATGTTTCCAACGGCCATCATGAGGTCCGCCCCAACAAGCGCCGTCGCATGGATGCCGATCATCAGCTCGCCGACCAAATCTTTCAGGCGCGAGATGTTGGCGACCTGCAGCGCAACCTCCGTGTTCAGGTCAACAGGATCTTCCACAGGGCCTCCAAAAGGATATCCCTGGCTCCTTCCGACGATGTCGTGAACCTGAAAGCCCGATGCAAGGTTTCGCTGTCGCATGTCACCAAAGCTGGTGAGGTCTTGCTCTACTGCAACAGCCAGCTGTGCGATATCAGGTCTTTCAAGGACCCTGGCGGCCCAAACCGGATGGCGCGCATCTGCCTGCAACGCCCGTTCTACATCCCGGAAGACAGCATGCGCATCAACCGCGACGACAATGGCTCCTTTGACTTGGCTGATTCTTACCGTCTCTGTGTCGAGCTCGAAGCTGCTGGCCCAACCTTTTGGCCTCCGATTAACATCAACTCTTCAGCCGATGAAGCAAACCCTACCGAGGCCATACACTGGGTCCTCGCTGCCGCATCGTCAGATTTATTCACACGCAGGAAGGCACTACTAAACCTCAAAGTCAAGAAGACACCGCAGTCCCTTGGCCCGACAGAGCATGTCATCGATATTGATGCGCAGTGGACGACTGCCTTTGAGGCAGGCCAGATCCGGGCTGTGGAAGCGGGCACAGAGCCCTCCATCACAGTATCCGGCATGCTAGCCGCGCAGGACTCACTTCTCACGGATTACGGCCAGGAGCCATTATACGAAAGTCCACCAGGAACTCCAGTGAAAGTTCCTAGAAATGGCGCGGTGAACGGGGATGTCCACATCGACGAGGATCTCGAAGAAGAACTCACCCCTAACCGGTCGCTGAGAGTGCGCGGCGCCACCAAGAATTACAACCTGAAAGTCCTCAGTGACAAGGCTCAAGGCAGGGACAAGAAGCGGAAGAAACGCGGTGCCGCGAATGCCGTTGAAGAGGGGACTGTTACCTATCACCTACCCAGCGAGAAAGTCTGTCTGGATTCATTCCGCTGCGTCACGTGCGGCATGCCACATAGCTCGCTGCCTCAGCTACAGGTTCATCTCATCAGTCAACATGACCAGTATGAGTTCCGGCCGCAGTCTCGCGCGAAAGGCGCCGAGTTCGAGGTAGCACACCGCTATGAGTCTTACACATTTGGTCCGGAGCCATTTGCTCTTAGAAGACCTACAAAGGCGTTCGATTTGGATCAGTTCGCAGATGGCAATATTTCATTCTCAACATCACGCTTTGGTACCGAAGACCAAAGCACACCTGGACCCCAACCAGTAGGTCGTGGCAGCAAACAACCGCTCGCCAAACCTGCGCAGGTTCGTTCTCTCGCAAATCCTCCCACAAGAACGTTACTGACTCTGTATAGACACGCTCGACAGTGCTTCTGCCAGATATTGGACAGACGCTCTACGACCCTATCACTAGGGCCACATTACAACCAGGCACCGAATACAAAAAGCCCCCCGCTAGCGATCAATGGCTCATCCAATGGCATCGTGATGCCTTAGCGGACTTCTCTGATGTCCCACCGGATGAAAGGGAGTACATGCAGGAGTGGGACAAGTTCATGCTCACCAAGCGCCTCTCGTCCAGCATATACTTCCCCGCGGCCTGGCTTAGCTTTGTGAGGCTCAAGTCGGAATGGCTCCTCTCCTCGCCTTCTCGTATGACCGAGTTTGGCAAGCATTTTACATACCTGTTGGCGCGAAGTAGTCTCGACCACGGCACCGTCGTGGAGGCCCTCGACCACATTGCAACGCGCAAGGCGAAACTTGGCATCAAGACCGGGGAATATCCGACGCTGGTACCCAAGGGGTCGCCTCAGGGGCCTCACATCCGCAAGAGTGCCGGTGGCTGCTTGGTGTGTGGGCTGACTGTTCTGGGGCCGAGGCTCCTCCTGTGTACCAACCTGGTGAGTGGTGACCCCTGAGTAACATTACAAACGACGCCAGCTAACCTTGTCTACAGAAATGCTCGAAACGGCTTTACCACTCGGATTGCATCAGCGAGAACGCAAAGATGAGCGTCGATGACCCGGATTGGGTTTGCAATGAGTGCTTTGACACACAAGCAGCAGAGCGGACGTAAGAGGGACGCCCGGCCACCGTCAGCCGTGGAAGCAAGACGTATAAGTGTATAGTAAGAAATATCAACCCGTCAACTCAAGGGACGAGAGGAAGATTGGGGGAGGGGGAACGGAGAAGTGTATGAGGGGAAGAAAGAAGCCAAGAGAGAAGAAGCTCATCATTTTCCATTTCGACAAACAAAGCGGATGGCATCTACCTGCATGGGGCAAACGGCGTCGCATCATCATCATTGGGGCGGCCGATAGAGACGGGATTCTAGAGGCACCAGGCATGAAACTATACTAATTGAATCTCACTTTGAAATGACGAGTAAATGGCCTCCTGACGACTAAAGTTGTTCTCCTTTGTTCTGTATTTATAGAGCAATCTATTCGAGATACCAAGACCAACACGTGTATGCGCGGAATCATCAAATGGCAAAAAAACAACGGTTAGAATTTCTGTATGCCCAACCCGGCGCCGGTGCCCCTTTTGCAACATTGAAAACCATAAGGATACCATTACATTTCTCCCCCCCCCCCCCCCTCTCTCTCTCATATTTGCCTTCTCGACAAGAGAATTCAGCCAGCCACCAAGCTCCCAAGTCACTTAGAACCTGTACTTGCTCTGCTTCTTCTTCTCGTCGTTGCGCTTCTCGTCCACCTTTTGCCTCTTGCGCGACTCCTGCGCAATCATCTCGGACAGATCCTCCTCGTACGCCCACTTGGCACCCAGCCCCTCCTCGCGCTTACCCTCCTCGAACCGCCGCCGCACCTCGTCCTTGCTGATGCCGTCGTTGTTGAGCAGCGCGTCCGGGTCGAGCGCGACGTCCACGTCGCCGGGCTTCTTGCGCTTGCGGCTGTCGTCCTCCTGGCCGAGCACGGGCATGTTTGCCTTTTGCTGGTTGAGGTCGTACACCCTGTCGCTGCCAAAGAAGCCCTCGGTGCGCTGCTGCCGCTCGGGGATGACCTGGTACGCCGAGCGCGGGTGCGAGCTCTCCTCCGTGTCGAAGCCGCGGCGCTGCTTGCGCAGGTCCATCTCGCCCGCCACCGAGGTCTCGACGCCGTGGCCCGGGTAATCCGTCGGTACGGACGAGACCATGCCGCCCGAGGTCTCGATGCCGCTCGGCGAGACGAGGCCGCCGCCGGGGCCGTCCTCGTCTTCCTCCTCCTCCTCGTCGGATTCCTCTTCCGAGTCTTCCTCTTCGGACTCCTCGTCGCGGGGTTGCAGCTCACCCCAGAGAGTCTTCTCGACGGGCTCGCCGGTGGCCAGGGGCGCGGCGACGGGTGGTGCGATTTGTGCGCCAGCCTGGTTTGTGAGGCCGAAAACGTCACCTCCGTATAAGGGGCGGTTGAACTCGTCGACGGGGGGCTTGCCCCAGCCACCGGGATGGAAACCCCACGAACCGCCTGGTGGCGGCGGGGCGTTGAGTCCTGGGATCTTGAGAGTGGGATATGATGGAGGCGGGCCGAATCGCTGCTGGTTGATGAGCCATGGTGGGGGTGCGCCTGGCGGCATACCCAAGGCCTCCTTTGTAGCCTCGGTCAGGTCGCCCGGCCGGAAGTGCTGGAAATCAACCTCGCTCTCCTTGCCCTCGTAGTACACCTCGCCGAACCGCGTGAGCTCCGGCTTGGTCTGGAAACGGAAGAACGCATCGTAGAGCTTCTGGTAGTCGATGTCCAGTTTGCCCATCTTGGGAGCGACACGCTCACGTTGCTTTTGCTTCAGAGATTGCTGCTCTTGCTTTTCGAGAACAGCATCGCGCATTTCCGTAATGCCCGTCTCGGCGATAAACTTTGGTAACCGGAAAGGCGGCTTCTCGATACCTCGCTTCGAGGAAAGGTACTCCCTCTTGAGCGCCCAGTGGCCAGGAACGGGCACCACGTTTCTTTGAGCTTTGATCTGCACGAGAAGGCGGGGATCTGTGGCTGAGGTGTCCTGCCACTCGACAACATCGGGTATCTTGACTAAAGCCTTAAGTTCCGCAATAGAAAGCTTGTTGAGCTGCTTTCTCTTCTTCTTGGAGAGCTTCGTCTGTCCTGATGCCTCTTCGTCCTCGCTGGGAATATCGTCTTCGTCCCATATTACCTCGCCTGTGTTTCCTGCATTGGCCTCCTTTGAAACTTCGTCCTCGTCTATCGCGACGCCGAATTTTGAAAAGATATCCTTGAATGCGGCAAACCTCTCATCGTCAAAGTTGAAATCCTCGTCGGCAGGGCCGTCGGCTTCGACCTTGGCGTTGGTCTCGGACTCGTTCTTAACCTCGAGGTCGTTGCCATTCGTTTCTTGTGTTGCCTCAGTCTCTTCAGGCTTCTTCTCGTCGTCTTTGACCTCGGGAGTGTTTGACGCGACCTGATTGTCCTCTACGTCAGTATTACGCGCGCATGCACCGACATCGAACGGGAAACGCACCTCTGTCTGAGCCTTCTTCTGCTCCTTCTTCTTCGCCCTCCGCATCTGGTTCTTGGTCATCTTTGGGGCCGCCATCTTGAATCGAGATGCGCTGTGGAGCTGAACGCTTTTGGTGTAGCTTGTGTTACGACGTAGCAGACCACTGCGGCTATGGTAAATCTTCTCGGATCGATGCGAGGGCGCATGCTTTGTGGGAAAGCAAAACGGCGGTGGTGCTGCAGGCGCGCAGAAGTGGACTGGAGAAGTACAATGCAATGGAACAGATGTTGATGGGCGTCAAATGCTGAACAGCCTTCTGGAGGCGACTGGCGATACGTGACAGCCGCGCCAAACTTTTGGAGGCTGCTTTACGATTAAGTGGGTCCGTCCCTGATCCTGGCCGAAGTGAGAACGGTACGTATTCCTAAGTAGCGCAGTAGGTACTACTCGAAGCTTGGGCCGGCGCCGTCCAGTAAGGTGCTTGGGGTGCCAAGTCTTGTCGGTAGGCGGCGTTACTAATCATCCAGCAGCGCCGTAGGTGCCTCCCCATCAATGCCATAACGCCGTACGGACTGCAGGTGCCAACCCGTTGCGCCGGTCCTCCAGCGGGTTTAGTGCCCCGGGCACGGGCTATTGAATGCCGTGGTACTGGTGGGCGAAGCTCCGTGGGGGGGTGCGTTTCTGCCCCTTGCTCAGCAGGGATAGCAGCCACTGACAACGAGCCATTCCTAAGCCGCGCTGCAGCACCGTGGGATCTCCGATTGATTGAGATGAGGACAGCTCCCCCAGTAACTTTAGGGAGCTGACTTTTGTATGGACGTGTAAATCTCGCCCTGCCGTCGAGACTTTTTTTTTGCCCATGCGAACAAGAGAGAACGTCTGGCCTCCCACCATCAGAGCGTCGCCATCTGAAAATCGACCTTCCACAAAGGCAGAGACAATGCTCGACCTTAAGCAAGTCTAAGGTTTTTTTGATTTTTTTCGCGCATGATTGCCGCATCTGTCACTCGTTTTTCTACCAGTACAAGAGATATCTCCAGAGGGGTGCCCAGGCCTCAGAGGTACTAGGTAAGTAATTTACGAAAATCGCATACCCACCCTGCCAGCATTATCAGCTACCTTACGGAGACGGGATACCTTGTCTTGATACCAAGAACTTTTGTCCCCGCCAAATTTCCCCCAGTGCTCGCGTCATGCCTCACTCCACAACTTCTGGTTCTATAACACAAACCTCCTCGGTCAATCGGTCGCAGCACTCACCAAGACCGTACGGCGATATCGATTCCCTCTCTGCCAACGGCAACGGCGGCATGGAGAAATTCCCCGACCACATCGATTCCCACCTCACCAACGGTTCGAGGGCCCCGAGTCCTGCAAAGTCCAACGGCTATGCGCTACCAGGAGCGCCCGTAGGCGGCGACCGCTGGCAACCCAGAAAGGAGAGTCTCCAGGGTCGCAGCGTCAGATGGGGTGCGCCGGGCCAGCAGGTGCCAACGCGGTATGGCCACGGGAGGCAGAAGAGTCTGGGTGACGCCATTCACAACATACGGACAAGAGGCGGAAGCGTCGGCCAGAATGCTCACGAGATAGCTGATGCGCTCAAGGCGCCTGTCTCTCCTAGGTTGATTGTGAGTCTTGTTTAGAAACGCTGCTCTGCTCCCTTCTTTCTTGCTTGCTAGGCGCTAATGGCTTGCATCGTAGGCGCTCTGTGTCCTCTGGTACACCTCGTCCGCCCTTACGAACACGTCCTCAAAGTCCATCCTGACCGCCTTCGACAAGCCCGCGACGCTGACCCTCATCCAATTCGCCTTCGTGGCGACCTACTGCATCCTCTTCGCCTGGCTCGCCAATATCTTTCCAAGTCTCAAGACGACGATACCAGCTCTCAAGCATGGCATACGCTACCCTTCCCGCGATGTCATTTCGACGACGATGCCCCTTGCCGCATTCCAGATCTTTGGCCACTTGCTGAGCTCGACTGCGACCTCCAAGATCCCCGTCTCGCTGGTCCACACCATCAAGGGTCTCTCTCCCCTTTTCACCGTTCTCGCCTACCGCTTGATCTTCAACATCCGGTACTCTGTCAACACCTACCTGTCCTTGGTCCCCCTGACCCTCGGGGTCATGCTCGCTTGCTCAGGCAAGCACAACAGCTACAGTGGCGAGCTCCTGGGTATCTTGTACGCCCTCCTTGCCACCATCATTTTCGTGACGCAGAACATCTTTTCGAAGCGTCTCTTCAACGAAGCCGCCAAGGCCGAGGCTGAGGGCCAGTCAGCGCGGTCACAAAAACTCGACAAGCTTAACTTGCTCTGCTATTCCTCCGGCATGGCCTTCATCCTGACGGTCCCAATCTGGTTCTGGAGCGAAGGAACCGGAATCATCGGCGACGTCCTACATGACGGCGCAGTCGACCTCAACGAAAAGGCGGGCTCCTTTGACCACGGCCGCCTCACCATCGAGTTCATCTTCAACGGCACCTTCCACTTTGGACAAAACATCCTCGCCTTCGTCCTCTTGTCCCTTGTCTCGCCAGTTACGTATTCAGTCGCCAGCCTGATCAAGCGCGTGTTCGTCATCGTCATTGCCATCATCTGGTTCCGCAACCAAACCACCCCTCTCCAAGGCGTCGGCATCCTGCTGACCTTTGTCGGCCTCTACCTCTACGACCGCACACACGACCGGGACAAGGCGGACCGCAAGGCAAAGATGATGGAGATCAAGGAGGAACCCCTGCTACCCCTGAACACAAAGGACGCCTTGAACGCCAGCCAGAATGCGCCCGTCTTTGAGAGTCCCATGGTCTCTGCTGGAGCATTCCAGTCATTTAGCAACGGGCATTCGCCTCATGGCGAAGATGCCAAGAAGTCTGACGGGCCCAGCAACGGTAGAGCCCGCGGGGCGAGTAACGCCGCCTGGCTCGCACCGGGTACTAAGCAGGAAGATACCTGGCGATTTGGGGACCGGTAGAGGGGTTTTTTGGGGCAGGTCGTAGGATGGGAGTTGTAAAAACATGTCTTTTTTAGGCCAATGAGTCGCAAGGAGTTCAATGTCAATGTACTATCATGATAGGCGCCAGTCTGGGTTGACGGCAATGTATGGATGAAACACACGCGCATACACACATGTTCTTGTAAGCTTGCCTTGGGTTTAGATGTCACGGGGAGATCTGGGCGAGGCATAAGGCGAAATCCACCCTTCGAGATGAGATAACTAGACACCGGGAATCAAGAAAGGCTCCGGCGTTTGAGTGACATAATGCATCCAAAGCTGAAGTTTTACAACGGTTCATCAAAACTGGCAGGATAATCGTGTCCCATTCATATTGTCACTGAGTCTAGCCTCAAGACCCATCAACTGCCATCTCAACATGAAGTCATACGTACGCCGACAACTCAACCTCAGTCAATGAGCCATTCCTCCACCTCAATACCAACACTCCGCCCCACGCCCCGAATGATATCCCACCCAACATTAATCCTCCACTTGCCTCCACGGTCCATCGGATCACCACCCGTGCCAACCTTCATCAGCAACCGCAAACTCGCAAGCGTCGAGATAGCCATACCCACGTCGCCGTCCACCACGCTGCCGCCACCGACAGTACCAAACCCGCCACGCACGTCGGCATCGGCCCACTCGCTCCGCACGGCAGCAAAGATGGCGAGCATGCGCTCCAGAACGAAAGCGTGCGCGCCGAGCAGCTTGCGCGAGATCTTCTTGTGCTTGCTCGGTCGGCCTCGTTTGGGGGCTACGAACCCGCCGCCGCGGCGTTTTCGGCGGCCGTGGTGGTAGGTTGAGAAGAGCGTTAGGTCGTGGCGGGGCGCGTTGTGTGAGGCGAGGTAGGCTGCGAGGAGGAGTAGGCGGGTGGTTGTCGGTAGTAGGGTTGTTAGGTCGGCGGTGGCGGTGCTCATCAGTGCCGTCGCTGATTGAGCTGATGCTGTTGCGTGCTTCGAGGGCGTGCCCACTGGTGTGTGGCCATTCACCTTTGTCGTTGTCGTCGTCGTAGACACCGTCGAAGAAGAATTGCCGAGCTTGATGGAGACGATACTCGGGTTCAGGAGGCTCTCGTCCTGAAAATGCACGCGCGAGGCGATGAGGAGCTTGGAGAACTCGCGCGGGCCGTGGGTGCGCGCCAGGATGGGCGCCGTGAAGCGCGGCCAGAGGGCGTCGCAGCTGTGGCGGCACGAGGGTAGGGTGCGGGACGCCGATGTCGTGAGGGCGTCGCAGACGGCGCCGACGAAGCGGGTCCAGAGGAAGTTTGTGTCGTCCTGCGTCGTGGTCGGGGTCGGCGGCGGCGGGGACGCCGAGATGATTTTTATGAATTCCTGCTTGGTGTAGTTTGGGAATTGGATGTGTGGTACGAAGGAGATGCGGATGCTGGAGGGGGGAGGGGCGGTGACGATGAAGACGCAGGTTAGGCATGGTATCTATGTAGCAACATGTTAGTATGCCATGATTGAGCGCGTGGGGGATGCTTGATCACTCACCACTTCGGATAGCCGTGCTAATGCTGGGAGGAGAGTTGCGGGAGCGTCTCTCTGACGGTCAATTGCGTCAAAGACGAGCACGAGGCGCCAGCCGTCGGGTCGTTGTGTGTACTTTAGCATCTTGCACAGCTCAACCATTAATTGAGCTAACGTCTCGCACTTCTTGGGCGGAGCCTCCCATTGTATCGCGTCCACCACCGCAGCGATTGTCCGCTCGAATAAATGCCGGCCCGTGATACATTGTATAGAGTTGACGATGGCGAAGCTGAGAGAGGTTTTGGGGTCGGCTTCCGGTTCTTCGTCGAGGGGCTTGGAGAGCCTCTGCAGGAGAGACTCGATGATGGCCGACTTTCCGGTGGCTTCGGTGCCGTAGACGATGAGGTTCCGGCAGGGCGCGGCGGCGGGCTGAAGTGTCGAGGTCAATTTCTGGCCTTCACATAGAGTCAAGCAAAAGATTGGCGACTCACATGGAGAAGAGTAGCTAAAGACCGGATCTGACGTTCGCGGCAGGGGAAACGCTCAAATAAGGGGGATAGGAGGAGCTCCTCGGGAAGCTGGAAGAGAGACGCCATGTCAATTGGGCCAATTGCTCTGGCGTTCGAGCCTTTTAGTAAGTATCAACTCGAAAACAGCGTTCGTCACCCGGAGAAGGAAAACCGGGGAAACGGGCCGGAAACCCAAGACCGCCGTGTCGCGTACGAAGGTACGGAGTACATGGGGAGGAAAGGACCTGCAAGCCGTTGAGACGCGAAATCATGTGACCGGAGCATCGGCCCATCTCGGGCCCCTCTTACGGCGGGCGCAGGGGACCAAAATGGCCCGCGTGCGTTGGGACCCAGGCGCCCTGTGCCGGGCGCAGCTCCACTTCTTGAGACTTGACCACACTCAGTTTTAGCTCGTCTGCGGCAGTGCGGCCTCACAGCTCACAGCTCACAGTACTGGTAACTTCTCAAGTCACAACTCTCTCTGCGTGTCTCTCTGGCTAGCCCCCTCCTTCACTCACCCGGAACTGTGCGCCAAGTGTCAAATGTCCACGTTCCCCAAAGGTCAAACAAACATGTCCGTATCCAAACCCAGTCCAGCGCCCAAAAGGGCAACCCACGGAGGGTTGACAGCAGGGAGAAGGGTACTGCGGGAGGCGCAGTGCTTTTACGGATACACAGTACCCTTCTTCCCGACCCTTGGAATGAACAAACTTGTGTGTGTTGCCAGGTTCTAAGAGGCTTGCGCAAGCCTCTTATCCGTACTTTTTCTCTTTTTGCTGCCGCTGCACATGCTTCGTGGCCCTCGCGGCGCAGTTTGGGTACGTCAACGGCATGGAACACACACACCATGTACTGTTGCGGCGCGTTCGTTTCTCTCCCACTTGTAAGGTTGAGCTTCTCCGGCTTCTATTAGCCCGTCTCATTAAAACCCGCATGCCACCACCTTCGAAGGATTCGTGCCGCCTAACAGGGAAAGGCACTAGTCATCCGTCAGATGAGAGTCAGGTAGGGCGCTCGTCAGCTCAGTGTGGGGTCAATGATCTCTCCATCTGTGGCTTTGATAACTAAGGTAATAACACACCTGGGAAGGCAGCAGCATGAGATTCGTTTGTTCGTGAGGCCTCACACACACTTAACCCGACACAACTCAAGTCGGCATGTGCATATCAGAACCAACGGAACCAACCAACCACCTACCTAACCCCTGGGGGCAAAAAAGAGACAAACTTGAAGCTAGCGGGCCGACTAATCAGTGCGAAGGGGGACTGTGTTTTAAAGCTTCATCCGATGACTAGGCGTCTCATTCCGTCAGCAGCGTCACCCGCCCACGGAACTCTGTTTCAACCCCGACGACATCTCTACTTCCCCCGTCCGGCCGTTGGACATCATCCCTAAAAAAAGTAGAGGTCCGAGCATCACCAACTCAACCCCTTCTACCTAGCGTCCCGACTTCACACACACTTGACAATTTCCGAACGACGTACCTTTCACCTCATCGCCACTACCGCGAAGCTTCTCTTTCTCTCCCTCCCATCTTCCCCACTCGCCATTCATCTCACCCCAACAACCTCCACCTCATCTCACTTCACCCCGTAGCCATCCTTCCCTCTCATCCCGAATCCTGACGGACGCCGTAAGACTGAAGGGCAGCCACTTGGTTCAGATTCACCATTGAGACGAGAGTCGGGTGGCCTTGGGGGGCCCCGTCAAGGACACAATCACACACACAATGACCATCCTCTCATCCTCCGGACAGTCAGACTCAGCGGACGCCGCCGCAGGAACCTCAACAAACCACATCGAGGATAAACCATACCACTCAAAACGGCCCCACAAGAAGTCCCGGACGGGATGTAAGAACTGCAAGACACGCAAGGTGAAGTGCGACGAAGCTCGTCCAACATGTCGTAACTGCGTGCTCCGCAAGGCCAATTGCAACTACCCCGGACCGTCCCACTCCCACTCCGACCACCGCCCACCGGGATCGCCATCAGGCTCCTCCGCCGGGCCCTTCTCCCCGGCCCGCTCGCGGTCTCACACGCCGCCGCAGCACCGCCGCAACAGCCACCATGCAACCGCCGGCGGCGACGACGACGACGCCAACGCCCTCGTCATCAAAGAACCGCTCTACATCCCCGCCGGCGACAGGGACGCCATCGACATGAAGCTCCTCTGGTTCTACACCACAAACACCTTCACCTCCTTCGCCACGCAGGCCGGCAGGGTGAAGCGCATCGACGACATCCTCAAAGTCAAGATCCCGAGCCACGCCTTCCAGAGCCCCTTCCTCATGGACTGCCTCCTCGGCACCTCCGCCCTCCAGCTCCAGCACCTCAAACAAGACATCGCCCCCTCCCGCGCCCTCCGCTACCGGGCCCGCGCCTTCGAGGGCTACCGCAAGGCCATCGAGGAGGGCAAACCGGAAACTTTCCCGGCCCTCATCGCGACTTCCCTGCTGCTCACCGCCTTATCGTCGCAAATGTTCCGCGAAGAGGGGACAAAGGACCTCTACATCATCGACTGGATGGTCGTCTGGCGCGGCATCGGCCTCATGATCGACATGGCTACGCCGCAGACCCTCTGGGACTCTGGTCTCGCGGAGCTCTTTATGCGTCCGCCCATCAACCTCGACGAGGCGGCCAAGCACATCCCTAATAACCTGCTCTTCATGGTCTCTTCTATCCAGCCAGGCGACCCGGACTACGAAGACATCTCGACGTACTACGATACGCTCAAGTACCTCGGCTCCCTCTACGCCGAACTCGTCAACGGCTTCGGACCCATCATGACCCTACGCGTCGTGACGTGGTTCACTTTCATTCCGAAGGGGTTTGTCGAGCTTGGGCGGGAAAAGAGGCCTCGCGCGCTCGTTATTTTGGCTCATTACCTCATGTTCATGAAGGCGACGCAGAATCTGTGGTGGATCGAGGGTATTGGCGACCGTGAGATTGCAGGGATTGTGAATTATCTGGGCGAAGGCTGGTACGAACAGCTTGCCACGCCGCGCCTGGCTCTGCTGCTGGACGATCGTACTGATATTGCGCGGTTGATCCTTGGTGATCCGGACTGGGAGTCGCCCATTGACTTTTACAATGCCCCGACGCGGGATCCACGCACGGAGCTGCTCACTTGGGTCGATGATCACGGCAAGCGGTATAAGGGCATGCCGCAACGTGTAGGGGACTTGCACCCTGCGGATCCGGCGCCGAGGACGCTACCCTGGGAGAGGGACGGTTTTCATCATGATCCTATGATGCTCAGCCCTGCGGGGCGGCGATATGCTGAGAGAGTTTTAGAGGCGATTGATTCGGGAGTGCAGGACATGGACGTATCATAGGAGCCGGGAACCGGTCCCATCGATTGACAGGCCGTCGGGCCCATTGGCAGGGTTCGATCACAATACCCAATTGGCGCACTTGGCTCACGGAATACAGTGGATGGTGTAACTACTTATCTGAACCCTTCCAGTTTGAATAAACAGAATCGGCACATTCAACATTAATCCAGTGCGAGCCTATCGAATTATATACTCGATCGAGACCAGAACTCCCGATGCAAAACGGAGTCGAGAATTTACAACTTAGAGAATACTCACAAGGACATAGCCGCGGGAGATATTTCAATGTGTTCACCGTGCAGCAATGGGGGGGGGGGTCCCGGTCAAAAGACACCACCTATGGTCATACGGTGATAATTGAGCGTAGAACTAGGTAGTCTAGATTAATCTTTGCTGGTCGTGTGGCTCCAGCGCTCTCGTCCTACCTCCGCTACCAGGTTCACACATCCTTACCCAAACCCCTACTCTCCGCCGCAAAACAAGCTTGCGACTGCGATAGAAAGCTCTGTCGAGGCAAAAAGCAGCAGAAAAAGCGAAGCATTCTACCAAAGCCGCGAAACTTGACTTCGGTGGTAGTGCAGGCTGTTCGGTCCCAGGCTGGCACCACACTCCTGGCAAGTAATCCTGATGTCTCGCGTTGCTGGAACGTATGTTTCCGTCTCAGGATGGTCCTTCTTTCTGTGCTTGATGAGATCTTTCTCTCTCGCGTAACCCTTTGCGCCAGTCTTGCTGCATCCTCTCACCGTACAGGGGTATTGTGTGAAGTCGTGGGCGTTCTTCATGTGTCTGGTGTATTCCGACTGTGACTCGAATGGCTTGGAGCGGTTTTGCTCTTCGCGACTGAGTGATTTGAACTTGTTGTCCCGGTGGTGCGGGCAATCCGTAAAGTGGCAGACTGGAGGTATCTGATACTTCCCACGACGGCTGGGTATGATGTCTTCAATCTTTCCCTCAGCCTCGAACTTGTGGTAGCCGCGCACATGCTGTAGGAGATGATCTCTTCTTCGAAACCCGTTCTCTCCGCGATGACTTTTGCAGAACTGGCAGGGAAATTTTGGCAGGTCGGTCCCCATAGAGTCAAGATGTCGGTAGAGGACATCAAGTCGAGCGAAGTTCTTACCACAGGAACAAGCAAAGGGATTGTGTTGTGCTTCGTTGGCGTGCTCCTGCAGCTTGGACTTGTTCCTGAACTCGACCGAACACTCAACACAAGCGAACGGATGCCCCATTTCAATGCGCTCGTGGCCTTCAAGATGAGGTCGGCGTTGATGAGCGTCACGCTCTCTATCGCTCACGAATCCCTTACCACACCCGTGGACTGAGCACAAAAATGCCTTATGTTTGTTCCGCTTAGCATGGTATTCCAGGTTCCAGGGGTATTCGTGATGCACGCCGCACTCTGCGCAAGTCAGGTCTGCTTTTGCCGCAGTCCTCTCGACTGAAGCAGTAGAAGCTGTCTCCAGGGGCTTCGAACCATTTTGGACTGAAGCGCTGGCCAATGACAATGTCAAATCGTTGCCGTTATCCGTACTGCAATGATGCATGATCTCATCTGCACTAACACTGTGTTAACTCGAGAGGAGATATGGGGAATGGAGCGGGGAACTCACGGCCAGATTGAATTGACGGCACTGTCATAGCTGACACCCTTTTTGTTAGCAAGTGTTAAAAAAAAAAGTCTCACGGATCCAGGGGGTCCGCAGCGCCAAGAGCGCCATCGTCGACGTGGCCGAAGTCGTAGTAACCAGTAGGATCAAGGAGATCCATAAAGCTGGTGTCATTGGCGTTCTGCTCGGTGCCGAGTTCAGCAAGGAACTTGTCGAAGTCGCTGGTCCAGGTGACGTTGTCAGACATTGCGGCGTTGGTTGATTACTGGGGTGCGTTGAAGCGGCGAGGGAAAATCAGGCTGTGATGGGAGCTGTATGCTGGTGTAGAGTCGCAAAAGAGGTGCGGATGAGTGTTGGTCAAGGAGAAGAGGGGGACGGGGGAAGCGTCCTGCTTATGTCGCTCTCAGGAGAGCCTCCTAACAGTCTCTCGCTGCTTTAACGAGAAGACAACATGTCTGAGAGGCGGTGGAGGTTTGAACCTGGAGACGAGAAGGTGATAGGATGGGGAATCAAGCCACCTTCCGCCCTATTTGTGTGAGGAACAGGAACTGACACCCTATTTCTGTGAGATAAGGAAAGTGAGGCTGTTGGAAGCGGCCATATGCAGATTGGTCTGGGGTTGCCTCAAGCAGGCGGCATACAACTTGCAAGGAAGTTGGGCGAACCAGAGAAGCAGCGAGGAGGGGTCGCAAGATATGTATGGTATGATGTGTGTATTGAAACAACCAAACTCCAAAGAGCAACAAAACAACATGAAATCGTTCACAGCATTTTCCAAACCAATTGCAAAGCCCCTCGTCCAATCGGAGAATCTTCAACATCAACAAGACAACAAATGATATCAGATAAAAGACAAAAAATGGTAACACACCCGAAACTAGTCCCCCTCTATGCAGTCTTTAGTACAGTATGTACAAAATCTCTCCTCTTACTGCTGCTCAAACAACAGCGACCTGGGGTTACCAAGCAGAATCTTGAACGTCTCCTCAATCTTATCAAGAAGCTCCGCAGCATGGCCCTTCCACGATTCGAACGTGACAATCTCAATCGTCAACTTGTCGCCTTGGGGGAATGCCTGGATCTTCCACTCGCGAAGGGGCTCCTGCTGCGGGTAAATCGTCTCCATGCGGCTGCTCGCCGTCTCGAACCCGAGGCTCTCGACGTGCTCGACGTCCTGGTGCACCACAGTGTCGAACCAGTCCACCGAGGCGGGCCAGTCGGTGCACAGCTTGGCGATCTCGGGCAGGCCGATGCCCTCGTGCGCCGAGCTGGCAATGTGCTGGTTCTGCACGAGGTTGAGGAGGTCGAGGACCGTCCAGTCGTCCTCGAACTTGACGCGCACGGGCACGTATTGCCAGCAGGGGCCGACGACCATGTCGGCGTTGGGGAAGTCGATGTTGCGGCCGCTGACAACTTCGCCAAAGGTGACGTCGCGCGTGCTCTGCAGGCGGGCGAGGGTAAGGGCCCAGGCTGCGGTGGGGAGGGTGGCGATGGTCACATCCTTGGAGCGGGTTGAGATGTCGAACGTCCTGTCGATGGCGTAGTGCTGTCTCTCCGTCACGGGGGTATCAGGCTTCAGCACATTAACGGAGGATCCCTGGAGGAGCTCTTTCCAGTAGTCGACGCTCTGGGGGATGTTGGACTTGACAACGTGGCCGACGAAGGAGGAGAAGGGGAGAGCCTTGGGAACGGGCTTGCCCTCGTGCAGAGCTGAAAGCTGGTGCAGCATGATGGGAAGGCAAATCTCATCGTACTGAGCGTGCGAGACGCGGAACACCAGAGCGGATTGACCGTTGCTGCTGTGGACGAAGAACCACTTGACAAAAATGGAGCCAAGCGGCATCCGGGTCTGGACGTCCATGTTGCAAAGGTCCTTGACAAAGGTCTCGACGTCACTGTCGATCTCGTACTCCACGACGGGGGTCTTGACGTCTTCGAGGATGACGCTCAGGCAAGCGCCATTGTGCTTAACAAAGACTGATCTCAGGACCTCGTTGAGGGAGACGAGCTCTTGACAGCTCTGGAAGAGGCGGGGGCGGTCAACGTCGCTCTCAAAGTACATGGCCTCATAGCGAGCAGAGAAGCGAGGGATCTCAATAGTGCCCTTGACGGCGACCTCCTGCAACGGTCTTGCGGGAAAGGCGTCGACAATCTTCCATGTCGGGTCGGCCAACAGGGGGCGGAGAGTCTCTGCCGGGGCATCGCCGAGGTCCTCAACCAGCTCAAAGGGAACGAGAGGCTTCAGGGACTCTTGAGAGTCCTGAGTGGGCTCAGAGTCCTGCAGGACGCTGGCCATGTCGTACAGCGTCCTCTTCGTGAAGACCTGGTTGACGGTAAGTGTGAGGCCAGCCAAGCGGGCCTCAGAGACGAGCTTCATAGCACCGATGGAATCTCCACCAAGACGGAAGAAGCTGTCGTTGAGGCCAATGTCGCTCTCGGGGAGCCTGAGCACGCGGCTCCACAGAGTGCGCAGACGACGCTGCTTGGCGGATGTGGCAGAGATGCGCTTAGTAGGCGCCTTGGTAGCAGTGCTGGCCTTTTGGACCAGATCGCTCGTCTTGCCGGTGATCTCGACAGATCCATCCGCGTTGAATTTGGCGAGGCGCTCCGTCTTGTAGAATTTGCCAGCCTCCTTGTTCTCGGCCCACGAAGGGTTCTCTAGCGTGGAGAGAGACAAGTCAGACTTGCTGACGACCACCAATTCACCAACAACTCCAAGAGGTGCCAGAAGCGCAGAGTCGGTTGGGTTAACAATGTACACCGCCTCGGCCTCCGGGTACTCCTGCTGAACGCTCTTGGCGCTCTCGGTGCTCAAGCGAGCGATCTCGGTCTTGTCCTCCTCAGTCAGGTACGCGATGTCGCCAAGTGGCGTGTCGGTAAGCTGGCAAAGCTTCTGCGCCACTTGAGAGAACTGAGCGAGTGCCTTCTCCATGAGAGGCTTCTGAACAGTCTTTGAGTCGAACGAGGCCATCACCAAGAAGCCCTTGGGGTCCGTCGAGCAGACGAGCATGAGGGCGTAGGTGTTGAACTTGAGAGCTTCTTCCGCGGCTTCCGCGTCGCCAGCGGGGACGAGGCGGTTGGCGGGGTACTTATTGAACTCTTCCTGGTCGAAGTCGTCCGCGCTCGGGTGCAGAACGAGGCCGGTTCTCAGCTCGCAGGCCTCGAGGGCATCCGGGCTGAGACGGCGGATGTGCTGGAGACCGGTGTGCTCGTAAGGGATCTGTTGGATGGTCTGGTCTTGGATGTCTTGGAGGTAGTCGCTGACGAGCGTCTCGGCGTTGACCTGGGTGCGGAAGGGGACAGTCGTGATCATGGGGCCCTCGATTTCGTCGGAACCTCTGATGGGCGCGTTACGGCCGGTGAGAGTCTCGCCAAAGATGACGTCGTTGGATGAGGCGTAGTGGGATGCCACGTAGGCCCAGGCACCGCGAATCACGGTGGCGACGGTGGTGTTGGAGGCAGGTCTGCCGTTCAGGGGCACGTAGACCTCCAGAAGAGAGTCGGCCTGCGTCTGGTAGCCCTCGTACGGCAGCGCGGGGAACTGCGTAGTGGCAGCGGCACCCTGGAGCTGTTCGCGCCAGTATGTCTCGGCGGCGCTGCGGTCCATGCTGCCGAGGTACTTGATGAAGTCCTTGAACTCGGCCGGGCGCTGGACCTTCTCTCCGTCAAAGGCCTTGTTGACCTTGTCGACGATGAGGGGCATGCACCAGCCGTCGTACAGGGCGTGGTGCATCGTCAGCACGAACTGCACCTTGCCCGACGCGTTGTCCGTGACGAGGGCGTAGCGGACGAGGGGTCTGCCAAGGTCCATGCCCTCCTCGCGGTCCTTGACGAGGTAGCCCTGGAGGTCGTCGCCAATGTGCCAGGCAATGTCTTCCTTGACGACAACCTGGGCGAGGCCGCGGCCCGGCACCTGGACGATTCTCGTGCGGAGGATGGCGCAGTCCGCGGCGGCGACGTCGAAGGCGTTGCGGAGCTTGTCTGCTGTCGCCGCGTCCGCGAGGTCGACGACTCTCTGCGCGACGTACGCCGAGGTGACCTTGGCCGACAGAGCCATGAGACCCTCTTGGAGGGGCGTGCAGGGGTAAATGTCCTCGATGGCGGACTCGTCGATACCGCAGAGCTTGGCGGACTCGGCGCGGGCCTCCTCGGGGGTCCATCCTTCCTCGAGGAGGGAGAAGGGCGCGACGGCGGCGTCGTCTTCCTTGGACACCTTGATCGCGTTCTCAGCCATGGCCTTGAGCGTGGGGAAGTTGAAGATGGTTGCGACAGTCAGAGCGATGCCGTCCTCTCTCGCGGTAGCGACGAGCTTCATGGCGCGGAGAGAGTCTCCGCCGAGAGCGAAGAAGCTGTCGTGCAGACCGATGGCGGCGGCGGACTCGCTGCCCAGGATCTTGATCCAGACCTGCTGCAGCGCCTTCTCCATCTCCGTCTCGGGCTCCGATTTCTCGGTGGGCGCGACGCGCAGGCGGGCGACCTGCTCGCGGGACATGGAACCTCCGAGCTCGCGCAGGCGCTTGCGGTCGATCTTCCCCGAGACCAGGGAGGGCATCTTGCGGAGGGGGATGTAGGCCGAGGGGACCATGTAGCGGGGGATCTCGGCACCGAGGGCAATGTCGATCTCGGCGATGGCCTGGCTGAACTCGGGGGAGAAGGTGGTGACGTCGCCGACCTCGGCATCTGCAGGGCCGTCAACGGGGTTCTGCTCGACGACAAAGGCGACGAGCGTCGGCTCGCTGCCGCCGGGTTTGATGACCTCGGCGACAATCTTGACGCCTGAGGGCATCTTGCCCCGGAGGTGGTGCTCGACCTCGGCCAGCTCGATGCGTTGACCGCGGAGCTTGACCTGCTGGTCCTTGCGGCCGACGAAGGCGATGGAGCCCGTGCCGTCCGGGTCGTAGCGGACCAGGTCGCCCGTCTTGTACAGGCGTCCGTGTCTGCCGCGGGCGGGACCGCCGCCGGCGAGCAGCCAGGCCGGGTCCTCGATGAAGACCTCGTCCGTCTTGGCCTTGTCGTTGAGGTAGCCCATGCCAACGACGGGGCCCTCGATGAGGAGCTCGCCGACGGCGCCGACGGGCATGAGGCGCTCGTGGTCGTCCGGGTCGACGATCCAGGTGAGGCCGCCCGTGCCCTTGCCGATGTTGGTTGAGGTGCTGCTGACGTTGCCGTTGATTGTGCAGCCGACGGTGCACTCTGAGGGTCCGTAGGCGATGATGACGCTCGTGGTCTTGCTCCACGTCGAGGCGTCACCCGCAGAAACGGCTTCACCTCCGAGACCGAGGACCTCGAGGGAAGGGATGACGTCCGCGTCGAGGACGCGGGCGACAGAGGGGGTCATGTGCGCCATGTTGCACTTTGAGTTGCGGATGGCGCCGCTGAGGTCGTTCATGCGGTCCTCGTCCGAGGCGATGCAGAGGCAGCCGCCGGCGGCGAGCGTGCAGAGCATGCAATCGATGCTGACGTCAAAGGCGTACGAGGCAAAGTCGAAGCAGCGCGAGTGGGCGCGGTAGCCGACCTCCCAGCCGCGGGGCACGGCGCCGCTGGTGAAGTTTTCGTGGGAGATCATGACGCCCTTTGGCTTGCCCGTGCTGCCGGAGGTGAACTGGATGTAGAGCGGGGACGAGGGCGGGACGACGGGCAGCTCGGCGGCGAGCTCGAGGGTATCATTGTTGAGGGTGTCGTCCGAGGCGATGACGAGGGTCTGCTCGGGCGCGATGCGCCGGCCGAGGTCGCTCTGGTTCTGGGAGGTGACGATGATGGTGGCGCCGGTCTGCTCGACGATGGTGCGGAGGCGGGCCTCGGGCTGGGACGGGTCCGTGAGGGCGAAGGCGGCGCCGGCTTTCATGACGGCCAGGAGGGCGACGGTGGTCCAGCGGGACTTCTCGAAGCACATTGGCACCGTGGAGCCGACGGTGACGCCGCGGGCGACGAGGTGGCGCGCGAGGCGGGTGGAGAGGCGGTCGACGTCGCCGTAGGAGAAGTTACCGTCCCAGGACTCGACAGCCGGCCTTTCGGGTCCCTTGGCCGCGACCTCGGAGATGATGTCCTGCATGCACTTTTGCATGTTCTCGGGCAGCTCGGCGTTCCATGTCCAGAGCTGCTCGAGGTCCTTTGCGGTGGGACCGATGGTGTCCGAGACCTGACGGTAGGGCTTCTCGAGGATAGTGGTGAGGATCTCGACGAAGGAGTCGAGCTGGAAGATGGCGTGGCGGTAGGAGAGGACGGCCCGGTCCCATTGGGCCTTGATCACCAGCTGGTTCTCGTTGAGCGTCGCTTCGATCTGGTATGTCCACTGGGTTCCGGAGTCAGCATGTTGAAGTGAATGTTGTATATTAGGATATAACGTATCACGAAAGAGGGTCGTCTACGTACGTCTTGTGATCTCTTGGAGGGAGCCTTCTCAGAGTTGCCCTGAGGTTTGGGTGCTCCATTGTTAAAGTATATCACCGGGATAGTCTGCGCTTCACTCTCGAGACCGCTCTCGCCGAGGTCCTTGATGACCTCCAAGGCCTCTGCTATCGAGTCGCTGTTCTTGAACGGCGCCTCGCTCAGGCTCAGGCTGTTGTGTGTCGCCGACGACGGTTCCTGGCCGTCCCGTGTTCTGAATCCCCAGTTCACCTTGCTCAGGCCGTCGTCGTTGTTGCGGTGGAGGACGAGCAGCCATGCAAGAAGGAGCTCATGTCTAAAGTCGCTTACACCGGCGGTGGTGGTGGTGGATTCGGCCCGCGATGTCACGACGACGGTCCTCGTTGAAGAGGGGTTCACGGTATTGTTGCCGTTGGTCAAGCCGTTTGTTGCGCCGTCAGTGAGGCCTGTTTCTTGGTAGGCGGTTCCGCCGCCTTCGCTGTCTCGCAAATGCATCGTGTGTTTGGTTTCTGTTTACTTCCGGGGGGGGGGGGGGAAGGGGGGGTATCGAAGAGAAGTGAGTGGTGGCAAGGAAGAGGAGGATGGAGGGGTAAAGTTAACGAGCGTTATGAAGTAATTCGAGGTTGAACTCGCAGCATTTCACAAGCCTTTGGACAACGATGGCTTCGTCTGGTTCCTTCTGCAAAACGACGTCTGGTTTGAGACTTGTTGAAGAAAGATGTTTGGATTTTTGTCTGACGAGGACGATCAACCGGCCCAAGGGTGGAGAGCTGCCCTTTCACTCACACATACGCAGTACTTCGTAGACATGCACCAAGACTCGGAGGAGTCTTGTATACTCACAGTAACCGCGAGAGGCTCTTATGTGTGCGACTCTGCAGGTCTGTCCGGCAGGTATCCTTGCATGAAGACTACCCGAGAAACATACATGGCTTCCCGACTTCTTGATTAGATCGACGAACCCCATGGCTGGGTACTGCGGTATGTACCTTGCGGCGGCGCTGCAGCCGAGCTACGTCTCCTCGCAGACCGAGCTGGATCATGAATGGACTGCGCTGCCGCTGCGGAGAGCAAGCGGAGGAGGGTAAAGCGGGAAAAAAAAGCCTGTGAAAGAGAAAGGGCGTGCATATTGTTTCTCGCCCCGGGAACCACCAGACACACCAGTCAGTTTCTTGCGATGCTCATTGATGGGAAGGGCAGATGCGAGCCACAACGGCGCAACGTGCCTAATCCATGGAGCCGTCCGGGTGGGTATAGCAGAAATGGGTTGTGTAATGTGTGACTTTGTGTCCGTATGTGTGTGTGAAAGAACGGAGTATCTGGTACGCTGGTACGAATACCGGTCGTTGATTCCGCCCAACTCGACTTCGGCGCGAACGAATGGGCCTGACTAAACAACCTAGGAACCACCAAAGGAACCTAGCATAGGTATGCTGCATGCAGAACTATTGCGACTGTACCACAAAGTCAGCGTTCTGGGAACTTTGGGAGAGCCACAGAGAGAGAGAGTGAGGGACGTCAGATGCGAACGAGTTGAGCACACCCTCGCAGCACCAATGAGGCAAGAGTTTCATGACGGGTCCCCTTGAGCTAAGGCGCCATCTCATCATACGTTCTCGTGGTTCTGGACGGGAGGGAAAAAAGGTACACTACTGGGAGGAGTGAAGGAGGGAAAAAAGAGAGAGAGAGAGAGAGGCAAGGGGGTTGATGTGGGAGGGGAGGGGCGTGTGATGATGTCGTGGGTCCTTCCTCCGATGCGACCTTACGAAAAAGAGAAACGAAGCAAGAGCTCGGGGGGGAGCTGGGAGCTGGGAGGGTGCGAGGTACAAAGATACCTGACCGGTACATGGCCGGGGGTGTGGGGCCTAAAAGACGGATCTGATTAGGAGCGCCAAGGGGGCATGTCCCGCTTGTGGGCCGGCAGGCCTGAGGCGAGAGCCGGGAGGACATCGGCCCTCATTTCTGCAGCAGAATTTTTTCCCTCAAATTGCCAGACTCTTCAATTATTATCCGCCATCCTCTCATGCTCAAGTTATCCACTAATTGGCACAAATAGGGTGGGTTTGCTGTCTCGCGGCCTTCGCCTGACGGTGACGCATGCAAAGAGAAAAAGCGCCGGCTCGAGAGACGCGGATCTGATAACTTTAACGCGTCCATCTCCCACTCCCACTCTCCCAGGATGTGACGAACAGATTGATGATGGGTCATGCATGTCGTGACCTTTTCCTCAATCTCGACAAGTGGTGCCCGCCTCACATGTGGAGGGGAGGGGGAGAGCCGAACCCAAGCCCAACGTAGCACTTACTACTCTGTATAGTATAGTATAGGAGGAAATTGGGCATTTTAACACACTCCTACTGTGAAGTGTGAGAGAAATCGGGCCCTTGGCTAAGATAGGTAGGCGCACACTGCCACACACACATGGGGTTAACGGGCAGATGGTTCCTACTCAAGATGGGTATAACGGCTCCGCGTCATCCAGTAAGCGCTCATCAAGCCCATTATCCATGAAGGGCAACGCTGTTTAGTTCCCTTCTTGGGCTCTCCCGCTACGGTGCCGCTGACAGCGGAAGCTCCCAACGGTTGCGGCATTTCCTTACGATCCCCCTCAGGGATTACCGAGAACTGCCGCGTCAACCCCCGTGGTGTTTTGTGTGATCACAGTGCTTGGCACGTCAATCCGTCATCTCCTTGCGTCCTTGAGGATATCGAGCCGGTCTTCGGGACCGACCTGCTCGGAGCTGCTCCAGTTCCGTGAGGGAAAAGTCTTCAGACGAATCCCCAGCCTAAATACTCACACCACCAACGCACTGTGGTGACCCGGCAAAAAAGTTCCGTCCTGCTGCGTTGCTTGCACCGATATTTCCGACCTATCGTTTGTCATTGATTTGTTTGGCCTTCGCTGCCGTTGACGCACAATTAGCAAAAACGAACGCACTTTTCTTGTTGCGAACGAACCATAGAACGCCATCTATCCCACTGCGGAACAGCTTCACAGACGCGGACATACGCAGAGAGACCTCAGGATCGCAAGACAACCAGCGACAGACGGTGCTACCAACCAGCCAGACTACCGCGAATTCAGTCAAGTCAGACTGTTGCTCGCGAACAAGCAGACTCGCCAATTCTTGCCCTGTTATTTTTGCCCTTTCTCGGCTTTCACTCAGACGCCATGGGCCTCACCGTTCTACCCGCTTTAATCCCCGACATCCCCCAGGTGTACGATGCCTATTTTGCGGCCTTCAAGGGGTCGGTAATCCTCGACATCCTGTTTCCGACGGGGATTGACGAGGCTTTCCGTGAGGGTCATACGAAACACACTGTCGAGTACTGGCACAAGACCAGCACCCAGTACACCATCAAGTGCGTTGATGTCGAGACTGGCGAGGTCGTCGGCATGGCCCTTTGGGACGCATTTCTCAAGGAGCGCACACCAGAGGAGTACAGGAGCCCTGGCGCCGTTTGGCTCCAAGGCGAGCAGAGAGCTCGCGCCGATGAGTTAATCAACCCGCTCAGCGCAGCCAAAGAAAAGCTTTGGGCTGGCCGAAAATACGTTTGTGAGTGGGACCCGCCGTGAAATCCCACGTCCTCCTTTTCCCGATCCCTTCCCCTTGCACCCGGTTCGCGCCTTTTTTGTTTCTTCAGGCTTTTCGAGACACACCATGTGAACCCCAGTTGCTGATGACACACGCTTTTGCGTTTTCCCCGGGAACAGACTGTCATATCATTGCAGTGAAGCCTGAACACCAAAGAAAAGGCGTAGGCGCCCTTTTGACGAAATGGGGCCTCGATATGGCCGAGCTGGCGGGACTTCCCGTCTACCTCGAGTCGTCTGAAGAAGGATTCGGCCTCTACAAACGCCTGGGTTTTGAAGTGCTCCAAGACAAGATCGTGCACCGCGGAGGGCTGGTGGGCAAGGATAAGGACGTTGAAGTTCCTCTGATGGTAAAGATGCCGTCTGCCGCCAAGGGTTTGACTTTCGAAGAGTGGCGTGCTCAAGGATACCCGTCTTTCCAATAAGCTTTTCTTCTCTTTCGTGTGGCTGTGTTGGCTGGCTGGACGCAGTATCCGTACGCTTTTGGACGTGGAATCTGCGATGTCAGCAGGATTATCAGATCTTACCTTTTGGGAGTCTTGGAGGATGGATCCTGTGTAACGACTCAATGAGTGTCATAGACTAAAGGTAGATGTTGGATGTTCTGGAAGCGCCAAGACAAAAAGCGCCCAGGAAGCAAAGTGCCAAGACGAAGCCAAGACGAGGCAAATCTGCAAGTCAATCTGAAAGAAAGGAAGGTTGTCTGTACCTGGATTATTGTGCGATGGTGCATGGCTTGGCTTGGCTTTGTATTGTATTTGACGAAATATTAACCGTGCCCTTGCTCGCATGAAAAATAGAAGTCGCTTGGTCTTTCACCCTGCGTGGCCGAGGGACGCGCCACACCGCACCCGACGACTGCAAGTGGGAGGAAACGGGATGAGGGGGTGGTACCGTGGTTCACGGGGTCGGGTGAGGGAGGGGATTGATGGGTTAAGGTGAAGGGTGTTGGACGATACCGCGATGGTCCAGTATCAGATGGAATCATGGCGTGAGAGAGACAGAGGCGCTAGAGGCAGAGGTACCGATACTGACGACTTGTTTCCTGCCCATCTGCCCACATCGGTCCCAAGGTTAGAAGGTGGGTGAAGAAGGGGGGTGGGCAAATGCAACCTGACGTCTTTGGCGAGGCGAGTGAACGGCGATCGGTGGATTGGCGTGGAGTTAATCTTCAAGGGTGATGGAATCTGAAGAATTGTCCCGAAGTCGGAGAAGGGGTGACTGGGAGGGTGTGAGGGAAAGAAATGCAGCGGGACATTTTCGGGGAACGAAGGTACATGTGTACGTATGTCGGTACGGATTCTCCGTACCTTTTCTTGGTGCGGTACTGGAGAGAATGTGGAAGGAGGGGTCCAGTGACTCTGTACCACGGGTGCCCTGTAAGGGAAGCTTGGGAAGGTACCTCAGACGATGTGGGAAGCTGAGGAAGGATGGATGGAAGCGAGAGAAAATTTTGCACGCTGAAGAACGTGAGTAAAATGCTCCTTCCCTAATCTTATCTGATCCAAGATTTGATTGATTAGATCGAGCACTGAACCTATCCGAGGTGGAGACAGGGGATGGTGGCGGGTACAGCGGGGTCCCTTTGGCTGCCATGTGGGGTCTCACTATTTTCTGAGTGGCTGCACCGCTGCAGTCCCGGCGCAACTGGCGATGGAGGGGAAGGAGCTGCAAACGCCATTGACCAATTTGAGACACGACCCTAAGTTCCTCCACATTCAATGCAATCACACATGTCAACTTTTTCAAGACTCAAGAGCATCCTGGGACCTTGGACCTTACTCTGACACACCCACACGTATGATCCATCGCGATCCCACTCCTCCCACGCTCTAGACTCGCTGTCAGCCCGCCGGATACACACGAGTACGTGACAAAGTGACAAAGTCCGCTCGCTGGCAAGCACACAGTTCCTAACAAGTCTCGTGGCTCCATCGAACCCATCTGCTCGTTTTGATGTGTCACTATGTGTGTCCTCGCATCGCCAATCGAGTCGCCCTGTCATGACGCGAGTAGCCTTTTCGACCGTTCGTATACGCCCCTCAACACTGGGAATACTCGAGAATACTCCAGGTACTTGTCGTGAAACAATTGCCCGTTCGGTCTAGCCCGTCGCTGGCTACATACGCAGGGCAAGGTGAAAACCTCCAAGGAAGAAAAGAAGCAATCCCAGCTAAGGTTCTGCGCCGTACGATTACCTGCGTGCAAGTTCGCAACGTCCCGCTGTGTGGCGCCCCATCTTGGTGGCCGGCAAAGCAGCACGGCCAACACCTTAACGGGCTAAAGCCCAGCCCAGCGGCAGCGGGGGGTGAAGAGACCTCGCTTGCGGCTTGCCTCCTTGCTGGATCCAGATGATCCCCGAAAGCCGTTCCTCGGTGACGCAGATGCAGGGCCCTTTGGACATGGGTCGTCTCTGCCATCTGGACCCAGGCCAGTTATTTCTGCCATGCGACCCGAGAGGATGGCCGGCGTTGCACCTAGATCGCGGTGACACTTTTTTGGACCTGCCATAGACAAACATTTCGACCAAGACCAAGACGTTCAATTTGTCTTCTGTAGTAATTTCGTTAAGCAATTGAAGCATTTATTCAGTAATTATTTGTCGACACAATGGCCGCAGAAGCATCAACAACCCCAGTATCCGAGCCTTTAGCTCCCACTCAGAAGCTGTCCATCCTCCACGGACCCCGCGATCCTCCTCTGGTTGATCTCAGTCTCGGCGAGCTGCTGGAGCTCCAGACCTACCAACATGGCACCAAGGAATGCTTGGTGATTCCTTGGACCGGTGCACGATGGACCTACAATGAGCTCAACCAGCAGAGCTTGCTGCTCGCGCAGGCCCTACTCGAGATGGGCATCAAGGCCGGTGACAGAGTCGGTGTTATGGCAGGCAACTGCGAGCAATACGCCGCCATCTTCTTTGCAGTCTCTAGAATCGGTGCTATTCTCGTTATTCTGAACAACACGTACACTCCCAGCGAGGCCATGTACGCTGTTGAGTTCTCAGGTTAGTTACCAGTCTAACAGTTGCTGATTTCCGAGCTAACTCCGTTATTCAGAATGCAAGATTCTCTTCACCACCAAGCAGATTGGCAGACTCGACAACACCAAGTTCTTGAGCCAAATAGCGAACAAGATCAACGGGCCCAAGATTGTCATGATTCGGGGCGACACGAGCGGATATCAGACATACGACGACCTCATCAAGTCGAGCTCAAGGCAGAGCCCGAGAGAGCTTCACCTGGCCATGAGCAAGGTGGTGCCGCATCAAGTATGCAACCTCCAGTTCACCAGTGGTACCACTGGCCGTCCCAAGGCCGCCATGCTTACCCATCAGTAAGTGCGACCAAGCTGATAGAGGAGGTCGAAGAGGCTAACTTTGGATTCAGCAACGTCGTTAACAACGCTCGTTTCATTGGTGATCGCATGCGCCTCACCCCAGACGACGTGCTGTGCTGCCCTCCCCCTCTGTTCCACTGCTTCGGTCTTGTCCTCGGCCTCTTGTCTGTCATCACGCACGGTGCCAAGATTGTTTACCCCGCGGAAGTTTTCGACACTGAGGCGACACTCAAGGCCATTCTCGAGGAGGACTGCACAGCACTCCACGGCGTGCCTGCCATGTTCGACTCCCTGTTCCAGGCAGTACCTGATGACTTCAAGTCATCCAAGATCCGCACCGGAATTGTGGCCGGCGCCCCTGTCCCCAGATATCTGATGGAGTTGATGGTCAACCGTCTCGGTATGAGAGAGTTCACCAGCAGTTACGGTCTGACCGAGGCATCGCCTACCTGCTTCAACGCCTTCACCGACGATGCCTTGGGTAAGAGACTGACCACCGTCGGTACGCTCATGCCCCATGCCTCGGCCAAGATTGTCGACAGAGACGGCAACGTTGTGCCCATGGGCCAGCGCGGAGAGCTTTGCATGGCCGGGTACCAGCTGCAGGCTGGCTACTGGAATAACTCGGAGAAGACCAACGAGGTCATGGTCCGTGACTCTGCAGGTGTCTTGTGGCTGCACACTGGTGACGAGGCCGTCTTTGACGACGCCGGATACTGCTCAATCACCGGCCGCTTCAAGGACATCATCATCCGAGGTAAGCTATAAATGTCCGTCACGCAACAACAGCACAATGTACTGACACAACTTTCTCCCTTCAGGTGGCGAGAACATCTACCCGCTCGAGATTGAAGAGCGCCTCATGGCCCACCCGTCCATCTCCCAGGCCATCGTCGTCGGCCTCAAGGACGAGCACTACGGCGAGGTCGTCGGTGCCTTTGTGCAGCGCGCCGAGAACGCGGACAAGCCTTCGTTCCAGGAGCTCAAGGACTGGGTCCGCCAGCGCCTCGGCGGCCACAAGAGCCCTGCGCACATTTTCTGGCTCGGTGAGGACGGCGTGCCGGCCAACGTGCCCCTCACGGGCAGCGGCAAGGTGCGCAAGTTTGAGATTGCCAAGGTGGGCGACGAGATTCTCAAGAAGAGCAGAACCGTCTCTGCCAAGTTGTAAGATTGCGGTCCTCGTAGGATATCTTGCCGAGGACGGCGTGGAGTGTGTTCAATGAGTGATACCACACAAAAGTTGTCTTTTGACCATTTTCGTTGTTACTATTTCATGTCAGGCGATGGCTTCTGTCTTTTGGGGTTTTGGAATTTGGCTTAGATTTTTTTTTAGATCCGTAGGATTACTGAACGTGTCGTTGAATTGACTTTCCTTCTCGTCACACTCCCATGTGGATTTAGCTTGTGCAAGTCATCCTCAAAGGCTCAAACTTTGTTTTTTTACCTGTATTCTCAAAGGCTAATTGCCTTTCGTCACATTCGGCCCCCTTTGAGAATCGCGTTTACTGGGAGTATGCTTACCCCGATCAAGGCTTAGCATCCAAAATCGCGATTGCGTGATGAGAAACCCGATGGTTTGGGGCGAACCCACATAAGTGAGGCCAAAAATCGAATCCTTCAATTGAGGCCAAATTCGACTACAATCGTCTGTGAGGATGTGACTCATTTTCAACCCTCTTTTTTGATCTCATTCAGGAAGGTCGGGAATTTTCATGTTGCCGTAGATTGTTCATCTGGTTCTATTGTGAGACTCATTCGGGTCAAGTTAGTGATCTCAATTGAGTAAGGGGACTATTTTGACAGGTAGATGTGCGCAAAGGTACGGATTTGAATGCTGGATATAAGTGACCGGAATCCAGCTTCAATTAAAACCACGATCAAAACACCACCAACACATCAGTAGCCAATTCCTCAATTTACCCAACCTATTCCCGTCCAAAATTGCAACTAAGCTAACATTCAACAAACTTCGTCCAAAAAAAAAAAAAAAACACAATCACTTCACTACAATGTCTCAATCCAACCACGAGCCAAACTCCCAACCGCCATCCCCCTCTCCCCTCCTCCTCTCCCTCGCAAAATCCTATCCTCACGATCCAGCCCACTTACACAAAGTCCTCCTCCCGCAACTCACCCACCGCCTCCGCCTCGCCTCCCTCTGGTCCATCGCCCCCGGCAGCCGCGTCCTCGACATCGGCTGCGGCCAAGGCGACTCCGCCCTCGTCCTTTCCCAAGCCGTAGCCCCGCTCTCCATCGCCGCCGATGGTGACGCCAACAACGCCAGCCCGGGCCCGGGCCAGGCCGGCCACATCACGGCCCTAGACCCGGCCCCCGGCGACTACGGCAGCCCCTACACCCTCGCCCAATCCCAATCCCACATCTCCTCCTCCCCCCACGGCGCAGCAATCACCTTCCACCAGTCCGACGCGCCGACCTACCTCGCATCGCACCCTTCCTCAGCCTTTGACGCCGCTACGCTCTGTCATTCGCTGTGGTACTTCCCCTCCGGCGCCGCAATCACCTCCCTCTTCGAAGTCCTCTACAAGCCCAACGTCTCCAAGCTCTGTTTCGCAGAATACGCACTCAAAGCCCGGACTCCCGCGCAGAAACCGCACGAACTGGCCGTCGCGGCGCAGAAGCGGTTTTATGCGCTGCGGGCTGGCGCGGAGAAGGGGTTTAGCCTGGACCAGGGCAACGTCCGCGGCGCGCTTGTACCCGAGGAGATTGTGAAGTTGGCGGAGGGGGCTGGGTGGAAGGTTCGGGAGAGGGGTGTTGTTGATACGCCTGGGTTGTTGGATGGGGCATGGGAGGTTGGGGTTGTGGTTGATGCGTCGTGGGCTGAGGAGGTTGTCGCCGAGGGGTTGGGGAAGGATGAGGAGGAAGAGTTGTTGGGATACGTGAGGGAGATTCGGGATGCGGTTGAGGAGGTGAAGAAGGGTGGTGGGAGGGTTGAGACCATGGATGCTGTTTGGGTTGTTATGGAGCGTTGAACGTGTTGTTCGATCAAACGTGACGCGATATTGGAGAAATCATATCAAACGCGAAGAATGAGTACGCGTTCAGAGTGTTTCGTACAATATTAAGCAACGATGCCCAGAGATGATACCAAGTAACGATGTCGAACGCGCCTTGACTGTCATGGCCGTTCCGGATAATGAAATTCCGCTCTATTGGCAATCGCCTTTAAGCTGGATTTTTTTTTGGTCTGCTTGACGTCTACAGAGATGAGACGCTCAAATTCATGTTCCGAATAAGTAACACATGATATATTTCAAAAGAACCTGGTAAGTGTTCCAACGTCCACCAGGGTTCGTAAAGGGGATGCATATCGTGAGAGTTATAATGGATTGGTAGAGGCTGGCTAGACCATGTGCCAGAGGTAGGATCAGATAGATGCCATGATATCATGGACGCAAGTATCGCAACAATACAGTTACTGGCGACAGTCACCCTGAAAGGGTTTCAGGGGAGGGAGACATGCGGCGTTGAGTTATCTACAGCTATCGTGGGAGTGACTTACACCCCCCGGAACCGCCTATATCTGATCCTTCTCTTAATCACGATATTTCACTGAAGAAGTCCTAAGGATAAATAGCAGCAGAGCATCTCACCTACTTGGTGGGTATCTTGTCTGGGTACTTTGAGATAGTTTGCACCTATCTCAGATGTTAGGTGGCTTCTGCTCATAAAGCTGATGACCAAATGGAAGGTAAGGTAGGGTAGGTACTTTCTTTTTGTACCACATAAATCAAGGTAGGTTCTGCCGGCACGTTTCTTACGCTCTGTTCAAATAGGCCTTCTTCGTGAGCGACCTGCTCGACCCATTGACTTCTCACTTAATCTTCATGGATATGCTCAACGGTGTTCATCTTCATTCGCCAAGAACCCATAAGGCTACCATTGCAAGTAACGACTTGTCCGCAGATCTCATCAATGGGGCTCTCCCATCGTGTGGTCGTCTCGGCGCGACTATCCGTCCGGACTCCGGGATCCGGATCCCGAGGACACTTTTAACCTTGAAGGGGATGCGCAAGTTTCCATCGACTCGGAAATGCCCCAGAGTCAGACACACAGACACATCATCATCTGGGACCATCGGCGGGGGCCATAATGATATCAGACGAACGAGACGGCACAATGCATCGACTCGACAGAATGCAATACGACATTCTCTATGGCACTGTGTGGACAACTGGACACAGGATACGACGGCGTGTCCCGAAGACCCGAGAGAAGACTTGTCGGAACGAATGCCATTCGACGTGGAACAATCAGCAATTCCTAACAAAAACAGGGGACTCTCCCAGGCGTTGACGGAATTTGACGGTCGGCGTTAACGATGATCTGGGTGGCGCACATCGGTCCGGAGCGTCAATTGCCGCAAGGGACTTGTTGCAGGTCCAGTGCAAGAGCTGCAGAAAGTCTCAGCCATCGACGTGCAGGAAGACGAACCGGCTTTCGTCGATCTGGTACGAAGGCTCGCACAAGCTTGCCAAAGTACCGCTCGATGGCTTGAGATCAACGACGCTATTACCTAGCCCACTTGAACCCCATTACGAAAGCGCCTTGGCCGAGAAACGAGTACGATGCCACATTCTGAATCGCGTGGCGGCAGACCAAGTTATCAATCTCTGTGGAGTTGAGCTATCCCATAGTGGATTGTAGGCATGGAGCTGTTGTGGACAACAGGTGCAGCTACCTGTGGGACGTGGGTGAACAACCGGTCGGAGCAACCCCGTATTGTGCAGGCGTGTTCACGAATACCAGGACCGTCTGAACTTCTGAAGAGCATCACGAATATTCAAAGCAAGTCCAGAGCCGGCGGCGCAGCTCGCCTCAGAGCGGGAACGGCGCGGTTGACGGGCGGCAGATGTGACTTGGCAGGCGGGGGAGGCTCCGATCGAGGAACGGCTCAAGAACCGACGAAAAGAAGAAGCATCGAGGCACACGGATGAATCCTCACAACTTGCGAGTAAGCTGAAGGCGTCACTGGCGTTCCGATTCCCAAGCAGGTGTGGCAGGGGATGGGAGGTAGTGGAGACGGAGAGAGTCACGTACCCTGATCTAAAGAGGTGCGTCTTTTTTTACCAAGGATCTGCCCAAACAGGCCACTTGGACCGAAGGCGACCCCACGCGAGCTACCTGTTTCTACACACACGCCCTCTTGAACGATGAGATGATGGGATCCACGGGTAGGTTCGGGATGTTGAAGCAGTGAACCATGCTGCAAGTATCAAAACCAGCCTTAGTGTATCCGTAAGTCCACTCCCGCTGCCCCGCCAGTGAGAAAAAAATTTGCCTTGATCTTATCAGATCCATCATCCAGCTTGCGGCGGCCACCGGTCGGCTTTGAGTGGGTACTCACAGCTCCGAGGCCGGAGCTATGGCCGAACTTGGTTCTAATAAAGTTATCAGATCCGCTAAGACCAGGTCGGTGCAGCCACCTTCCTTGGAGGAAGAAAAAAAAGAAGGGGAAAAAAGCCGGTACTTTGATAGGTACCTAGCTAGTAGGCGCCACGCACGCAATTGACGGCGATACATCAACTACGAGGGACGACCGCCACGAACCCCGTTTCCATCAACCCCAACGCCCTCTTGGTTATCAGATCTATTCTGAAGAGTGGCACAGGCTGTGAAACTCAAATTTTCTTCGGAGCATTTCGTCGCCTACCTACCCTGGCCTGGGAACCCTTCTGGCCCGAGGTCTCGGCGTTTCGCCGCAGGCCACCTCAGTGATGGAGGGGTGAAGAGTGAGGCCCCCCTTCAACGTCGACCATGCCCGCGTACATTGATCCTCCTTGTACTCAGTTGTACCCTTTTCTTCGCATATAGACACACACCCCTTCGCTACCGTGGAGTCAAGGTACAAATGTGCCCCGCCGTTGAACTTCACTCTGACCACCACCCCGTGCCCCAGAAGTTGTGATGGATGGTGTGCTGGAGACGATGTCATGGGCCGGTCCTGGAGGCTGGAGCTACCAGTCGCTTCGCTTCCTCGCTTGAAGCTCTCTTGCGTCGCGCGCCCTGCAGCCTATTGAAGAAAAAAAAAAAAAACCATGAGCCATGGCAAGGCATGGCGTGGCATGGCGGCAGACACGCAAAGACAAGTGAGCGGCGGGCTTCCGTTTGTCAATGGACCAGGGTCATCATGTAATGGCATTGGACTCTTGGAGACCAGGGACCCAATGGCGTTAACTCGGTATGTCTTCCAAAGGAGTAGGCGGTGGTGGCATGAATGCCCGCGAAGCTCCGAACTCGAAGCTGAACCTTGGGCAACTTTCTCCGTGAACTTTTGCTTTCCTATCTGTCCCTTCACAGAATCTCGGAGTCAAGCATCGAGGAACCTCTTCCACGTTTTTGATACCCTCCTCGAGAAGCCTTGTCTGCTATTCCCAATTCGTTTTCAACTATATTCAGTCAGTTTGGGGATAGCCTTCACACATCAACCGCAATCATGTCGGCACCAATCTCTCTGTCCGCTGTCTCCTCCAGCGAGAGCATCATCAAGCTCCCTCACCCGTACCACGCCGAGTACGCCGTCCAGCGCGCCTTCAACCACGACACTTTCGCCGGCAAGACGTCAGAGGGCGGCCTTCACTTCTACCGCCTCACGCCCCTCGCCGCCCAGGACAACAACACCAAGAAGCAGACGACTCCCCTCCCCGAGCGTCTTCACAGCGAGAACCTCTACTTCTCCGAGCCCGCGGACCTCAAGTCGAGCGAGCTCCCGGCCGACTCCAACAACAGCGCCTGGGCCCGCGCCCGCCGCTCCCCGAGCACCGTCTTCTCGTGGGACGGCAAGACCAAGCCCACGCTCGCCCAGGCCTGGCTCCTCGTCTACGTCATCTTCGTCCTCCGCCCCAACGAGGAGCTCGTCCGCCTCGAGCTCCGCGGCGCCAGCGCCGATACCCTCGGCCAGCAGCTCCGCGATGTCCTCCTCGCCATCGAGCACCCGACCCAGACGGAGGCCCAGAAGCCCGCCGCCTCCGCGGAGCAATCCACCGTCGTCCTCCTCCGCTCCGCCTTCTGGCAGGGCGCCGGATCGCCCTTTGGCCCCCGTCCCGTCTGGCTCCCTCAGGAGTCCCCCGCGGCGCTCGACAACCCTCTGTCCTCGTACCCCCTTACCCCTCTGCAGCACACCATGACGGCCGTCCCGGCCTCGGACCCGTCCAACCCGAACCTCTACCAGCAGGCGTGGCACCCGATCCGCCCGGCCAAGCCCGCGCCGGGCGCGACGGTGTACAGCCGCTGGATCCCCCACCTCAAGGAGACGTTCAGCATGGTGGCGCTCGACTACCGCAACGCGGAGCACCTCCACCTGTTCCACGAGTGGCAGAACGACCCGCGCGTGTCGCAGGGGTGGAACGAGACGGGCACGCTCGACCAGCACCGCGAGTACCTGCGCAAGATTGACGAGGACCCGCACCAGTTTGCCATCCTCGCCGCGTGGGAGGACACGTTTTTCGCCTACTTTGAGGTCTACTGGGCCAAGGTGCGTCTTCTCTCTTGTCTCCCGCATTCCAGCCTACAAAAAGTTTTCATAATCACTAACAAATCATCAACAGGAGGACAAGTTGGGCGGCTACTACGACGCCCAGGACTGGGACCGCGGCCGCCACTCCCTGGTCGGCGACGTGCGCTTCCGGGGCCCCCACCGCGTGACGGCGTGGTGGTCCTCGCTGATGCACTTCCTCTACCTCGACGACCCGCGCACGACCTGGGTCGTGGGCGAGCCCAAGAAGACCAACGACACGGTGCTCATGTACGACTTCATGCACGGGTTCGGGCTCGACAAGTTCGTCGACCTGCCGCACAAGCGCAGCGCGTTCGTGCGGTGCTCGCGCGAGAGGTTCTTCCAGCTTTGCCCGCTGGGGGATAACGAGAAGGTTGTGGGCGGTATGAGGATCCAGCTTGTGCCCAAGTTGTAAGAGGACAGACACATTGGGTGGTAGGTACATCTATGACACAGTGAGATACTATGTATGTGTGGATTATGAGTCTTGTTTGAAATCTAAAAGTGTTGCGGTATGTGGGCGTGGGAATAATGTACATGGAAGATATGCAGACAAAGCTAGGAAGGTGTCATTTTGGGGAAGAATTTTGTGTCACTACTCTTTTTTTTTTCGGACGCAATCTTATCTGATCTGATCTGATTGATTATGCCTTGGTGACATTAATTTGCGTGACCTACCTTACTTAACCTTACCCAGGCTCTGAATCTTGACAGCGACACACCAAAATGAAGAGAAAAAAGGTCTAGGCAGTATACACTCATGAGGAACATCATTTGCATTCCAAAGTCTAGCCAATTTAGTCTAAACTAACCCCCAAGAGACGGAACTTATTGCGTCCGTCTTTCGTTCATCATTGTACTCCCAAGAACACCTTTGAAACCCAAAAAATAAACCCTCAAAAATCCATTTTATGCATTTTTTTTAATTCATCAACAACACAAGAGTCAAGAGTCGGGGGCCCTTCCGAGACCGAGGTGGTTCCAGCAGACTATTGTGGGAGAACACGCACGCAACGGTTAGCAATCAATCAATCTCTCACTGACGATGGGGTCGAGTCGGAGAAGGGGGGGCGTGTGAAAAGGAGGAGAGGAACACAGAAGAGAGGAGAGGGTAGTAGACAGGGAAGGCCGGTCGGCGCCGGTGGGATCCAAAGAGTCAAGGAAAACACAACCAAAAAAACACAGCCAAAAAAAAGAAGAAAAAAAGTAACTCACTGGTAAAGCCGAGGTCGTCTCTAAAGTACGCGTGCATGACATCCTCACCCCACGTAGTCCCCACAACGGGCCCGCTCGCGACGGCCTTCTTCCCAATCGCCAAACCGATCATGGGCTCGACGGGGCCGAGCTCCGAGAACGTGGGCTTGTGCGCGCCCGACGTGAGCTTGGCCAGCATGAGCTGGTGCGCGTTGATGGCGGCGTAGTGGCCCATGTGCATCGCCGTGCCGCACCGCTTGATGCCGGGCCACAGGCAGATGTCGCCCACGATGATGTGGTCCTCGGCGTTGGGGACGTTGCCGTCGCCCTTGAGGACCATGTTGGGGTGGATCTTGACGTAGCCCTCCTCGTCCTTTGCGGCGGCGGGGAGGTAGTCCGTGGACGGGACGCTGCGGGAGATGGCCATGACGACCTCCGAGGCGACGAGCCTGTCGCCGTTTGTGAATTCAATCTCGTGGCGGGCGCGGCCGTTGGGCAAGGGGTCGAGCTTGCGCGTCTCCTTTACGCGGTGGTTCAGGAGGACGTTGACGCCCGCCTCGCGCGTGAGCTCGAGGGCCTTGTCCTTGCACTCGTCCGACAGACCCTCGGAGGAGAGGAGCTTGTCGCGGGAGTGAACGAGGGTGACCTTGGAGTCCGGCTCGACGAGCTTGAGCTCGGCGGCCATCTCGATGCCCACGGCGCCGCCGCCGACGACGACGACGCCGTCGGGGGCGTTGCGGACGGCGTCGATCTGTTCCTCGGCCTCGAGGAGGTACTGCTTGCGGGTGAGGGACTGGGGCACGACGGGGAAGACGCGGCGGAGGCCAGAGGCGGCGACGAGGAAGTCGTAGGAGAAGTCCTGGGGTTGCTTGGTGGCGTGGTCGAGGACGGTGGCCGTCTTCGTGGCCGGGTCGACTTTGGAGACGGAGCCCTGGACGAAGCGGACGTTGGGGCGCTGGAGGGAGGCGATGTCCTCGAACTTTACCCAGGACTTTGCTGCGTATTTGGAGTCGGCGAAGGCGAGGGGGGAGCCGATTAGGTGGACTTTGGAGGGGTTATGTTAGCGGGGTTGTGATATAGTCTGTGAGCTTCAGGTTCGGAAGCTTCAGGGTGTCTTACAGAAGCCATCACGCTCGTCGACAAGAGTGATCTCGACGGGGACGTTCTTGAAGTCTGGGTGGTGCTCGTAGGGAATGTGAGCAAGACGAGGCGACTTGCCGCTGCTCAGGTCGAGCAGGTTCAAGGTGGTAGAGACACCGGCGTAGGAGAGACCTCCGATGACGAAGACCTTGAAGGGGGGAATAGCACCAGGAAGAGAGCCCATCTTGTCTGCTGTAGTCGGAAATGTAGAGGAGTCGTTGGAATCTACAACGACGTCTGAATGAGAGAAGGAGGAGGAGGAGGAAGTGGAAGTAGAGGAAGAATAAGACCGGTTGGAGCTATAGGACTCTAGCGGCGAGGCTTGATGAAGAGGGAGGCAAGTAGAGGCGAGGGAAGGGAGTGAAGATGCAAATGGGGATGCAGATGCAGAGGCTGTGGCAGTTGCGGACGAGAACATTCGCATGGACAGGAGCAAACATAAAGATAGCGTCCGCCGGAAGCCGAGCGGAGGGCCTGCATCGGACCGGAGCTGGTGCTGGCGTGCTGGAGCTGGTGGTGGTGGTGGTGCTTGTACTCTGCGGGTGACGCTGCTCAGACTGGTTAAAGTTGCCCGTTGTTGGATCCCACCACCACCGACGAATCCTTTTCCCAACATGGAGGACCCAATTCCAGATTCACCCCTCCGAGGCTGGGCCAAGACCAAGGAGGAGTAGAAGCAGGAGGGCGGCGAGGAACACGAGGAAAGGGGCAGGTCGAGCCGAGGGCTGGCTCGGAGAATGAGACGCCTTGCAGCCGAGAGTGCTGGGCGAAGGATCCGCTTGGCCATGGCGGCGATCGCAAGGAAGGGGAGCAGCAGAAAAATAGGAGAGGGAAGACGAGGTCCAGGGGCCGACGGACGGGACTTGAGTGACACTCTCGCACCGGCGGCGTCACTGTCAGTCAGTAGGGAGGGGAATGGGAAAGCGACAGCGGAGATGACGGCATGGCTGGGTGGGTTTTGGAGCCGCCGGGGAGTTTGGGAGAATTTGTAAAAGGGCAATTCCCCCCTAATGTATGTATTGTAGGTATTGCTACATTGTGACTTTCTTGGAAGGATTAGAATACTATGGGTAAAGTTGCGCGGATCTTGAAATTGCCGTCGTCATAAATCTGCGGCTTGTAGAAGTTCAAAGGGGGGGGGCATTTTTGCTCGGTTCGGTTGTTCGGGGATGTCTTCGTAGAACGGCGTTTTGTTGGAGCCTTTTTTTTTTTGGTTTTTTTTTTTTTTGGTGGTTGGAGGGGTGTTGTTGGGAGGGGTCTGAGAATTATCAGATGGTGGAGGAGTTAAAGTTATCAGATCCGTTCAGAGACATGCAAGCCACTCCCAGCGCCGGGTCTAAGAAGCGGACTGGCTGAGCTGGGATCTAATCAGCATTACCTAACAAAACACAAGCATGAACAAGTTGACAAGCCTAAAAAAGACCAACAAAATGAAGGAAACCAAGGTACTCTGTACGCGTTGGGGCACTGCGCCTCGTTTTCAGTGGGCAGCAGCACTGTTCGGAATTCAAGGGTAGAAAAAAAAAACTGTAATTCTCCTCTCTTTCTTCTTTCCAGGGCATCTCGGGTTCCTTTGCTTTCCGTTGCTTCTACCGAGTACCTTGGTAATGAAGCAACGGAGTAGAGATGCTGAATGGATCGGCCGTTGAAGCTAATGCCGCCAAAGGTTCTCACTGCAGCACACAGCAAAAGACACGGGATTCGCAATTGGCCTTGCTCCTCACTGCTACACACCAGCGAGATGTGTGTACCCAATGACGCCTTCTTTTGCAAATTCGAGATGAAGTGGATGAGTGGGTGTGGCGGTGGAATGTACCCTCAATGGGAAATGGTGTGTGTGGGTGCCCAGCGCCAGAAGAGATGCGCCATTTTCCCCAGGAGCAGCCATGGCCGGGGCCGTCACAATGGCTTCTCTGAAATTTTTTATTCACGACATGGGAAGATCAGGAAATCTCAAGAAGTATTCCGTAAAGCTTTCCGAATGGACAACAAGTTTGGCAGATCCGCAAAAAAAAAAAAAATACTGCGTAGAGAATGGAGTATAGGCAGAGAGCAAGGAGCAAGGAGCAAGAAAGAAACATGGGTGTCCGTACCGATGTACTTCGTACACTGAGGTGGACCAAGGTAAGGTACCTAGGTATTTTGTACCCGTTCGGGTTGGCGTCTCCAGCCTTACTTAATCCGGAAGGGATGGGCCGTCTCCGCCAAGACAAATTATCTGATCCGAACCCACAGTCCGGTCCTCGGCCCCACATCCACTCGCTCCATCTGCTTGTCTGATTCTTTCACCCCCTTTGACCCTCACAAATCGCTATCAGATGCTATCGCGAATGCGCCAATGTACATCTGTACATGTGGCCTCGCCCACAAACACTACACACTCCCTCCAGGGATGCCGCCAGTACCCTTCACGTGCCGTAGCACATTGCACATCCCGCTACAACCGTCAACTCCCGCAGTAGCGTGATCGTCTACCGTGGCTGCTGCGGTCACTGGTCTCTCGCCGCTTAACGATCCCCGAACCTCCCTCCAGGACCACCTATGAAATGTCGCAAGAAAGCAGTGCCGTATACCGTTCCGCAGGGGGGGATCACAGTCGGCGGTGGGCGTCGGTCGCCGTTCTCCCCCCCCTCGTTACGGCATGCCCCCCTCGTGGCCCTCTCAGCTCCCTAACTCGGCTACTCCACGGCAGGGTACTTTGCATTACCACCCACCTCACCTACGGGGAACAGATACCTACCCTCCCTAACGTCCCGTCCATGCTGCTTCCACTGCTAGCCTGACAAGGTACGTGGGCAAGTTACAATTGCCCCCAGCGGAGACTCGAGTCGCTTCTGTGAAATGTGCTGTCATCAAAGCCTGTGAAGCCAAGCAAATGCTCGCTACTGTTGGCTGGTCTTGGGAATGACTCCCCTAATTACCCGCTAATGCTGCGGATGCCAATGAACACACAAAACAAAAATCGCCTCCACTTCTGGGTTCTGGTTCTGGCATGGTGCAAAGAACGGCAAGGTTGCCCTGTACGGTTGGACCTCGCTCGACGCTTTCGCTGAGCTCTTCCTTGCCACCAGCTGCACGCCAAGTCTCTGTGTTTCTGGGGGCTGGCGATGAGAGAGAGCTCCTTTCTTAACCATCTGCTTCAATTGCGAAAAGCGGTCAAACTCTCCCTGATACCTGTTCGTCAGTTCAAGGTCGGATCACCATGCCTGACCAAGACTCACGATCGGCTGCGGCCGAGAAGGCTGATACTGCTCTCTCGACATCACCAGAGCAACAACAAGTACAGACAACATCAACAGAGACTACCGGAGTCGCGAAACCAAAGGGAAAGGTGAGTGTTGCACGTCTGGGCTGGGCTGAATCTGAATCACATTTTCAGCATTTTATTTTTTCTCTTGGCCTCGGTCTCTTCCCTTCCTTGAGTACGTGTACCTGTGCGAAGAGAGACTGACCATCCTCTCCCAGCGCTTCGAGACTGTCTTCAGCTTCTTCAAGCTGCTTTTCTACGCCAACCCAACATGGCTCGATTACACGCTGGTCTGCGTGGGCACCATTGCCGCCATCGGCTCGGGTGTCCCGTTCCCTCTGATGGGTATTCTCTTCGGACAGCTGATTGACGACATGAACGGCGCCACCTGCGCCGACGGAATCGGAGATGTGGGCGCTTACCAGGACGCCGTCAACGACAAAGTCATCAAACTCGTCTGGATCACCTGCGTCGCCTTCTGCCTCATCTACACGCACACCACCTGCTGGGGAATCATCAGCCAGAGACTCGCATCCCGCCTCCGCGAGACGTACTTCCAGAGCTTGCTGAGACAGGATGTCGGCTTCTTCGAGAGCAGACAGGCCGGTGAGGTCTCGTCCCGCCTCAACTCCGATATCCAAACTATTCAGTCCGGAACGTCCGAGAAAGTCAGTCACTTCATCGGCACAATCTCCTTCTTCGTCACCGCGTACGTTATCGGCTTCATCAAGTACGCGCCCCTCGCCGGCATGCTGGTTTCGCTCATTCCCGCCTACTTGCTCGCGTCCATGATTTGCGGAAGCTACATCCAGAAATGGAGCGGAGCCATGTCGGAGGGTATGGCTAAGGCTTCGTCCATCGCTTCAGAGGCACTGTCTCACGTCGCCGTCGTCCAGGCGTTTGGCGCCGGACCTCGCCTCGAGAACAAGTTCGCCGGCCATGTCATGGTCGCTCAGAAGGAGGGTATCAAGAAGGCCATTGCTGCTGCCTCCAACGCCGGACTCTTGTACTTCATCGCCTACGCTGCGAACGCCCTCGCCTACTGGCAAGGTAGCAAGGCCATCTCCAGATCGGTTGCTGGAACTGGTGACGGCACTTCGGTTGGTGACATTTACACCGTTGTGTTCCTCATTGTCGACGGTATGTACTTCGTTCTTATACTACTTGGGACAACTTTGCTGACTACGACTAGCCTGTATCATGCTCGGTACCATCGCACCTCTGCTGCCCCTTTTCGGATCAGCAGCCGCTGCCTTTGTCAAGCTCCGGGAGGACATCGACAAGCACTCCACTATTGACTCCGTCACCGAGGACGGTGACAGACTGCCCACCAATATCCACGGCGAGGTTGAACTCCGCGGAGTTACCTTCTCTTACCCCTCGCGCCCCGATACGGACGTGCTCAAGAACATCTCTCTTGTCTGCCCCGGTGGAAAGTACACTGCCATCGTCGGTCTTTCTGGCAGCGGAAAGTCGACCATCGCCGGCCTTGCCACGAGAATCTATGACCCCAAGGAGGGCACAGTCCTCATCGACGGCCAGGATATCCGCAACCTCAACGTGAGAAACGTCCGCAGTTACATCAGTCTCGTCCAGCAGGAACCTTCCCTGCTCGACCGCTCCGTCATCGAAAACATTGCTCTCGGTCTCGTCAACTCGCCCAAGGAGGAGCACCAGAGACTCAAGGAAACGCTCTACGGACCCCAGCTCGCCCAGCTTGCCGAAGATCTCATGGCCGGAGAGGACCTCAACACCGCCGCCCAGAAGTACGGACCCGAAGTTGTCGAGATTGTCAAGCTCGTTCAGAACGCAACCGACCTGGCCGACGCCACTTCCTTCATCGACCGCCTCAAGCATGGATTCGGAACCGCCGTCGGCAGTGGTGGTAAGCTCGTCAGTGGTGGTCAGAGACAGCGTGTGGCCCTCGCCCGTGCTCTCATTCGTGACCCCAAGATTTTGATTCTCGACGAGGCCACCGCCGCCTTGGACTCTGCCAGTGAAGCCCGTATTCAAAAGGCTGTCGAGAATGTCTCCAAGGGCAGAACCCTCATCTCCATTGCTCACCGTCTCTCCACCATCAAGAACGCCGACAACATCATTGTCATGAGCGCTGGTGATATCATGGAGCAGGGAACTCACGCTGATCTCATCGCCCGCAACGGTGCCTACGCTAACTTGGTCAACCTGCAAAACATCAACGGCTCCGAGGAAGAGAAGGCTCCCTCTCGCGCAAGCACCGCCGTCGAGTCGTCCGCGGCTTCTGTGGACGCCGAGCCGCCCGGCGTCGACCCCAAGGATCTTGCCAGGGCCATCGAAACGGAGGCGGGCACGGATGCTGTCGTGACCGAGAAGACCAAGAAGCAACTCAAGAAGGAGGCCAAGGAGCTCAAGAAAAAGAAGAAGAACGCGGCCCTGGAGACCGAGAACAGCGGTCTCGACAACGACAGGTCAACCTGGTGGATCACCAAGAAGGCTGGCGTCATGGTCCGCCCTCACATTCTCTACCTCCTCCTCGCCATGGTGTCCGCCTTCATTGTCGGCTGCACTTTCAGCGCATCTGGTACCATTTTCGGTTTCGCCATTGGCGTTGCCAGCCCTTGCAACGAGCCCAGCTACATCCAGAGCAGAGGTGCCTTCTTCGCCGGCCTCTTCTTCATGCTCGCCTGCGTCGAACTCGTCGCCAACTTGTGCAGTTGGTCCGCCTTTGGTTACATCGCCGAGAAGCTCCTGTACAAGATCCGTGTCGGCTCGTTCCGCGCCCTCTTCCAGCAGGAGCTCGAGTGGCACCAGTCCGGAGCCCGCAACCCTTCATCGCTCCTGTCTCTCATCACCAAGGATGCGGCGTCCATCGGTGGCTTCAGCGGTTCCATCATGGGAACCATCTTCGCCGTCGTTGTCAACTTGTTTGTCGCCATCATCTACTCTCACATTCTGAACTGGAGAATCGCCATCGTCTGCCTGGTCATCGTGCCCATGCTCCTGGGCTCCGGCATCATGCAGATCCGCGTCCTCTCTCGGTTCGAGGAGAAGCACGCCGGCGCCTACGCCACCGCCGTCGGCATCACCGTCGAGTCCGTCAACTCCATCAAGACCGTCGCCACCCTCTCCCTGGAGCACGAGGTCTTTGGCCAGTACAAGCGCGCCCTCAAGGACCCCAAGAAGGAGATCATCTCGGCCGTCACTTTCGCCAACATTTGGCTCGCCGTCGCCAACGTCACGGGTAACATCATCTACGCCTTCGCCTACTGGTGGGGATCCAAGCAGATCGTCGCCGGTAACGCCACGCAGACGCAGTTCCTCATCATCAACGTCGCCATGCTCGTTGGCGCCCAGCTGTGGGGTCAAATGTTCACCCTCGCCCCCGAGGTCACCCGCGCCCGCATGGCCGCCTCCAGAATCTTCAGTCTCCTCGACCTCAGCAAGTCCGACGCCGACCCGGCAGGCAAGGCCGCCGACGCCGCCGACGCGGCGTCAGAGTCCTCCAAGGGTAAGGAGAAGGAAAAGGACGTCGAGGCCCTCGCCAACCCCAACCCGCGCCCTTCCCCGGGCCGCGGCGGCGTCGCCGTCTCCTTCAAGAACGTCTCCTTCTCCTACCCCGCCCGCCCCGAGGTCCAGATCCTCGACAACATGTCCTTCACCATCCAGCCCGGCCAGTTCTGCGGTCTCGTCGGCCCCTCGGGCGCCGGCAAGTCCACCGTCATGGCCATCGTCCAGCGCATGTACTCCGCCAGCACGGGAACAATCGAGATCGACGGCATGGACATCTCCAAGTTCGACGGCACCGACTTCCGCGACGACATCGCCGTCGTGCCCCAGGACAGCGCCCTCTTCGACGGCAGCGTCAAGTTCAACGTCGGCCTCGGCGCCCGCCCCGGCCAGGACGCCACCGACGAGGAAATCGAAGAGGCCTGCCGCCTCGCCAACATCCACGAGACCATCGTCGCCCTCCCGCAGGGCTACGACACCGAGTGCGGCCCCAACGGCTCCCAGCTGTCCGGCGGCCAGCGCCAGCGCGTCGCCATCGCCCGCGCCCTCGTCCGCAAGCCCCGCCTCCTCCTCCTCGACGAGAGCACCTCCGCCCTCGACGCCGAGAGCGAGAAGGCGCTGCAGGAAGGCCTCGAGCGCGCCGCGCGCGGCATCACCGTCATCGCCATCGCTCACAGGCTGCACACGGTCCGCAAGGCCGACGTCATCTTCGTCGTCGAGGCCGGCGCCGTCGCCGCCAAGGGAAGGCACGAGGAGCTCATGGAGAAGAGCGAGAGTTACCGCCTCAACGCCATGCAGCAAATGCTGGGTCACTAGGCAAAATCTTGAGCTGGTTTTTTTTTTCCGTTACATGGTTCCATATTTTCTCAATCTTTTTTAAAAAAGTGTAATATCAAGTCCCTATCCCCCCTTTGAGGGCGGACCATTTTGGAATTTTCTGCCCCCCGCAAAGTCATCATCATCATCATCATCATCATCATCAGTTAGGAGTTCATAGATAGGAATGGGTGAAATATCAAAAACAAAGTTCAATTTTTTTTCCCACCACATATCAAAGAAACAAAGTAGTAAACACAATACGAAGCACCTCAGCCCCATGCAGACCAGATCACACACAGCCTTTGTACTTTGTCCGTTGCCCTTTCCTCCCCCTCCCCTATGCAGCTCCACACAATCTGATGTCTCTCGCTCGTGTCATCTCACCCTCAGACGTGCCATCTGTTCGCCCGAGCATCCAAGCTCAACACGCTCGAAAAAAAGAAGATGCGTCTAATGCATGAAATAGCCGGGGCGAGCCGAAGAAAAACAACACAACTTCTGTCGGGGTCTCGGAGAGCTCGTGTATCCCGGATGCCTTTTCTCCATGTCAAAATTTGCGGCTCTTTGACCGTCTCATTCAGGGGCCTTTCTCTCTCGCATGACATAGCTTCGACACGTTTTGTGTCGCTTCACTTTATTCCCTTCTGCGTGTGGACTTTCAGCGTGTGGACTGTTCAGCGTGTGGACTGTACTCTGGCACTCACGATACTGATACCGACTGAACTTGGGGGACATCATCGCAACGGTCTGGTTCCATACATGGACGAAATTTGAAGAAGAACGGTCAGGTCAAGGATTGGCACGGCGCGCTAACGAATGAAGTGCTATACAGAATGCCAAGAATATTGTCACCATAGCCCACACGACAGTTATAGGTGAGAGATATAGGGGAAGGGAAGTAAGAGGTGATGGAAGGCGACTGAATATGCGATCTAAGAAAACGTTTCCACCTAGTATCCGTGAAGCCAATTTCCATGCATAGTCCTCCGCTAGCCTTCAATTCTTGGATTGTACCCAAGCATCGCAGGAGTTTCTCTGTGACCAGGTCAGGAGGCTGCACCTGATCCTGTGACTCCGAGCGACAACGTGACTGCGTATCTTCATAAACCCCTGCTTCGTGGGGGGAGACCGATAACCGTGTGAAAACCCATTCCAAAAGTGCTGAACCGTTACATAGCAGACCGAAACGCCGGGAACATTCTGAAGCCGTGAGGTGACTAGACCGTCAGAAAGTCGGGGGCTTAAGCCATCTCAAAGTCGCCAAAGGTGTTCTCGCCGGAGTAGGTGATGTAAAGGAATCTGAACACAACATGTTAGCAACAAACAGCTTGTTACAAAGTAATATAGTGGTCGGAAACGTACCCGTCCTCGTCCTTGTGCTCCTCGTAAATGCTGCTCATGAGAGCTGCGGTAGGCGGCAGCACCTCATCGACGAAGATGAAGATGGCCTTCTCCGGGGAGAGCTTGATGCGCTTGCGGATGACATAGACGAACTGACCAACCGTCAGGTCGGCGGGGACGAGGTACTTCTTCTTATCAATAGTAGCGATATCAGACTTCTCGACCTTCTCGCAGATAACCTGTGTTGTGAGGAGGCTGTCAGTTTTTTGGACTTCTAGAGGTAGATAGGCAGATCGGCGGTGACGGTCGGGGAACGTGGGGCAGCCGACAGTAACGCGCGAAGCTGACGAATGCAGCTACGGCGAAACGGCGGAGCTGTATCTCTGTACAGAAACTACAGAGGAATAACCACGAAATGAGGGCGAAGAGAAGGAGAGTTACGACGTACGGGAATACGGTCAGAATACTTCTGGCGGATACGCTCGGCCTCAGCCTTACGCTTCTCAAAGGGGTGCTCGTCCTTGAACTTGGATCGCATGATGACGGATATGTGGAGGGTGAAGTGGAAGTGGGTTGTGGGTTTGCAGATGGGCTGGTCGTGGGGAGTTGGGCGAGGGTCAAGATATAGATGGCTCGATGTTTGTCGACTGGTGGTGCCTGATGCGTCGGGGTATGTAGAAGGGAGAGTTGAGGTAACGAGGGGCCGTTTGCGAAAGGCAGAAGAAGGATGGACGGTCGGTTGCCGCCTGCTTTGGGGTGCCTTGGGGTCAGACACGGGGACGGGAATGGGCGGTCACTGACTGGAAGTGTCTGGGTGGCTCAGGCGGCTGGTTGGTAAAGCAGAGCACCCAGAAAGGCAGGAACCTAAGCCCAGCCAGGTACCTTTCCGCGGTGTATTGGCTGGTGGGTGACATCCATTGATGGCCGCGGAATGACTAAGCCGGTGAGAGAGGTGCTCAACTCAACCCCACGCCCCCCCTTCCCCTCCCCTCCCCATCCTCATCCTCATTGCATCAGCCAGCTCCCTCCCACTCCAGCACTCCAGGTCCTCCCGTCCTTATCCTTATCGGATTATCGGAGCGGGGCAAGACACCGATGCCATCCCAGCAATCCCAGCAATCAGCGGCGCAGTGAGACTGTGAGGCCAGCGCAGGTGCTCCGGGTGCTGGGGCAAAGATTGACCACAGGCAGGCAGCTGACCGTCCACGCAGCCACTTGACACAGCCTGGCAGCCTGTCACGCCTTTCTGGATCCGATTTGAGTCACAGGAGAAGGTCCTGGCACACTGTCCCATTCTATTGGAGTACGAGTACCTTGCCTTACCTTAGTTGCTTAGGTCCAAAGAGTAGGGGCCTACCTGAGGTTGGTTCCCTTTTCAGACGGGGCTGTAAGCCGCTGAAAGCTCTCACGGGATCACCGTAGTCGCAACCTCCTGATACGTGCACGCAAGCCGGCCTTGTCTGTGCATGCAAAGCTGTTTGTTGTCTTCAAAGCCGCTTGAAGTGCATTGTCACTCAGAGCCTTGGACGGGGGGGGTTTGTACAATGCCTTTGCAGACTACCTATCCTCGTCTTGACGTCATTTGTCCCCAGTAAGAGGTGAGAGGGAAGCAGTTTGCGAAAGCCCACTCACAATGGGACTTTGAGCGACCACGGGAACAATTGACCCTTCAGGTCCCAGGTTGACATCAACAGAGAGGAACTGTCACTGGACTTTAACCCACACACACGGCCCAAGTGCTCTTATCTGTCGATCTTACTTAAGCGACCCCACTCTGGACCTCCGATAACCGACCTCAGGTCCCTTGAGAGATTGGAAGCGAATGCAAGCGCTTTTACCTTTCCCGACATGATGACAGCTGGGCAGCTCTCATACTTGTGCTGCTTTTCATTATATATGTACTTGATAACACAAGTCAAGACCCAAGAAAAAGTGTGAATACATATATGATGAAATTATTCTGAAAGAGACACTTAGGCGTTTCAAGACTTATTTGATTCTGTAAGAGGAAAAGAAGATTCCGGCATTCCACCCCGCGCACCCAAGGTTGCATTTCCGCTTACCTTGCAGAAGGAGAGCGAACGCGAGCTACCCTTCCTACCTACCTACCCTATCAAGGGCATAGAAGAGTTCTACGCCTCTTGGCCTGATGGATTGAAAAGCCAAACTGCTGTATGGTTGGACGAAGGCCATCACTTTGCAGGTCTATGACAGCTACAAATAAGCATGCAACAATACAGGGGCATTTCCTCACCGCGTGTTGGTCCGTTGAAGCATGTCCGGCGTTCGGCGTCACATACACAATTCTCGGACTCACTGGTCCTCACCCCACCTCTCCAGCGGCCCAGAGCCGGCAGACAGCCCGGTCCAGGCTGTGGATGCGCTGGATGGACAGCTCCAGTGCTGAGGTGCAATGCTGCTCCGTTGGGTCGGCGCAAGGGCGACAGGGGTCCCGCACCTAACCAACGTGGAACGATTTCGGAATTTACTTTTACAGCTGGCCTGACTGGCTCAATCCTCGAACGACGTTCCAGTCAGTCCATGATTGCAACCCAGTGGTCTTATGCCTCTCACTTGAGAACGAATCATCCGATTTTCCCTCCCTGTAACAACCCAAGTCGCTCTTTTCTTCGTTGTTCGTTCCCATTATAGAGTTTGTATTTATATTCCTTGTCGCCCATCATGGCATCCACAAAGCAATCACAGAGGTTGCTTGCACAATTCGCCAGCTCTCGAACTAGAATCGCCATCACCACCAAGCAGCCACAGCTTCAATTCGGTCGCAGACTCGTCTCCTCCTCTTCAAAGTCCCATTTCAAGGGTCAACAATCCGGTGCCGCTTATAGCCGCTTCCTCATTGGCGCAATTGGTCTCGCTGCTGCAGCTCCCATCGCCTACAAGATGGTACTGCAACATATACCCTTCACCACCACGAACCCAAATACCTCCCCCAATGCCGGAGCTTCCGCCTTTCCCATTGATGCATCAAAGCACCACCGTCGCTAACATCACTCTCCGATCCAGGCCGTCCAAGAACCCTTCCAACTCGATCCGCCGACCCTGGCCGAGCGCGATGCCCTGACCAAGCGGGAGTCCGAAGTTACCGTCGACTCGCCCATGCGCCTGCGTATGGAAAAGTTCATCAAGGAACAGCAACAGATCATCGTCAAGGAGCTCGAAAAGGTCGACGGCACCAAGTTCCGCAAGGACGAATGGAACCGCAAAGAGGGCGGCGGCGGCATCACCTGCGTGCTCCAGGACGGCAACGTCTTTGAGAAGGGCGGCGTCGGCGTGTCCGTCGTCTACGGCACCCTCCCCAAGCCCGCCATCGCCAAGATGCGCGTGAACCACAAGAACCTCGACGACAACGTCGACTCCCTCCCCTTCTTCGCCGCCGGCCTCAGCATGGTCCTGCACCCCAAGAACCCCATGGCCCCGACGGTCCACCTCAACTACCGCTACTTTGAGACGTCGAACCCCGACGGCACCTCCCAGGCTTGGTGGTTCGGCGGCGGCAGCGACCTGACCCCGTCCTACCTCTTTGACGAGGACGCTGTGCACTTCCACAAGACGCTCAAGGAGACGTGCGACTCGCACGACAAGAGCTACTACCCGCGCTTCAAGAAGTGGTGCGACGAGTACTTTTACAACAAGCATCGCGGCGAGTGCCGCGGCGTCGGCGGCATCTTCTTTGACGACCTTGACGAGACCGAAAAGGACCGCGAGAACACTTTTGCCTTCATCCAGGACTGCCTCAAATCCTTCCTGCCCGGCTACCTCCCCATCCTCGAGAAGAGAAAGGACATGCCCTTCAACGAGGCCGAGAAGGACTGGCAGCAGATTCGCAGAGGCAAGTACGTCGAGTTCAACCTTGTCCACGACCGCGGCACCGCCTTTGGCCTCAACACCCCCGGCTCCAGAGTCGAGAGTATCCTCATGAGTCTGCCCCTGACGGCCAGCTGGAAGTACATGCATGAGCCCGAGCCCAAGAGCCGCGAGCAACGCCTCGTGGATGTCCTCAGAGCGCCCAAGGAGTGGGTTTAGAGGAAGGGCTGAAGAAATAAGGGGAAGGGGGAGAAGAGGGAACCTGGTTACGGAGCACCGGATGCAAGCGATATTTGCTGTAAGATTATGCCAAATTTTGCGGCGGACATAATGTGATTATTAGACAAAAGCTGTGAGGCGGCAAAACTCAAAAGAGACATTTTCTTCTGTTCATCACCTTGCGTCCTGATTGCTTCGGAGTTTTGGTATTCCAGCTTCGGTCAAATATTCGACTGATAAGAACCTCATTTGTGGCGAAGCTGGGGAATGCAGACTTCCATCTCATATAGGGCGTACAATCCGGAGCCAAATTCGGTGACTATGAGTTCTGGCTGATGAGCCTCACACCTGTGAACCAGGCAGCACATTACAAACCTCGCTCAGTGAACCGCAATTTCTATCTCTCAATACCGTCATCGCTCAACAACAAACCAAACGATACTCACAACCCAGAAGCAGGGCGAGAAGGGCTATGCCATGTCTTCTTTCTCACCGGTATCAACGCAGTCAGACACCCTGCCGACACCCCGCATCCTCATCACTGACCTCATCAACTCTCTCACCTCGGCCCCTCTACCACCGCCAGGAAACACCGCCGGCAACGACGCGGCCGACGCAGCAAACCCCCTCAAAACCCTCCCGCAATCCCACCGTCCGCTCCTGGTAACCCTCCACGTCCTCTTTCCCTCCCTCCTTCTCCCGGCCCTGGACCTCCTAGACCGGAACCTCGTCACCCGCGTGGTTCCGGAGGCTACCACCCCTCCCTCCGCCGGCCTCGGCCGCGGCCACGACCACCGAGAAGGAAACAACCCCGCCAACCCCGCACCCGCCGCCCGCCAACGTCAACCCAGTATCAATCCCAACGACGCCGCGTCCGAAGCGGCCGCCGATGGACAGGGGTCACCACCACCACCCCGCCTCCAACCAGCGACAAACCAAGCTCCGTCAGCCGCCGCCGCATTCCACCTCGTCCGCTCCGTAGCCTCAACAATGACCCGCAGACACCACGCCGTCGCGACATCAGCCTCCGCGTCGACGACGTACCTCGTCCACCTCGACGCCTGGAACTGCTCCTGCGCCAACTTTGCGTACGAAGCGTTTCCGGCAGTCGTCAGCGCCAGCAGCGGCGGCAGCAGCGGTGGCGGGGGCCACGACGTACGTTCGGACCCGGTCATCATGGGCGCAGATGAAGTCGAGAACGACGGGGAGGACGACAACCGCGAGGCGAGCGACTGGCGGTTTGGAGGCCTGAGTCTGGACGGCGTGGATGATGGTGGTGTGCCTTGCTGCAAACACCTGCTCGCTTGTCTTCTCTCCGAGCAGTGGGCGGATACTTTGGGGAAGTATGTCACTGAGAGGAGAGTGAGCAGGGAGGAGATGGCGGGGTTAGTTGCGGATGTGTAGTCACTCGACAGTGTAGCACTTGGATGAAGAGTAACACGGGGGGAGTCTCAGGGCATCAGTCAAAACATGCTATCATTGTACAAGGCATACTCTTTTCTTGTGAATTTGCCTGTTCCCTCCCCGGCCTTGCCCCCCAGGACGCCGAGATATTATGACATGCCCACGCCCCAGTGTCTATCGCGGGTATCAGTTCCCGTGTTTTGAATGCGTGTGGTTTCTCCGTCCACTGCGTCGTCGCGCAGTCCTCTATTTCTTCTCCTTCTTCGCCTCCTTCTCCTTGTCAGAGGCCTCCTTGTTCTCGCCGTTTACACCGTTCGCCTTATCGTCCTTCTTTCCGTCCTTGCCGTTCGCCTCCTCCTCCTTCTTGGCCTCCTTCTCCTCTGCCTGCTGTCGGTTCTGAATCTTGTTCTCGATAAGGTCGTGGAAGGCAGTGATGGCGCGGATCAAACTGCTAAGGTAGATGGCCATGAGCTGGTCGTTGGTCTTGATGCTCATGGCGTGAGAGAGCTCGCCGCCGCTGGACTTGCCATCGGCCTTTGGCGTGGACAGGTTGGGAAGGAGGTTGAAGACATCCTGCAGGTTGCCCAGGATGGCATGGTTCACGGGCAGCTGGCCGTCGAGAACCTTCTGGAGGTAGGCACCGATATCGCGGAGACGAAGATGCAGCCCTTGGAGTGACTGAAGCTGGTTTGTTATTCTCGTCGAGAGGGTTCCAACAGCGACATCGCGGATGTCACGAAGGAGGTGCTCGACACCAATCTCCTCTGCTTCCTCGGCCTCGATGATCGACGGGGTGTGGACGAAGGTTCTTGACGTGGTGGTACCATCCTACAATCAGATTTGTTAGCAGTGGCTTCGTACGGCATAACCTAATGCCACTCACATCCTTGATCTCTTCGACGGCGAAGTATGCGTCCGTCGGCACACCCGCCTCCTTTGGCTGGACGTCAATGATGACTAGTAGCGGGTTGGGGGTGTAGCGCTTGAACAGCTCGTTGATCTCGAGATCGGACGCCCGCAGCTTGGGGCCGGAGTGGTACCAGCCGATCAGCTTTTCTCTCGCGTTGACCTTCTTGAACATATCATTCATTCCCTCGACGTAGTTGTGGTCCAGGAACCACACTGAGGGGTCCTTATCATCTTCCTCGAACGGCACTGCGAGCATGTATTAGTACCGCGGGGATGATCTAGATGGATAGCTTCCGCTCAAGTAGTCCTTACCTGCGAAACTGTTGGATACGCGGACATTGTTTCCGTCATTTGAACCCAGCAGAACACCCACCACTCTCCGTTTCGATCCCTTGGCTACCGCGCGATTGTAGTGGTCGACGACGGAAAGAAGCACGAGAGGGGCAACGGAGACATTCCGCTGAACGAGAGACAGAGTCTCTGCGGTGGTGGCAGGCATGATAGAGGGATTTCGTAGCTTCGCTAGGTCGATTGGTTCGGGTTCGGGGGAAGATAGAGGGTTGCTGAATCGGTGGTGGTTTCGGGCTGTGGTGGGTAGAGGCAGGGTATGTGATGGTGGTGGTGGTGTCGTAACTGCTAAGGCTGCCTTCCCGCCTAGCTAAGCTACGAATCGGGCCTAGGTGCAAGCAATTGGAAGCTCGAGCCTCGCCAGGTCACGTGTGCAAGCTCTTTCTGAGTCAGCAAGTCTCTCGCCACGATTATTGAGCCGCAAGCAGCGATCAGCCACAGCTCGGGCCGTGCGACAGCGCAGGGAATGGAAGCGCACGTCCGATATCTGTTCATTGGACAAGATCTCTGAAAAAGGCCCCAGACGGTCGAGTCCGCAATCGGCCTGCGAGATTCTCTTCATTCCGTGCTCAGTAACACAGTAACTCGCTGACTGAGGAATTCGATGACGGACTTATTTCCGTCAGGAATAGCCAACCTCAAGGTGACAAGTAACAGATGGACACGAAGTCAAGTGCGGCGTTCGGAGAATTGCGGGTGACTGGGATGACCCCAAGAGACTCACATGCCGCATCAAAAGGCACCAAATGCACCAAAAAACCACTTGGAAAACAAAAAATCTTGACCCAGTGACCTCATACATGGCGTCCCATCCGGTGCGCCGGGGGATCATTCTCGAGAGCTTCTGATGCCGTGCCTTATCCGCAAGCTACCTAGCCGGGCCGTAAACACTGAGCAGGCCCCAATGGCTCGCGGTACTATCCCCCGATGTAGACAGTACGTATCCGCGCTGGACCTCGGCGGAGAGACAACGGCGAGGACGAGCCAATGGCAGCCGGAGCGCTGTAACGGAAGCGCACGCAGTGGCACCAAAGCGGAAATATGGAGGGCGCTGTTACGCTGCGAAACAGCCGAACGAACGCCTGCCACCCTGTTCCCCAGCAGAAAGTCCAGCGGTCCCTCGGAGGACCACTCTGGCCAATGACCAGCCTCCATTCCTGCACTGGGGCCGCTCAGTGGCCTGTCACCTGCACTCAACGGGGCCGTGGAAAGCGCAAAGCTCGGTACGATGTAGGCGGTACCTGGCACAAACTGGAGGCGGAACCTGGACGACTTGGCCTGTCAGGACCTTGCAGCGATTTCTCAACCTCTCTCGCAATCATTTTTCCCGCAAAAGCTTTAGTTCGCACTGCTCCCCCCAGTCCAACTTTCGACCTCGACTCCATCATCCTCTCCTCTCCTCTCTTCCTCCTTTCCCCCTCGTAGCCACACTCGTGCATCTCTTTGCTCCTCCTCCCTCCTATCGTTAGCCTCGGTCCGGCCATATCAATACCTTCACCAACCGTCAAAATGAGCAGTCTCGTTGAGGAAGCAGTCAAGAAGCTGACCAACACGGTCGAGAGCCTCGAGTCCAGAATCAAGTCTCTGGAGGACCGCGCAGCTGGCGGCTCCGGCAAGCTCTCCACCGAGGAGGTTCGCATGATCCTCATCGGCCCCCCCGGTGCCGGTATGTAGCTCCAATTGAGCATTTTTACACGTGCTATTTGTGTCGCGACAGTCGTACTGATGATGGTATTCCGCACAGGCAAGGGCACTCAAGCCCCCAAGATCAAGGAGAAGTTCAACTGCTGCCACTTGGTAAGTCAATTGACATTGTCTTGACGTGCTGCTACGCTCTAGATCATTTCTAATCGTCCATCACACTCGCAGGCCACTGGCGACATGCTGCGATCCCAGGTCGCCAAGAAGACTCCGCTCGGCCGGGAAGCTAAGAAGATCATGGACCAGGGCGGTCTGGTCAGCGACGACATCGTCATTGGCATGATCAAGGAGGAGCTCGACAACAACAAGGAGTGCAAGGGAGGGTATGGCACATCTTTGTCCTGCCAGAGAACCGGCCTGACGGTTAACTGGCCACTACTGAGGAAGCGTTGCTAACTGGAACGACGTAGCTTCATCCTTGACGGTTTCCCTCGTACCGTCCCCCAGGCCGAGGGTCTCGATACCATGCTCAAGGCTCGCAACCAGACGCTTCAGCACGCCGTTGAGCTTCAGATCGACGACTCACTGCTCGTCGCTCGTATCACTGGCCGCCTCGTCCACCCCGCCAGCGGCCGCAGCTACCACAGCACCTTCAACCCTCCCAAGGAGTACATGAAGGACGACATCACCGGCGAGCCCCTCATCCAGCGCAGCGACGACAACGCCGAGGCCCTGAAGAAGCGTCTTGCCACCTACCACGCCCAGACCGCCCCCGTTGTCAACTACTACAAGCAGAACGGTATCTGGAAGGGTCTCGACGCGTCGCAGCAGCCCGGCCAGGTATGGAAGAACATGCTTGAGGTCTTTGACGAGCAGCGCAAGGGTGGCCACGCCTCCGGCATTCTGAGCCGCATTGCCGGAAAGAACTAAGCGGGCACAGGCTTCCCAGCCTTTGCTCCCGCCAGCGCGCCGCCCCGTCCACAGCCCCCCGGCCGCTGCGCACCACAAGCCGATCAGGAGGAAACGGAGAAAAAGGTCTTCATTTACAGCGTCTCTTACTTTGGCCCTCTATCTTCTGGATCAACGATATGACCAGAAGAAAGGAGGGCATGGATCGGAGGAACTTTTTTATGGGACTCTTTTATGGATCATGAAATGGACTGGAAAGGACTCGTCCTCGTCCGCCCCCCGAAGCTGTTGAGATCAACAGGACTGGGCTGGTTTATGTCTTTTTTTTTGCGTCAACGTGGCCAGGATCAGTTGTACCGTGTAGAAAACCCCTTCCGTCGCACGCTTGTATGTAAAACAACAACTTTATTGTCTCACTAATAACCAAAACCGGCGGTTTGCAGTTGGATGGCCTCGCAGACTTTCCTTCCATGGTCCTGATTGCCCTGTGCTCGAACTGTTGGAAATCTAAATGCCGTGATGTCATTCCTTCCGTTTTCCTGAATCGCGACGCAGACACCCTGGAGACGCGTACTTGGGGAAAAGGGGAACACGCTGGCCGGATTCGGGCTTCGTCGGTGCTTCTCGAAGAAGCGAAATGAGTGGGGCCGCGGGGCCCCCCCCGATGCCGACCCGGACCACAGCGAACCCCGGGGTGACAAAGGTCTCATGCCCAAGGTACTACGTCCGATTCTTCTGTCAGCGACATCCGACGAACCCGACTGAGCGGCCGGTATATCGTCAAGTCGGAACAGCGAAATACCGATGGCGGTATGATCTTTGATCTGAGCTTCTCAAGTCCTGGGAAAGGGGTCCCGCAGTTGCTCATGTTCAATGCCGACTCACTTACTCACTTGGCTTCGCAGATCCGGAATCTTCGTGTGGTGAATGCCCCGCTATCGAGCCGGTTCACGAAACGGCCCGCAGAACGGAGCCTTCAATGACGTTGAGCGCGAGATGACATGTCACTTTGTTAAGTGACACAGACATGTACATGTGTTAATGAAGATTCGATTCTATTCTCAAGTCACCAGAAAGAGTACCTGCGTTGCCCCGAAAACGGGAAGCCGACGGGCTTGTAAACCTCCCGCAAGCTGGAAGAAAAAAGCTATACATGAAAGTGGAAGAGTATGATAAGGCTGCAGGAAGAAAAAGGACTTGATAAAAGTGTAGATGGGGAAGATGAAGAAGAGAGGAGACAGTATACCACCCAGCCACCGGCGCAGTGCAATGCAATGGTACCCGAGATGCAGGCCAGCCAATCCATCCCCTTTAATTCGCTAAGACACGGAAGGAGGAAGTAGAAAAAGAAGACAGTGGAAAACCAACGCCGAGATGTTCTCCTACTCCAGCGCAAGATGAGGTAAGGTTGAGGTAAGGGTAGGTTGCTAGTTCTCGCCAAGGGCTGTAATGTGAACCTGGATATGTTAAGTGAAGAGGAGCCAAGTCATCATACGATGCGCGGACGATGCAAGGCTATGGATTCGGAAGATTGCCTCATCTCCTAGGAGTGGCTATGGGTGTAGACAGTCAGTCTTCAAACACTCGTGTCCCGGCCTCATAAAGACATCAGACTAACCATTGACCATCTGCCTTTGTTTGCCCAGCCAGCTCTTGGGGGCTTCACTCCGCCTTTGCAAGACGACGTGGTTGCTCTGAATACGGCTAGTAAGATCGTACCACGCCGTCGCAATAAGGGCGTTCTCGCGCTGGAGGTTCTTGATGATTTGATCGCTCGCAGCCTGTTGACGCCGTCTTTGTCAGCCAACCCGATTCTCCTTCGTCATCATGATCAAGGCGAGACCATGATGTCCAAGCCCAATAGAGTGTAATTGAGATCGTTGCAGCATGATAGTAACGTACCTTCTGAGCCGCGGCAGCTTCTCCGCCTTCGGCTGCCTTAAGCTTCCGCTGCAAGTCGTATTTATCCTGCTCGGATTTCTCTAATTGCTGAAAAACAAAAAACCGTCAGCCATGAACCCCTCATCTCATGATTCCCAATACAAAGGGCCATCAAATGGACAACTTTGACCGCCTGAAGACCTTCCTCCACCAGCTTACTCTCGGTCTGAGACTCAAAGGAGATTTTGGTGCTTGGGAAGGCAGGTCAAGATGGGGGTGACATGTAGGGACTAAGATCCGCGCATTCGGGCGGCTATCGTACAACACAGCTCCGGACGGGGTACCGGGAGTTTGGGGCACACCGCCTTCGGCATTTCGATGTTGTAGGGCTAGGGCGTTTGCAAGAGATCTGAGGGAACTCACCGATTGGCGCTCTTTGAGCCTGACACGCAGTTTGTCAACCTTCTCCTGGAGCTTCTGGGCGGCCTCCGTCGGCTCCGCACTCGAGCCATCCTTCGCCTCGTCAAGGTCTTTCCGAAGCTTGTCTTTCTCAAGTAGGGCGTTGATAAGTGAGCTCCGCTGTTCTTCGAGGTCAGTGCCGAGGTTTTTCAGCTGTTGCCGCGCTGCCTCGAGTTCTTCGCGGATTGAACCGGAAATAAGTTGGTCAGTAGACTTGAGTTCCTCGAGGGCATCAACGCTATCCTTTGCGACGGCTGAGAGATCGGTCCTTGCGCTGAGGAGTTCGCGATCCTTGTCAGAGAGCTGAGCTTGGATCTCGCTGTTCTTCCTCCTCTCACTTTCAAGTTCATGGGCCTTTTGAGCAAGTTGGATTCTCAGGTTGGCTAGCACCTCGCTGTGGTGGAATTCTTGAGTTAGCACTTTGCCCACGCCTAGTCGCATAGCTGTGTCAACGATTTCAACTAACTTTTCGCCACTGCTCTCGATCAGAGCGCTGATTTGGGCCTCCGCAATCTGGTGCTTCTCGAAGGTGTCGTTGTAAGTTCCCTGGATACGTTCACGTTGCCTACGCTCCTCCTCGAGCTCCTGACGCAATCGAGTGTTTTCTGGTCCAGATCCCATACCGTTCCGCAGCAAGTTGTTCTCTGCCTTGAGACGAGAGACCTCGAGGCTGAGGTTGGGTGGGGCGGCGCTGCTAACACCCTCAAGCTCCTGTTCGAGACTGAAGCCCGCAGTACCGGCGTCGGGAGACAGAGCACCCGGGGTGCCCGAGTTGATCTGCTCCTGCAGCTCGGAGATGAGATGCTCATCGGAGAGACGCTGCGCATCAAGCGTTGCGAGGCGAGCTCTCAACTGCATAGTGTCATCGTGAAGAGCCCGGCGCTGAGCATCCAACTCAACGTACTGCAGCTCGTAATCTCTGAGCTTTGAAGCGTACTGCTCGTTAGTCTGCTCCAAGGCCTGATTTCTCTTCAGAACCTTCTCATACTCAATGAGATCGCGCTGCATCTGCTCCTTTTCGTAGAGCAAATTGTCCATCTCTTTTGACAATGTAGACTGCGCCTCGAGCTTCTGCTTGTACCGCTCAACCATGTTGGCCTTGCGGGATAGTTCCTCATTCTTGAACCGTAGCTCCTTGACCTCATCGTCAAGCGTCTCAAGCTTCTGCGTCTTGGCTTTGAGCGCCGAAACTTCGCTCGTCAGCCGCTCCTTGGCTACGCGATCATCTTCAGCCTGCGCCTCCTGGTTGGCAATAAGCTCGTCCTGCTCGCGCAGCTTCAGCTCGAGCGACCTGATGACCTCCTTGCCAGCACCGTCTTGGGCATCGTGGAACGCCTCAAGCTCCCTGCCCTTGCGAACAACCTCCTCTTTCAGATCGTCGTAACTTTCCTGCAGGTGGCCCAAGCGCGTTTCCATATCCGCGAGCAACTTTCCCTTCTTGTCCAGGTCAGAGCGGAGGCGTATGTTGTCGGCTTCCATTGCGAGATCGACATCGTGGCTTTCGTTCCCAATCTCGGAGATTTCTTCTACGTCCGCCGCCTCGGCATCATTGATAGCTGTACTCATGTCTTGCGTGACCCGCTGAAGCTGCATGAGGACCGTCTTGTCGGATATATCCTGGGTGATACGGGTGACCCATCGCTCGTTGTTGCTACCAAGCATTGCAACAGCAAATAGCACGGCAAGAAGCTGAGTAGAAGATTGCATTAGCTTGGACTTGCGTTCTCGGCGCCGGAACAAGGGTAGCTGGGCTGGACACGGATAGTTGCATACCTTACTGATGGCCTCCGGCTGCGCTTCTCTCGCCCTGGGTCTGATGTCGGCAAGCTTGGTCTGCCCAATAAGCCCCGGACACTCGCGATATACTAGCCTCTGTATGCCCTTGTAGACATCGTATAGCTCGCCCTCGGTGGTATTGGAGTCGAAGGAGGGGTCGAGTGCTTGGAGGACCTTGGATAGCAGGTGTCCGTCGAGGAAATCTGATATTGAGTCTGCCTGTCCATCCAGGGGAAATGTGTTTGCCTGTGCAACGAGCATTAAGTCAGCATAATGTTGGAACGGCGTAAACGAAGCGGTCAGTGACAACACTGGGGAAAGGGAAGTGACCCATCGGAGGGGACACAAGGGGGAGAAGATGTATATGGAGGGGAGCGCAAAGCACGGCGACTTACCCATTGCACCAGCGCGGCCTGCGCGCTTCCTGAGTACGGCATGATGCCCGTTCTTTTCGTTTCGTAACCGTTCGTCGTCTTCGTGGTCGTCTTTCGTCGTAGTTTCGTAGATGTTTCTGGGCTAGTGAGGTATCTCTAGGTAAAGTACCTTATGGTTTGGAGCTGGAGCACGTGGGAAAAGGCGAAAGGGCTCCCGCGCGGTTCCACAACGTTTTGCGGTCGTGTTCGTGCTTGTTGCAAGTCAAAGCGGGCAGGGGAAATGTGGTTCCATGGGCCCGGGAAGCTCTCATCGCAAAGGGGGCTTTTCCGGCTAGGGGTGGAGGAAGCGGCGGTTGACGGGATATTAAAGGTTCAGGTCAGAGTAGGTGGAAAATAGCCTCGTCGGCCGAGGGGAGGGCGGTGTAAAGTGAAATGTAAGGAGAATAGAGGCCTTGTTTACGCACAGTCGTATGAGACAAGGGCAGCAGCAGCAGCAAAATTAAAAAGAGGCATGTGTCTCTTGTTCGCGGGTGCTTGGCTTGTCGTCCCAAAAAGCCAAAAAAGACAGGCGCATTGTTCACGTCTGGCGTCCGCTCCCTCCTGTCGAACCCACACTCAATCTTGCATGACCTGCATCAACCTAAGGTAAGCTCCCTGGGCCTCCTTATCGATTGTTAGAGGCAACTAGGCCCTAGGGAATTCTTAGCGCGTGTTGCGCAACTACCACTCATACGTCAGCTTATCATCCAGAGGTACCTGAGCTTGCCTAGAGGTATTGATCCCTTTCTTGACCCGGCACGTTGGTGACAAACGCACAGCGAAAAGATACAATCCTCCTGTCCGTTTTTCTATTAAGGTACCTCCCGCCCCCAAGCCCGAAACTCCAAGTGACGCGAAGCGGGACGGACTGCCAGGGGTTGACCCGATGTTACAGTGGGGCAGTCCCTACGCCTTCGAGTCTTCGACAATCTTCAAGGCTTCCATTGGTGACAGCACCGTTGGGTCTTTCTTTGGCGGCAACGTGGGAGGGCTGATGGCTGAGAAGCCACCTTTCTTTCTTGCTTTTCCTTTTGGAATCAAGATTTTTGTTTGGTGAAAGGCTCCTAAAGACCAAGTGCACAAAGCCAGGGTGAAGAACAATATCATTGTTTGCACATGGTCACCGAGAACCTCGGATTCTTGTTCAAAGTCAACATCAGTCGAAAAGTGCTTTTCTTGTCAAACACGGCCGAACATTGTTCAAACTGCACTATTTTTGTAGCCATAAGCACAGACTCCAAGCCATCTTCTCGGATGGTCCTGGGTCATTACTCGACAATCAACCACCCTCCTGATCGTGATTCTGATTCCTCCCTTCTTGGCCGGCAGAGCCTACAATACGGATACGGTTACCGAAATCATGGACGATATTGCCATCCCATCGATACGGCATGGACTTCTCCACGAAAGCTTGACGAGGTCGGTCATCCATCGTAGGGTTGCAACCGGTTCGCCTTGGACCCTTCTCCACGGTTCCGTGCCGAACTAAAGAGCACCATTATACCTACGGATATGCCCAAGATATGCAGGCACGCAGACTGAAAGATTCCCTCTTCAGCCCCCCCTTCAGGTCTCTCATCGGTTAGTGACAGACTGACTGCATCATCTTCAGAGCCTGGTGGCTTTCCAAAAGTCTCCCCCCACATTGCGCTTTGACACGTCTGTGAGTGTGAGATTGCCAGGCGCTTTTTCTGCCCAACCCAATTGGAGCATTACGCGAGGTATCAGAAACACCGGGCTTTCATCCCGTGAGGAGACCGCCGACTTGTCGTGCAATAGGAGGTGCTGCTGCAGCATGCTGCGTCACTGCAATCAAGCACATGCAGTATCTCAACATTCTGGACGAGGCCTCGAGATATCAAGTAACCTTGTGCCCCTCAGCGACAGATTATGTCCCTAGCATAAAGCTGAATCAGCATCCTTGGCCGGCAGTGGGGAGGCTAGAAGACGCAGAAATCCGCTTTTGATCTGCACATCTGCTTTCCGTGCCGCACATGAATCCCCCACTCATCAGGTACATCACCTTAGGGATTGGTCCTCGAAGGTCGAAAGGGTTCACGCAAGGCTTAGGTCTCTCATCAACGTCGTTGTGTGGATGTCAGCCGCATGCGGAACCTGGGATACATCATCGTAGAACGCCACGACGTCAGCACTGTACAAAATAAAGCGGCCGTCAGTTGAGAAGGATTCCCGTACACGTGGCGGAATAATCGAGGCAAAGACCAAAGTCATGAGTAGGTATGCTGTGATTGTGATTTTCGGTCTTGTTTTTAAGGCGTCGAGCAGGATTGAACCAGGTGCGGTCCAAGCCTCGCTGTAGCCATACAGAAAAAGATGCCCCCGAGGCACTTCTCATTGATGAAAACTCCCGACTCCGTAGTGATAAATCGTCTATGACGGCAATGGTAATTATGAGTGCCCCCTCGCTTGCCCCTGTCGCAGCCGCCGGGAAAGGCGGCGGATATCATTGTCCTCGTGACCTAGTCCAGCCAAAGTCCCTTTTCGCACATTGTTGTATCTTTCACCAGATGCATGCTTTGCAAATTGCCTGTCGCCAGTTGTGCCCGACCGATGAACAGCTTGGTTCGATAATGAGGCTACCATCTATACGGAGTTGGTGACGGTGTGGTCCTCTTCGATTGTGAGGCTTTCGCTAAAGGCTTGAACCGATTCAAGGACCTTAGCAGGTGTGACGGCGGCAAATCCCCTGATCGCTGTTAGCTGCGATTTAAAAACCTCAAACCGATGGAAGAGTAATGCCTCACCTAATCATAGAGTAGGTATGGGTGATCTGACCGCCGGCATCGATGATGGATTGCTTCGCCCTCTGAATGATGTCGTCACCGACGGAATCGGTTTTGGCCCAGACGATGACGGACTTCATCTGGTCGACGGCGAGAGCACCGGGGACGACAGCCAGAGCGGCGACGAGGAAGGTGGAGGGTCTCATGGTTGCGGAGAGTGATGAGGTCGTCGAAAAGGGGTGGAACGAAGTTCTTTGCGATCGCGGATGTTGATGCGGGTCGGTATCGAGAGTCTGACTTTGCGGCGATTGATCAAAGTCGAGGATGAGGGTAATGCCAGTGTTGTAGGGTAGGTAGTAGGATTGACGAATGCGCTCAAGGGTCTTGTGGGGAGTTTGCGGTTATTTAATCGTTGCTTGCGAGTTACTGGAGAAAGTTGCTGGAGACTCGCGGATTGGTGAAGGACGGGTGGATGCAGGGAGGAAGTTCAGCAAGTTAGACGTGGACGGACTGAACTGGGCCTTGATGGATATCGAATGGATGTTTGGGTTCCCCTTTGTCATGGCAGGGTGACTGACCAGTGACCGCTGAATGGATGGGGACACAGCGCGGAAGGCACCTGGGATGGGCAATCACCAGCCGAACCTTAGTTGACCACCTGCCCAGTAGGGAGCGCCGTCAGCCGTGGTGGCCCCCCTCGAAAGTAGTGGAGGTGTTCCATTGCTGTTTGTCACTCTTTTCCGTCCAGTTTGCCAGGTTCCAGCCAGTAACATACGTCAGTCGTCTGCGTCTAGAATGGTGTGGGAACCGGCAATAATGGGACAACCTGGTGGCGCTAGCAAGCAGTATGGACATGTGCAACCTCTTTTTTCTTTCGCCAGCATTTTCGTCAGATTCCTGGGTCTCCATACCTAAGGTAAGGTACGCGGGTACAAGACAGGAAACTATCCGTACGTTCAGCGTGCAGCACACCAACTGTGTGCAGTGGCAAGGGTCTTGGCGCGGATTCAAACTGGTGACATGCAACAAAAGTCCCACTTTGCTGTTTCCTCCGCCTCCGGTCACGGGTGCTCTCCGTCGTCCCGCCAGGACTCGGCCTTCCCTGTGAGGAAGGTCACCAGTGGAAATATAGCGACATGGACCAATCTCGGGCTCCGATACTCCGTATACCTTCACCAACTTCACCTGTCCCAACGTGCCACCTTGTACATAGTAGCATTGTGTAATGTTGTGTAGAACGTCTAGCTGTAACCACCACATTCGATGGCGCAATCGACCGCTTTGTGCACCCGCATCTCCCGCTGCAGACTCGGAGCAATTTAGCGATCGGTGACAGCGATGGGCAAGCCATTGTACCGTCGCACCTCACCAGCCGACTCATGTGTACGACTTCATCCGGCTCCTCCGACGATGGAGCTCAATGTTCCAGTGTGATCTTCAGCTTGTCGTTCTTTGCTGGTATAGACTGTGTGGACCTCGTTGATCGCCTCACAAAGCCTGAACAGGAACGTTGAGCTGGCTTAGAGATATCAATTAATACTATAAGCATCCAGTGCCAATCTATCAACCTGACGTTGGTGGGGTGCTGCCGCTCAATGCATGTGATCCTCAACGCCAGCCCATAATAACCAAACAACGAAACTCCTTCCCGAGCATGCAAAGAATCAACGATGTCGTAATACAGTGGCCCTGGGTGATGCTTCAGGTAATAGGGCAAACAAAACACAAAAAGATCACAGGATTGCCTCTACCCCTTCGCACTGCCCATCGCGCTGTCATTCTCGCCCCAGATATCCTTAGTCTCCTGCTCAACAGCCCGCATCGCAACAGCAACGTGTTCAAGTTTGGCAACGACGTCGAGAACACCTTTGTTGACCCGTTGGAAGTACCGATCGTTGGCCTCGCGCCTCTTGCGTGCGAGCAAGATGTCCACCTCTGTCTCCTGCTCGAGTTTCGCACCGAGTCGCTCCGTACCCCCGCTGCTACCTGGTCGCCCATTGTTGCTTCCCGTGCTCCGCGGTCCTTCGTTGCCATCTGACGCCACGCCGCTCGTCTCTCCTAGCACTGCGCTCTTGAGGTTGCGGACCTCCTCGCCTCCGGCTGCTGACGTGTTGGAGCGCTGGCCCGTCATCTCAATGGCCTCATCGGCTTCACTTCGTGCCCATGCCTGTGCCAGGTCGATCTGTGCTGTCCTCAGCTCCTCCAGCTTGCGATCGTGATCGGGTCCAAACACGTGAGTTCCACCTGACGCCGAGAGCTCGACCTCCTCGAGCGTCGCCTGCATCTCGGCCCATAACGCGTCGGTCCTGTCGCTACTACGGGCGCTATCGGCGGTCTTGAGATTCCGGACAGGGCGCGCAACGGATGGCGCGACTACCGAGCCCGTATGAAGAGATCCATTCCGTTGCATATTCATGGCCTGCTGAGGGAGAGGTGTGACGCCAGCAGACAAGGTGGCCGGCGCTCCAGGCGCAAGTATACCCGGTAACGAGGCATGAGAGGCGGCGGGAGATGGATGAAGGAATAGGGACGGCGGAGGGTCGCGCTGTTTTCCTTTGCTCTTGGCTGATTGAGACATGCCTACATTTTGTGTGTCGTCGTGAACATTCCAAGCTCGGGACTTGGCGTCTGAGACAGCTTCTCTTGAACTTGACGGCATCTGATAGGATTGGTTGGGTTTTGATAGTCGAGGCAAGCTGTGGACCATGGGGGGACACCCCTGGCTAAGACGGTACGGTCAGCAGCGTGGGGTTCGAGCTCCGAGCGGACCAAAGTGGTTGAAAGCGAAACCCGGCCGTGGTTGGGCGAACCTGCCCCCACTTTTGACTTGCAGACCCGGCCTTCTTCCGCTCGTCAGGCAATGGGACAACGCACGAGCCAGTATCACGTGATGAAAAACGACGCTCCTCCCACCGAAGGGCACAAACCCTCTGTGTGCCGAAAAAGCTGTCGTCGGACAAATCTGAGGATACCACTTTTCGCGAAGAAGCAGTCAGGCACTATCACCACCACCAAGTCAATTCCCGCGATACCCCCCAACACATCGGTACGTTTGCGCTGTCCCATCCAGAACCTCCAACCTATCGACGACGAATTCCCCGAGCAAGAAAAAATTTCAACAATCTCGACGACGAAATCTCGATTGCCACCAGCACACAACTACCCCTCTAGGAACATTTTCAACTGACAATAGTCTCATCCAGCCAACATGCCTCGTGGACTCAATGCGGCGCGCAAGCTGCGCATGAACCGTAAGGACCAGAAGTGGGCCGATCTCGGATACAAGAAGCGTGCCCTCGGTACCGCTTTCAAGTCCTCCCCTTTCGGTGGTTCCTCCCACGCCAAGGGCATCGTCCTCGAGAAGGTCGGTGTCGAGGCCAAGCAGCCCAACTCCGCTATCCGAAAGTGCGTTCGTGTTCAGTTGATCAAGAACGGCAAGAAGGTCACTGCTTTCGGTACGATACACCCTCTCCCGAATACCCCCCAACATGCGATTCTCGAACGACGAACAAGAGAATGGGAAAAGAAAGACTGGTCTTGAATGGGACCATGTGGCGAAGGGAACTGAAGTGCTGACATTTTTATGATCTCTAGTCCCCAACGACGGTTGCTTGAACTTCGTCGACGAGAACGACGAGGTCCTCCTGGCCGGTTTCGGTCGCAAGGGCAAGGCCAAGGGTGATATTCCCGGTGTCCGTTTCAAGGTCGTCAAGGTCTCTGGTGTCGGTCTGCTCGCTCTGTGGAAGGAGAAGAAGGAGAAGCCCAGATCCTAAACGGGAGGCTTTTTTCGATCGCGCGAAAGCATGGGAAGGACAGTGGAAGAAAATTCGGCACTCGGAGTTTTACGCTTGCATTGGCATCAATGGGTTATGGTCCTGATACTGCGGGTAGACTTTGGTCGATGAAATAAAACATCATGAAAGTCAATACCTGAACATGCGGCATTTCACATCACACATTACACAAAACGGGGTTTATTTGGGGGTGGGTTGTGAAGAACACAAATCAAGAATCAAGGGAATGTTGATTCTACGTGCTATGAAATTTACAGACGATGTTGGTACAAGTTTTCTCCTGACATCTTTCTATACGCCGTTTTTTGAAGTTTCCTACTCCAGCTGCTTCTGACCGACAGCATCCTCGTTTCCGCCTTGAACGTATCTTACAGTGTAATCGGCCGCGAGACCCAAGCTGATGACGCCACCAGTGATCCAACAACCGTTAATGAACCACCACCAGCAGTCCTTGACGCTCTTCAGGTTGACCCGCTTGATCATGACACCGAGTGTCACCGCCGCTCCACCGACGCTGCCAATAAAGAAGGCTGGACCCGCACCAGCTGCGAACCCAGCAGCACCCAAAAGACTCAGCTGGACCGCAGCCAGACCCGTCAGGACCTGCTTGGTCTCGGCATCGTGCTTGAGGGCGATACTCTTGATGCCCGCCTTGACGTCATCCTTGATGTCCATGTGGGCGTAGATCATATCGTACAGAATCGTCCAGGCGACGTTCGATGTGTACAGAAGCCCAGCAGCCGTCAAGGCCGCGCTATTGGACAACAAGTCGATTCCGAGAGCTGGAAAGCCCATCATCGCACCCCAGGAGAAGGTGAGGCCCAGTACGGCCTGGGGATAGTAGGTGACCCGTTTCGCCAGGGGATAGGAGGCCACGAAGAGCAGACTCGGAATGCCGTACCAGAGGCAGGACGTGGGGAACTGAACCAAGATGCCCAGTCCGGCCAGGAGCTGGGCGCCGGTGAACGCGAGACCCTGGAAAGGAGTGATGGCGCCTCGCGCGATGGGCCGGAATTTCGTTCTCGTGACGTGCGGATCGAGGTTACGGTCCCACAGGTCGTTGATGCTGCAGCCCGCGCCTCGCATGATGAGGGCTCCCGAGAAGAACAGGAGCGAAGTTCCAATGACAGAGGCCGGAGACGCCATGGGCATGGCCATCGGTGCGGCCATCAGTGTTGAGAATAGACAGGGGAAGAAAAGGTAGTAAGTGCCTGCCGGCTTATCGATACGGGTAAGTTCTGCGTAGGGGACCCATGATGCGGGCAGGTAAGAGATGATACCGGTCGTCGGCGGCGAGTACACAGCTTCAGGTGATGCTGGTTCGGGAGTGTCTGGAGCAATGGCTGTTGTGAGGCGTTTCGTGGTGGTGTGGAGAGCTGTGTGCTGCTGATGAGCTGAGCTCCGAAGAGTGAGATGTGTGCTAGGCTTGCGGTGTGCCTGCAAGCCCAATCGAGATGGTGACGCCGCTGAGAGAAATCTCGTTGTGCCAGATGGATGGTTGCATGCCGCCCTTAGGGGCCCTCTTAGCAAGTTGACTTGCCTCATTTCGAGTCACTGTCACGATATTAGTATAAGTGACATATTGATGATTAAAGAACACGTAGAAGAGTTAACAAGCTGTTCGCAATAATACCAGAGATAAGGTACAAAAGTTTTTAAGATCTTAAAGGAGTGATATTTGCAATATGGAAAACATTGAAGCGTTGAGCCTTGAATCCATCTAAACTGTGAAGCTCTTCAGCTGTGATGCTCTTCAGCTGTGACGTGCAAGGGTGCCAGCTCCCTCAACTATGTTCACCATAGCGCGATACAGACATTGCATCGAAAGGCCTTAGCTTCGGAGGCAAGAGCCAGTGGAAATCTTCTAGCCAGTATTTCCACTGGAGAAGAACGAAAAGAAACCTTAAGACTTACCGACAATCGATACGGAGCTCTAACAAAAACCAGATATGCCCCGTCAACTTTTTGCACCCGTCACCTAGAGAACCGAAATTTGAGAGCCGTCGCCAAAGGGTCCAGAGCTTAAGTGTGGTCCGTGCTGTTTGATCCTTGGGGGCCAAGGTACCAGTAGATTCGCAGACCTTGATTGGCTGCGCATTTGACTTTCGTTCCTCCCCATCGCCTTTGAATCTCGAATTGTTCAGCCTCGCCCGACGCAACTTTCCGTTTACGCGACACGCTTTCCAGCCTCTGGATCGCACCGCCGTTTGTCGCGAACATCACCAGTCGGCGTCTTCGCCGGTCATCCTACCAATTCCGCCGGCTCGACGCGCCGCAGGTCGTCTCGATTACGCCTGTGGATACATGCGTCTCGCATGTCCTGACCGACGCGTCAAAGATAGCATTCTCATGCGATTCCCCGCCCGAAAGTAGCCATAGCCAGCCTTCAAGATGCCGCCACCATCGCATCCCCAGGCCAAGTTCGATCCGATTCCCCCGGACTTAGACCTTTTCACGCTTGTCGATCATACCCCGAATTTCGAATGGGTCCTCCGAATTTCGACTGCTCAGATTCAAGGATTGGGCCCCCAGGAGTTTGAGAAGTTGGTCCAACTACAAGTCATTCAGGGCGGGAAGCCCTTGGTGATTGAGAAATGGAACGAGGTTCTTCCCGAGTGGCTCTTCAGTGGAGAGTGGATGGAGAAGACATACGACAAGAAGCGTGAGTGTAGTCACCTTTTGCCTAATCGCGGCAGCAGCTGACATCAAGACAGAGGAAAATGTCCGTGACATTACCGGCCAGACCGAGATTCCGATGACCACAGGCCACTATATGAGAGCCATGAAACAACTCACCAACCAATGGACACCGACCAATTATCGAGACGAGAGACGGCAACGCCTTTACCTAAAAGACATCGACTGTCCTCCCGAATGGCAAGAACACCTGCAGAAAGTCATTCCTCCCAACCTATTTTACATGAACGAAAATGTCACGCAAAAGGGAGCTGCAGACAGTCGGGAAAGTGATCCTTTTCGTGGCTTTGGCGATAGGTCAAAGGTGGCACCTGCGGGAGATCTCATGTCAAGCCTGCCCGAGGAGATGCGAGCACAGAATCTCATGTGCTATATCGGACACGAAGGAACATTCACCCCGGCGCATCGTGAAATGTGCGCCAGTCTCGGACAAAACATCATGGTTGAGGCTTCGGGGAGTAAGAACGGAGAGAAACCTGGAAGCTCCATCTGGTTCATGACGGAGACCAAGGATCGAGAAGTCGTCCGCGAGTACTTCCTGTCTATGCTCGGCCACGACATCGAAATTGAGAAGCATTTTGCTCAGATCAACGCCTGGAAAAAGGCAACCTTTCCGGTCTACATTGTCGAGCAGAAACCCGGCGATTTCATCCTCATCCCCCCTCTAGCCCCTCACCAGGTCTGGAATAGGGGCACGCGCACCATGAAGGTCGCGTGGAACCGCACGACTGTCGAGACCCTGGACATGGCACTCCACGAAGCCCTTCCCAAAGCTCGTCTTGTCTGCCGTGATGAGCAGTACAAAAATAAGGCTATCATCTACTATACGCTTAAGAAATACTTCGCGCAGATGGTAAAGGCCGAGCAGGACAGCGAGATGGGCATTGCCGGTCTAAGCTCGGAGCTTTTCCGGTCATCCTCACGGTATAAGCAGCTTGCCAAGGATTTCCGCCATCTTTTCTCACTCTACACCGAGATTCTTGTTGACGAAATGTTTGCGACCAAAGAGAAGAACGTCGAATATGTCGAGTACGATTCTTGCGTGACCTGCTCATACTGCAGATCAAACATTTTCAACCGATTCTTGACCTGCAAGCACTGTGTGCGGACTCTGGTCAACGGAGATGAGGATGCATACGACGTCTGTATGGAATGCTACGCCATGGGACGATCCTGTGTCTGCATATCCAAACTTCAATGGTGCGAGCAATGGTCGTGGGAACAACTGACGGAGGATTACGAACTCTGGCGGGCGATGATCATCAAGAACGACGGCTTCGTTGATATAGAGCTATCACCTCAGCCTCTTGAAATCGCTCGCACCCGGCGAGGTAAGAAGGCACTGGCCGAAATTTGCCAGGAGGGTTTGCACAGGCGACCTTTCAAAGATATTTCGAGGCTTGACGAGGACAAGCCACTCACCGAGTCCGAACCTGAGCCAGAATTGGACGACAACGGCAAGCCCAAGAAGAAAAAATACAAACGGAAGAAGAAGAAGGGAGAACTTCGTCGCTGCCACGTTTGCTGTCACAAGGACTACGCCTACAAGGTGCAAGAATGCTCAAATCCAGAGTGTAAAGAAAGTTACTGCTACGGCGTGCTTTACCGCGCGTTTGATCAGATGCCACAGACGGTACAGGAGAACGAGAATTGGCTTTGCCCAAAGTGCCTGGGCATCTGTAATTGCGGTGCATGCCGCCGTGCCGAAAGCGGCAACCCCTATACGCCAAAGAACACCCTTCTCGGTCATGATACCCGGGCTATTGCGGATGATAGAAGTGTTGAGGCCCTCGTCGACTTCCGCGTGCACAATCTCAACTGGCTCAAGACAGCTGGTGAAGAGGGCCGCAGCGCGAACAGCAAACGTATGAAGGAGCTACGGGAGAAGGCCGACACCGCAAAGGCTCAGGAGAGTGCTTCTCTGACTGCCGAAGACATCGCTAATGGTGCTAACGGTGCTACCGCGTCCGCAGAGGGTGGGCTGTACGGATACGGAGATCAGAGCCATGTCCTCGGTGAGCAGGACGGACGTCATGCTGATGATCGCGATCCCGACGCAACTCAAGACATGTCGCAGATGGACATTGAACCGTCTGCTCCAGTGGCGAACATGAATGGGGACCCCGAATGGGACCAGTCAGCATACCCGGATCCCTTGGGCATGGATGGCCAACCCATGTTCGGCATGGGTTACTACCAACAAAGTGGTCCAGATCAGATTCTATTCGACCCGTTCCAAATGCCTTCAACTGACGCCATGGTGTTTGACGATGAGGCTGAATACGTCAAGAATATGTTGCGGACACAGAAGCGGAAGGCAAAACAGGAGAATGATTTGGATCCAGACTTCCATGGCCCAAGGCCCCAAAACAGGAAGAAGGCAAAGAAAGAAGACGGTGCTGACGAATCTGCCATGGATCCGGCGTTGTTCGGTTCGGCACAGCCTGCTTCCGCGGGCGCCGCACCCGAAGCTGCTGAGGGTGATACTGCCGAGCCAGCTGGGGTGAGCGGTGATCCTGAGGATGAAGCCTCGGCCCAGCTAGAAAGAGAGGCAGTCCCGGCAGGCGGTCTTGCACGACGCGGGATGCCAGCTCCTCAATTCCCGGCAAACGTTCCTTCATTGCGACATGCAAGGCCTAGAGCGTCTTATGCTGAGCCAGAAGAACCAATGATCGACGACCCTGATGACATGGTGCCGGCTTTCAAGCAAAGGCCACCGGTCCAAAACGATGAGCCGGAGGCGGGCGATGCCAGTAATGACCCTAGAGACTTGGCCTCTGACGCTGTGCGTGCTCTCATCCAGAAGGGAACTGATGCTGCAGCCGCCACCGCCGCCGCTGGTGGAGCCGAAACGCCCACAGCACCAAGGAGGCGAGGCAGGCCGCCGCGGAACGCGAACTCGACGCCGGGTTCGGTGCCGAGGGCCCCTCTAGCCGATGCTGTTCCAAAGCCATCTGAAATTGCAGCAAGAAATGCAGCGAAGAAACGTGAAGAGCGAGCATCGCGACGTTCGGGCCTTAGCCGCGTTGTGACTATAGATGGAGCCAGCTCGTTCAACCCGAGAGCTAGGGGCAACACAGCTAGCGACGACGACGACGATGACGACGACGATGCAGATGATGAAGACGCGGCTCACGATGTAACTGAAGCTGAACTCGAGGCTCAACTTGAGCGAGAGTTGGCTGGAGAAGGACCATCCCAGAGTGCACCCGTCACCTCCATCGAGACCGAGACGGCGGAGGCAACCGCGGCACCGCCTAAGAAGCGCCGTGGTCGACCGCCCAAGAACAAGACCGCCGCGGTAGAGAAGGCACCTGTCGATCGATCACCGCCCCCGCCTCCTCCGGGTGCCACAAAGATGATGTCAATGGCGGCCCGTGTTGCAGCTCGCGGAGGAAAGTTCAAGATTACGTCGCGCAAGTCGCGAGATGCGAGCGCGAAACAGACCCCGACTCCAACCCAAGCGTCATCCGCGAGACCTTCAGTCAGTCGCAGCGAGCAGCCAGCCAAGATTGTGCCTTCTACTGAAGAGGCGACGGAGCCAGCAAAGGAGACCAACAGAGAGCCTTCGAGAGAACCAAGCGTAGATCTCACTCCTCCACCTCCTGGTACGCCTGCCAGAGTGAGAGAGCCAAGCTCGGATCATACGCCTCCACCCCCGGGCGCCTCTGGGGACAGACAATCCAGCTCTGATCACACGCCTCCGCCTCCCGGTGCTTCCAGGGACAGACAGTCGAGCTCCGACCACACGCCTCCGCCTCCAGGTGCCGTCGGTCGACGCTGGCGCAAGTCGGATGAAGACGAGTCGGACTTTGACGCTCCCGTCGCGTCGCCGTCCTCTGCATCTTCCTCTGATTCCGGCATTCCCGGAGATCGTTCTCCTCCTCCGCCGCCGTCCGCGCGCCGAGGTAGGCCTTCGGGGGGTCTGACTGTCGTGAGAATCGGCTCCGAGTCGGAATCGGAGAGCGAGATCTCGTCGTCTTCTGAATCGGATAGCGGTATCGGTGGTCCAGAGCCTAGCAGGATGCGAGGCGGGTCTATTCGGGGCGGCGCTACTCGTGGTAGAGGGAGAGGACGTGGACGTGGAAGGGGTCGTGGTCATTAAAGACTGGTAAATCTGAATGCGGAAAATAGGGGTCACATCACGTTAGGCGTTTTTGGAGGGAGGGTAAAGTGGGCTGTTCCAAGGACCTGTTTATTGTAGCATCACACTATACCCTAGAACGTATGCTTCTCTCGTTGAGCATTTTTTTTCGCAACTTTCTAGTTAGGACCAAATACCAAGGACAGTTTGCGCATCCTGGCTGGAGATGAAATCTCATGATGGCTTTTTACTGTGTGTATGTGTTACTCGCCGCCAAATAGTGACATGGGAAGGAAAAAGACAAAACAAAGCATCGGTCGCTTGTGGTATACGAACTCACAAGCTACAGCTCGGTAGCTTTACACTTCAGGATTGGGGGTATAACCATCTTAAGCTTCTGGGCAAGAGTCCCTTTTACTGCTGCTGAGAATAGTCAGAGGTGAACTTGTTTACAGAGCCCATGGATGGAATAAACAAAAAGTAGGAAAAGGTTAGTCACGAAGGTATCTATTCATAGTATTCTCTCTTCTGCCGTATTACTCAAACAACAAGACATTTTTTGCGCCCCATCCTGGAGTCATGCGAGCCTCACTCGTTCCGTCATTTCTTGACTCTGCTCAATTGTTAAATTACCAACACCACCACTTCAGCCCTAATCTCCTTCCCAGACCACGCATGAAGTGTCAACGCTACGAATCGATCCGAGTCCTCTTCTTACTCGGCAGACGCTCTGGCAAGTGCCTCGTGCAAGTGCGGCGGGAAGCGGTAACGCAGCTGCGAAGTGTACGTGGTGAGGTCGAGCGTCATCTGCTTCATCTGCTCGACCATCATGCGACGAGTGCCCTCGTTGCCACTGAACTGGCCGCCGGTGAGCTGGTCGCGCTGGCGCGTGCAGCAGATGATGGTCCACATGAGCAGATTCGGCACGTTGATAGAGACGGGCTGGGAGAGGCCGGAGAACTTTGCGGCGTAGGCGCGGATAATGCTCGGGTCGCCGCTGGCGTCGAGCGGGAGAATCTCGAGGCCGCGGATTTTCTAGAATGCCAAAGTTAGTCATCTATGTGCGACGGATATGGGGAAAACAGTGAGTGGGTGCGAGGTGTCACTTACGTCCAGACATTGAGCCCATTGACCGGCCTCGACGAGGGACTTGATGGTGCTCATCTCGAGCAGGACGCGGCAGGCGACTCTGTTCTGCTCCTGGATCTTGCGGTGGAACATGGCATCGCGCTCGTACATGGACATCATCGTACGGGCAAGCTCCACGGGGTCGTCGATGGAAGCCAGGCTAAGGCTGCTGCCGGTCTCGGCCTCCTGGCCAGCGGCGCGAGGCTTAACGGGCATGAGGCGCATGGGATCCTCGCCAATCTCGAGGGAGATGGCCTCACTGAGTGCACGGCTGACAATCGAGACGACGGTATCGTACTCGCCAGCCAGGTGGTACAGAAGGACTGAGTCAGTGGTGCGGCCGTTCTCGTCGGCGAAGCTGGCAGCTTGGACGGTGACGGTGTTGATAAAGTCGTTCTCTTCCGTCAGACCGATCAAAGAACCGCGCTCCTCGATGATACCGCGTATCCGCTGGCCATCAGGGCGGATGTCGCCGATGAGCTTGCTAAATTCACGCGTTTCGAGCACGAGCTCGCGCAGGGCTTCCCAGCAGAGGTTAGCATGACGACGGCCAGCCTCGCCAGACAAGTCCATGTTGAGGCAAATGAGAGTCAGATAGTCAACAGCGGACACAACGTCGGCTGCTCTGAAGTCCCTTGTGTAGTAGCCAATCATCCTGCCAAAGTTGATCTGAACAGAATCCTTGACGTTCAAGCTGCGCAGATCATTGGAGGCGCTGAAAGGATCGGAAGGTCGGAGGAGGCCGTAGTACTCGAGAGCAATGGCGAAGTGGACTGCGTCGACGTAGGAAAAGGGGTAAAGGTACGCAATGGCCTCCTCGAACATGCCTGACAGTACCTGGAGGTAGAAGAACATGCCAAAGCTGCCACTGTTGTCTTCAGCAGAGGTCTTGGGGAAGTGCTTGGCTCCGATTTCCTTGATACTGGACTGCAGTTCGGAAAGGCCGTAAGCCTCGCTAGCCACCTCAACCGAACGGTCGCCCTCTCTAGCAAGGTTGAATTGAAGCCAAATCCAGTCGTTGATATCGGTGTTGAGGCCATCCAGACTCCGATTGTTCAGGTCACAGCGACCAATAATCTTGTAACAGGCCATCCGGAAGGGATCGATGGAGTTGTCGGGAGCGTTGCGCACACGCTGAGTGTACTCGGCATTGCATCTATCCTGCAATGTGCGCTTCAAGCGGCGGTCTTCGTTAGAAGCATAGCCGTTGAGATAGCTCTGGAATGTGCGGTCGATGCTGCGGAACTGATTGCCGTTATCATTCACATACGTCGCAGCTTCGCTGACGTGACCAGAGCGTAGCAAGTAGAAGACGATGGCCCACACATATTCACCACCAGTTTGCTGAAGGTCTGTGTTATCAGGCACCAAATCCTTTCGTGCAGAACGTAACCGGATGTAGGCTCTGATCTTGCTGACAATATCGGGGCGGCCACCGAGGTTGGCTTCGTGGGGGTGTTTTGCGATGAGGGCCTCGACTTCTTGAAGGAATTGCTTCTCAAGGTATCTGTTGGCACCATCCAACAGCCTCTTTCGCATAGATATCGAGCTGGCAGAGTTCGGCGCTTCATCCAAGTACATCTTGGCAAATTGCCGCTCCTTCGCCGTGGCACCATTGATGGTAGTCTCTGCTTCAGGATCTTCTCCGACGATCTCGCGAACAGCATGGTACGCCTCAACGATGTGTGGCGCATATGGGTCCAGAGACCGGTGCTCGACATCCGCGAGCTCTGAAAGGATGGGATAGGGATGGGCAATGAGCCGCGCCTGATTGAGGTTGCGGACCTTTTCGGAAAGCTTGTTCTGCTTCTCCCGTAGAGATCTGTCGTCAGAATTGATGTGGCCGGTCAACGAACCGCCATTGTCCGTGGACCGATCAACATCTGAGAACTCTGGCTGGTGAGAGCCGATCTTGCTTGCGTTGCCGATGACCGAGCGATGCATGCTCGACTTGCCCAGGACGCTTGCTCTGCCAGAACGAGCTCCAGTCGCCTGGCTCTTGCTTCGGCGCGAACGACCAAAGCCACCAGAGGCCTCTCTTGTCGACGCAGCGGGTCCGAAAGAAGACTCTTCACGAGCCTTGATGCCAAAGTGCTCGTAGATGCGCTTGCGCTGGGCGTCCCATTCCATCGTCACGTTGTCCTCCAAGAAGTTATCAAAGTCGCGGACCGATCTCTCTAAGCCGTCCGCAATCATGCTCATCGTCGTCTTCGTCTGGAGGTTCGCGAGGTACGTCTCGACGTCGATTTCGGCGGGTGAGTAGCCAGAGGGTCTCTCGACACGGCCAGTCTGCAGATCGAGGGATCCGAGGTCTTTCGCGGCGGTAGAAGGATCCACGCCAGATGCAGCGAGGAGGTAGTGCGCTCTACCATCGGAAGGACGCTCCTGAGCCTTTGTTCCCAGCTTCTTCAAGCGCTGGCGAAGGTCGCCCAGGCCCAATTGCAGACTGGGGAGGTCCTCCATGCCATTTTCGCCATCTCCTTGCTTCTTGCTCTTGGCGAACAGGCTGTCAAAGTATGCGCCTGACGGTTGACCCTGCTGGATTTGGGACTGGTTGTTTGTATTCTGCTGCGGTTGCTGCGATGAGGGGAAGAGTGAGCCGCCGAGAGTGTTGTTTGCAGTAGTCTGGCCGAAGGTCGAGCCCGTCGTTTGCGCCTGGGGTTGGTTTTGTTGACCACCTCCAATGGCGCCGAAGAGAGATGGCTTCTGTGCCGTCGATGCTCCCAGCCCACCCAAGCCTCCCAAGCTGAGTCCGCCTGATTGTTGCTGCTGGCCTTGTTGCTGCTGTTGTTGCTGAGGCGCACCAAACAGCGAGGATCCTGTCGCCGGTTGTGCCGTCGTCGATGTGCCGAAGAGACCGCCGGTGGTCGCAGGTTTGGCCTGATTGAGGTTTCCGAATAGACCGCCTGAAGCAGGCGTAGAGCTAGTCTGTTGGGTGCTGGTCGTGTTCTGCTGTCCAAACAAACCTCCTCCTGTGCTGCTCTGTTGCTGGGTTCCGCTAGTCGAGGTTCCCAGACCACCCAGAGGGTTGTTGCCGAAGAGCGACATATCGTAAAATTTTCGTGGTCGCGTCCAGTCGTAGGCTGGGTTGGGCGCAACGGTGAAGGGGATTTCGAAGGTGTTGTCAATGGATGAACGCGCTTGAGACAGCTGGCCAGGCGCGTTTGGAGGATGAAATTTTGAGGTTTGGGAGAGCTCTCAGCCAGAGCTCCACTGATTGGTGGGGAGCGACCAGGCAACGGCCTGCATATATTCTCCGCACGGGGAAAGAGTTGCCCGCCATCCTTCAGCACTTACGGCCCCAATTACGTGCGCCGTCTCCTCCGACCCGGATGAAGACACTCGGAGTCCGTTTCCACATGAGCTGGAATACAATTATGATAGCAGGCCATTACTGTGACGAGCTGCAGTGGCTCTGCTCGTGTTTGGACCTCTCATCGTATGAAGAAAGCATTGGATTGAAGTAAGCTGAGCTACTGCAACACCCTGGAGCTCTCCAGCCAGATCAGACGACTTTGTATGTGAGCTAGCTAAGCTACCGTATTCATTATCATGTTATGTATCCTGAGATTTATTTCCTTTTCCACTCGTCGCTCTTCCATATGACTGTTCTTATCTTGGCAGGTAGTGTCCAATTTGTGCGCCGCCATTTGTTAATCACGCAAGCACCGGTAGACGCAGACGGCCGATGTTGATATGCGAATGACGGATATGGTCTTTATATGAGTGATACTGAGCCGACGGACATGTCAGTCAGCGACCAACTTTGCGGTGAGATACACATATAGTCAAGCCTGAATTTGAGGAATGTATTACTACTAAGGGTTGCTTCATGACTCGGCGACACCAACCCGGCAGATTCGGAAAGCCATTTTACAGCGGTGGGCTCACAGATTATACCAACAGTCTCCACCAGTCGTTATAGTCGATCGTATCAATTTGCCAGGAGTTGAGACCCTAATTCGATTGCCGGCGGATGGTCAAACGCCGTCGGTGATGATGATACTCTCCGAAGACGAGTCGCAATTCTTCTTGTGTCGATATCTATCCAACGTTGGGGGAGAGCCAAAGACTTGATTTGACAACCGGAAGGATAAATAGTCTGATAGACGACGTCAACTTACACACTTCTTTGACATCATTATCAGACTTCGACATTAACCAGATCCCCTCACACTCTTTGAGCTCGCGTTATTCTTACAATTACAATCTGCTCATCAAAAATGCGTTCCGCCACATTGCTCCTCGTCATTTGCAACGTTCCGGCAATCTTCGCCACTTGCAGGTCCGTCACGCAGCCATGCGTAAGTTCTTCTGGAGAGGCCAATGGCAGTTGAGGAACTTGACTTTAATTGACGATATTTCCCAGACTAATTTTCAAACTTGCTATGGGTTGGAAATGGCATCGACCTGTGCTTCTGACGAGTACGTGAGTCGCGAAGGAAGTTGCCAGTCTGTAACATCTGCTACCAACAGTCACGTCACGGTAAGCCATCTCTCTTCCAACAGATAGAGCATTGTGGCTGATCGAAATTTCCAGTGCGAGTGTTGTAAAAAAGAAGTGAAAAAAAACCCGTTCGTCGGGGGTGCTGGGGCGAAACCCAGACCTTTGAAGTTGAAGGCGGCAAGGCAATCTCGTCTCACAGGAACAAGTGTGTCAGCTATCTGACCCTACTGAGGCACCGTGTATTAAGTTAGAAGATGCCCACGAAATAAGTCTGTTGGCTCTCAGCCACGAACATAGATCATACAACTAGAACAGCCCGACTTTTGATCGATTAGAATCCCATTCATAGCGATTATCTCCCAAGAGTAACCCTATCAGCAAGCTGACCAAACTCCCCTGCTCCAAGCGTTGTCGTTCCGTTTGACTTTCCCTTCAGATGAAACCAAGTAGGCCCAGGTGTCAATTCCCATAGTAATGATGACTACCAGGCATTGGACCCGTGTTCAGTCCCGTGCCTAGGCCTATGGCAGTCACTGCACCCCCTGTCTTCCTGTCTAAGGTGGGTTTGATAGAATGATACCATCACTCACCGCTGCCAGTATATAAGCGTTATTCATAGGACCCGTTTGTAGATGGTAGTCTGAGGCTAGCAGCAACCGCAGGTAATGTGAGTGCCATAACGTTTCCAAGCGGCTGACGTCCAACGACAAGTAAACCTCAAGTCCTCAAAACTAACATTATATTAGGTTGTGTTATGTCCTTATAGTACTCTCACGTGCCTCCGTACTGTGTGTACGACTAGTCCAAAATTTCAATGGATATGGAACACCAGACTATCTAGGATGATGTGTCGTTGGGGTTTGTAGCTGTTCCCGTGAATAATAATGATATCTGACTGCGAAGTTGCATACCCTCCCATCATATCCTTCAAGAAGAACCGTCTCTCTTCTTCACAAACTCTGTCTCAAAAGGAAGCCCATTCGATATCCTCACCGCACCATAAAGCGCAGAGACGTCCAGCTGCCGGCCAACCGACTCGCCGTACGCTTTCGCCACCTCCAGGTTCTTCATAACAAGCGAAGACACACCGAGTTGCACTCCCAAATCCGTCGCAGCAGTCTGAATCTCTTGCCCGCCTAGAACCGCAAGACCAACATCTGCCCACGGTCTTTCGCCTCGTGGTGGCATGTACGCCCCGGTGGTCAGACGCTGCGAGATCATGAGCCCTGGCAAGCCGTGCTGCTGCTGGATCAAGTTCTCGACGTCGGCAACCCCTAATCCAGCCTTCTCCGCAAGGACGTGAGCCTCAGCAATGACCTCTATCATACCGATTCCGAGTGAGTTTCTGTTTGATATGCCTTAGTACCTTTTCTCTCATAAAGAAAAAGAAAAAGAAATGTCTGGAGGTTCAGTTACTCACGCAACAGCTTTCAGACTGCTTGCAAGCCGCACATCATCTCCGAGTCTCAAGATCCCTCTACCCATCACCCCGACAATGTACGGGTTGACGACGTCGATGGCAGCCTCCGCCCCTGCCAATATCCAAAGAAGTTGTCCCTTTGCAGCTACGGGGCTGGCACCAAGGACAGGAGCCGCGACGTACTCGGCACCCTTTTCTCTCAACCTCGACCTCACTTGAGCTGGAATTTTGGGATGAATGCTCGAGGTATCGACAACGACTTTCTTGTCAAAAGGGATAGTCGCACCATTTGACTCTAGTATCGTGTTTAGCACTGTTTCAACCGCATTTCCATCGCTTAGAGACAAGAAGATGATGTCAGATTTCGCGGTAAGCTCATCAAGGCTGCGAGAAACACCACCCAAGGCTTCCAGGGCTGCACCCCTGGACTTGGTGCGATTGTAGAAACTGAGATTCGGCGCGCCCGACTGCGAAAGGTGCTTTTGTAGGTTGGCCGCCATGCCCAGCCCCATGGAGCCCAAACCTGGTTATTTGCGCGTGTTAGTGAGGTGAAAAGCAATGGGATTTCTAACGGGAAGATCCAACTTACCTATCCATCCTAGCCTCAGGCGAGGACTGGCTGCGGGTACAATAACACTGCTCATGATGTAATGCGTATGAGCCCGAAACTGATTTGTTGAAGTACTATTTCATGATGAGAGCTTGGCAAGACACCTAGCTTTTTAAGCTTTGGGGAATTGCACATTGTAGAGCTGTCAGTCAGCCTTGATGACACTGCAAGCCTCCGGGGTAGGATCTAAATGTCCGACGGAGGCGGCGATTACATCCTTGGATTTTCAAGTTTAGAAGCATTTCTCATTGACGACGGCAATTCATCGATAGCTCCTCATGTTTCGTATCAGATAAAATCTGAATTCTGTTGATCTAGACGTAGATGCGCATGAAGTGCTAGGTGTGCATATAAATAATCGCGGAATTCCTTCCTTGGCACCAATACCAATAAGTGACTTCTCGCATCCTCACTCAGATACTCCGTCAATAACAGCCCACCTTGTGACTATGGCATCTCAATCACTCCCAGTTCTTGTCATCATTGGCGGCGGCGGCATCGGTCTTGCCACAGCCCACCGCCTTGGCCCCGGCCGACGAGTTTTGTTTGCAAGCCGCTCCCCCTCCACCCTCGACGCAGGGGCCGAATCCCTCAAAAAGAAGAGCATTGAGGTTACCACGAGACAGGTCGACGTGTCTTCCTATGACTCCGTGGCGGCCGTCGCAAAGGCGGCCGCAGCCCTGGGCGCCATCGAGGCCGTCGTACTGACATCCGGCGTCAGTGCGGTAGTCGGGTCAGTCGAGATGATTCTGACAGTGGACATCCGGGGCACCGCGAATGTCATTGATGCGTTTGGCAAAGAAGTTGTCATGCCTGCGGGTTCTTCGCTTGTTTGTACCGGTAGTATAGCGCAAGGCTTATGCCCACCCATGTCCCCAGAGCTGGAGACGCACCTCGCTACGGCACCGCTCTCATCCCTTTTGTCTCCGAATCAGGAGCTTGATCATATGATTAGTGGAAAGAGCAGAGTTGCATATTATGTTGCGAAGAAGGCCAACTTCCTGCGGGTTCAGGCAGCGGCGGCGTCGAGGGAGTATGCCGGCAGAGGTGTAAGGGTTAATTGTGTTAGTCCCGGGATGACGGAGACGAACATGCTTACGGCAGAAAAGTCGGTGGATATGGTGGGTGATATGATTACTGCTGCGCTAAAGGTTCATCCTTTGAAAAGGGCGTCCACGGCGGATGAGATTGCTCAGGCGATTGAGTTCGTTGTGAAATGCGGCTACGTCAATGGAGTTGACATCCTCGTTGATGGGGGAAGTAGCGCGGTCGAGTTGTGGAGTAGCATAGTCTATCCTGAAAAGGCAGCGAATCTGAGGAAGTCCATTGAGGAATAGCTCTAGAATTCAGGCTTAGTATAAATCTGGATTTGGTGAGAGCATCAACACCGGGTAATCTAACTCGCAAATCTGGCAGAATGATTGTCGATTGAAGGGGAAACAGTTGAGATGATCGATTAGCTAATAATATCTCATTCACGATCAGGCTCAACTTTGCTGACAGAGAAGAGAAAGAGCTTCAATCTGGCTTTTGCTTTCTGACATTACCGGGACTTGATTTCTTACATGTTTTTAACATCAAACTAATGTCCTCGACCATCATCGCGCCGTGATGTTATACCTCTTCTTTTCATGGTTGACTAATTGAGTACTACAACGGAACCTCACCTCGGATTCTAAGGATAGATAGACGAATGGAGGCACTCAGTAACTAGGGAATTACTTCCGTGGAAATGAGACCCAACTTGTGGCACCCAGCATCTTTATTTTCCTCATAAGCTAACAACAGCCTCTGCCCAGGCTTGAGGATAACTGCGATGCAGGACCGTTACAGGGGACATTCGCAAACCACAAAAAACTGGATCAATCAGCAAGGGAGTAGGATGGATGATATGTCAGATGTCGGCCGACAGTGACGGACACGGAAACCCACGCCGCATAGGCGCACCGTCAGCCGAGTCCGTCAACCACTCACGCCGCAGACTCCAGTTACTGCTGACGGTGTGGGGTCATTCGACTTCTCAAAGGATCTGTCCGTCTTACATGTATGGTTTATTTGAACTGAATCTCGAGCTTCATTTCCATCATGAGACTTCACCCGTCTATCGCCAAAGTCTAGCATTCTCAAGGACTTCTCCATCGAACGCCACAAGAACCTCTCCCAACAATGGCCAACCCAACATCCTCACCGCCCCGGTCCTCACGACACCCCCTCCTAACAACCCTCTTCACAACAATCTTCGCCCTCCTCGCAGTCGCGGGCGTCTACTTCATCCGCATCCAACCAGGCCACACCTCCTTTACCCGAAACCTCACCGACCTCGTCGAGACGGAGAAACTCCAAGATGGCTCCCGTCTCTACACGACCTACACCGGCCTCAAACCGCTCGACCTCGGCCTCACCTACCTCGTCGCCTCCTTCGCTCAGGGACCTCTGAGCCTCAACGAGCCGGCAAGGATCCAGCAGATCCACTTCCTGCTCAACTTCTTCCCGGCCGTGGTGGTCTTCAACGTCGAGGCCTATCGCTCCAGGAACCGTTGGAGTTTCCTCAGCTTGTAAGCCCCCCTTCCCTTCCCTCCATCACGACTTTCTCAACCCACCCACCAAAGCTCAGAAGCACAAACAAGCAAAACTAACACGATAACGCAGTCACGCCGCCTGGGCAGCGCTCTATCAAACAGTAGGCGGCGGCGTCATAATTCCCCTCTACCATCTCGCCTACACCCTCCTCACCACGCGGAAAACCTACCTCGTCTCGGGCGGCGACGTGCCCCTCCCCCTCGCAAATGCCCTCCTCCCGGCCTCCCTCCTCATCTTCGCCCTCCCGACCGCGGCAATGTACTACCCCTGGTCCTCCCCCCGCCTAGCGCAGAACCTCATCGCCTTCTGGCAGGTCGTGCCCGTCCTCGTCAACGCCGGGATTTGGCTCCTGGCAAGCACTGTTTACAGACCCAAACAAACTCCTGAAACTAAGAAGACGAAGACGGCCACCCGCAAGCAAACAACCCTCGTCCTCCGCCGCCTCTACTCCACCGCCATCCTCGTCGCCTCAGCATCCCACTTCTACACCCTCTACACAATCTTCACCTCCCAAAACAAATTCCTAACCCTGACAAACGTATTCCTTCCACTAAGCGACATCTCAACCGGCGACGTCGGCACAGGCCTATTTCAAATCTTCCAGTGGGATTTCTGGCTCATCTTTGGCTCCTCGAGGCTGTGGTGCGCCCTCGTCGTCTACGACGTCCAGAAGCAGCGGCACGGCAGGGTCAACCTCAAAAGGTTTCTGGCGTACTACGTCCTGGCCAACAACTTGGAGTTCGTCGTCGGGCCGGGGGCCGTGTTGGCGGGTGTTTGGCGGTGGAGGGAGGAGAGATTGGATGAGATCGAGGCCATGGCTGGGCGTCTGGAAAAGGAGCACTCTCTCTAATTGGAGATCAAGTGAGACCATGTCGAGATAGCTTCCGACATGCCCAGAATGATTTACATGTTACATCACTTCAGTGGACGGACCTGAACGCACAGGACAAATGTACCAGTGTCGACATTATTCCCCGGCCTAGATCGATAATGTCTGCCTCTATGTAAAATAGTTGGAAAAGCACCCCTTGCTATATAATACTCGACACAGCCATCTTTGATCCTCTGGACCGTGTCTGCTCGCTCAGCAGAGCTACATGCATCGAGACTCCTCGCGGTACTCCAACGAATGAAGAAAAATAACAAAGTGAACTATCAAGAAAGATTTGAAAGGCTGAAATTGCCCAAGTGAGATAGATGACTTACTGGTTCCGTGGGGAACTTCTTTCCGTACCGGCGCTGCGCAACGTCCAAGTCCTTAACCCAGACCCAAAAAACCGACACGGCATTCCTTGGTCGTGCCGGTCATCTTATCCCAGTCCTAGTCGCTGTAGGTAGGGGGCGAAACTCTGTTCCACATATGTCCCCCGCAAATATCAACTCCGTTTCTCCCCTTTGATCCGAAAAACAAGAACCGAACAAGGCCATACATTTGACCGAATGCGTGACGTAATTGGTTTGAAGCAAGTCGAAATGGTCTACAGAACCTCAACAACACGGTCCTGAACGTTCCTGACAATCTCCGGAACCTGGTCCACCTTAGATCCAATCATGGACCAGGCCGCGGCAAAGTAGTGAGGATAACGGCTGTATAACATAGCAGCCAAAATACATGTAAGAAGGGGAATCTGGTTCAAGTCAGTCTAACGGGCCAATTTGGAATGCATGCGTGGTGAAGCTTACCCAAATGAACCACAGGTTCTTGTCGCTGCGCATGCCCTTGAATTTAGCCTCGTGGGCCCGGAGGAAGTTCTGTTGCTGTTCCTTCGTAATGGCACTCTTGCGTCCAATTCTGAGTACGCTTGGCACTGGCGCCGTGCTTGACGATGCCTCCGTGACCTCGATTGTCTGCGTGTCATAAATGGTCGCACATTTGATATCGGCAGCAGCCTCAGCGGCGGCTCCGAGGGCGGCGGCTTGTTTCTTGTCAAGTTCATCTTGCGGGAAAATTTCGTCATAGGACGGCGGCGGTGCCGAGTTATTGTTGGTGTTCCGGAACGATGACAGATCCCACCATCTTCCGTCCATGGGCCTGGGTGTCTCCTCGTCTGCCGATCCAGGCCGTGAGCCCGACATGCCCGGCATGAGCGAGGTGACCCTACCCATGAGAGGATTCTGCTGGAGGTATGCATGGTAGTCGGGGAGCATTGGCATCCTAGGTAGAGCAGGCATCTGCGGGAGGTTGGGGAAGTGCATCGTCATGGCTTGCTGGAACTGTTGGATTTGGGCGGTGAACTGGTCTCTGACGGCTGAGGCAATGGCTGTTGTGGGTGACGCCAGTCCGGGTTGAATCTCGTCTTGACCCCTTTGGAGGATGCTCTGTCTGTCAGGGCGCGGCGTGAACGCATGGCTGCTGGATCGGCGCCGCATATCAAGCCAAGAGTCTTCTTCTTCCTGTTCGTCATCTTCGTAATCTCCCGACGAGTACTCGGGGCTTTCTTCGCCGTCGTCTGCCGACTCCGACTCGCTGGACATGCCCAAAGGATCCCACAGCGATCTCAGGGACGCGGCACTGCTTGCTCTGCTGTGCAACGAGCCACCGCTCCTGGAGCGGATGTGACGCTCGCAGCGACGGATGTGATCGATGACCTTGCGTGAGCGGGCAACATCGGCAGGGCGAAGTCCCGAAAGACTGCGGATCGTGGGGTCGGCACCCGCCTGCATCAATCTGCGAACGATTGACTCATGGTCGTTCATTGCTGCAAGATGCATGGGAGTGAAGCCGCCCTTGTCCCGCAAGTCTGGGTTAGCACCGCGTGCCAATAGTCCAGCAATGAAGCGATGGTATCCCAAGGCACAGCCCATGTGCAACATTGTTTGACCAGTGGACCTTCTCAGATCAAGTCTCGACATTCTCGGGTTGTCATCTAGATCGATGAGCTCTAAGCACTTCAGAAGTTGAGATTCGGTGCTCATGTTGAAGGTGCTTCCGCCAAAGCCGCCGACACTACCTGAGGGCCCAGACGCACCCCAGCTTGAGTCACCCTGACCGATAATGCGCTGAGCAAGTTCCTTGACATCAACCATCTGTCCAGACATCTTATGACCCAGGATTGAGAGAGCCGTGCGAATGAGCTTCTCTTCGTCGTCGTCGACATACTTAAACATTTGGTTCTGTTTGGACATAGCGGGGAACGGTGGTCCAGCTTGCGTTTGACTCTGCTTGAAAGTAACAAGAACAGCTCCAGAGACAGGCGAGGGAGGCAGAAGACAGACAAGGGATGATTCGCCCCAGAAAGTAGTTGTGGTGGCCTTCTGGTCGCCGAACAGCACTTCGAGACCCTGGTAGAAGCTGGCTCCGAGGATCGTAACCTCGATGCCACCAGACTTCGGACCTTCGTTGGGAATGATCTTGTGAATGGTTGGCTGTGGCCGCGCTGGAGCAACGGCGTTCGTCGGCATGTATGACATCGTGTTGAACTGGTTCTGCGACACCACGTTCACACCGTTACGCAGTCCACTGGGGCTTGCAGCGCGGCTCTGGTGTGCTGATGCGGGCGCAGAGAACATCGGCATGGCGACGTTGTCCATGCTGGCTGAGCGATTGGCATTAGTGAACAGTGTCTGGTCGTTGCTGTTAGGCGTAGGCGGGCCAGTAGCGTATGCTTGAGGCATGGGTGGTGGAGCACCGTTCTGAACAAACACAGCTTCAGGAGGAGTTTGGAAGCTGGTCAAGTTGGGCGTGAATGGTGATGTCGATGCAGAGGCAGCCGCGGGGATTGGATTGGGCATCTGCGTTGGCGGGGGCGTCGTGTCCAGGCGCGTCATTGCCATTCCTATCGGTACTCTCGATCCTGTGCTGGCCTTGCGCTTCTTGGTCTGAGGTCCGCCATGCGCGTTCGGAGACTGCGGTCGCGATAATGAACGAGGGGTAGTGCTCGAAGCTGGAGGTGCTGGCGCTTTGGCGGTCGTGTTCGCAACTGGGAATTGAGGAGCGGAATTGCGGTGCATATTTTGCAGATCGGAGCTGGAATGAGACAGTCGGAAGGGTGTTCCTCCATTGCTGAGTGGGCTGGATTCCATCGGAGCGTTCATCATAGGTACCAAGTTGCTGCTGTTGTTCTCCGGGGCTTGGGTCGCAGGTGGGTTCAACTGTTGCGGGATCGGGTGCGTCTTGTGATCGTCAGTGATCATTATCGATTGAGACATCTCCTGTGCCACAACCCGATCTTGCCAGTCCTTAATGGTGAAGATGACCTGGAATCCCAGTTTCTCGGCATGGTGCCTGCAGTAGCAAGCGATTCTCATCGGGGCATCGACTTGCATGGCACCGGGGGGCGCGACAGGCTCCGGCCGTCCTGTCACTGTAGAGTCTGAGACGACGCCGTTGGGTGTCTGCCACTCCTTCACTTCTTGTGTGTTGAAGACAATCACCCGCCTAGTCTCGTCACGATTCCACATCTCCTCTTCCTCAACCTTCTTGATCTTCTTCCTTGCGGCTCGTTTACGCTCACGGGTGATACAGCCGGCGCAGATGCGCACTTCGCCTCCGTTCTGCGGCTTGTTCTCCTCATCATCCTCGTCGCTAACGGATCGGGCGTTCATGACGGGGCTGTGGGTGGCGGCTGCGGCGCGTTGGAAGGCCTTGCGCTTGTTGTCGTCGTTTTGCATCGCACTAGTGCACACGAGCATGGTGTACAGTTCCAGCATATCGGGTGTCCGTTCGGCTGGTGGCTTGGCTAGTAGCTTTGGCTTCGAGATGGTGTGCACTGGCAGGTGTAGACGCTTGATACCAGGAGGTAGCGGGAAAAGCGTCAACTTAATGGGAATCTGTGTCTCAACGCGCGATTTGGAGGGTGTCGGGTGGATCGTCAACCGACAACCACGGCTGAGGAAATCAAAATTCGGCTGAGTAAAAATCGGCATTTGTTGCGGCATCGGGACCGGAAGACCATCGTGTTGGTGGTATTGCGGTTGCATAGGCATATTGGCAACCATCTGGTGCGCCGCAGGATCCAGCTTGCCAGGCCAGAAGCCTTGAGGGTTCATAGCACCCATTGCGGCAGCGTTGAAATCTGGTGCGCCGGGCGAGGGCGAACTGTTGAAGAAGGCTGACGGGGATGCCTCATGACTGGTTATCATGTTTTGTGACATTGGAGAGCATTCTCTCGAGTTTGTCATCTTCAATCCATTCATGGGCTGTGATATGGAGTATTGCTGAGTCGGGTTAGCTGGGTTCTGTTTCTGTTGTGTTGCGCAGCGAAATTCCACTCACTGAGTTCCGCTTGCCGTGATTTGCGTTTCGGGGATTGCCCGGAGCGATGGTTTTTGACGGTCCATTCGTGTGAATGGTGGGCATCTCTGGCGACTCCATGCTCATGGCACCGGCTGCGTTGGGACTACTTGAAGCACTCTCAAAGTCAAAGGACTCGTCCATAAACTTGTCATCGTTCAAATCCAGGCCGTCGGGCAGCGTCGCGTCGGCATTTGCGCCGAACATGAAGATACTGTCTTCTGGACGACCGACAAAGGCCGAGGCGTCCCAGTCGTGCTTGACGTCGGCTCCATCGGTCATCATTACGTCGGCGGTCTTCCCTGAGGCGGAGCTGGCGGTCCTTTTCGAGGACGCAGAGTCGGAGGAAGAATCTCGGAAGGAGTCGATGAGGGAGTCGGGTGAGCCAGCGGCGACGGTACCGGTAGTCAGCAGGGTGGCTCGGGGTTCTAGCGACTTTGCTTCGTGAAGCGACTGAGGGAAATCGGAGATTTTGAGGGTATCGTGGGCGTTGAGGTCGAAATTTGTTGGCAGAGGACTCGAGTCACCGAACGGATTGTTCTCGTCGTATTCCAAGAACTCGTTGAATTCGCCGGTGGGGGACATTCCCGGAACGGCTGGCATAGGGCTGGCACCGATAGCGGCACCAGCAGTCGTCATACCTTGGCCAGAAACAGTGATGATGGATGAAAGTTGTGTGCGTGTTGTGTGAGGCCCGACGACGACGGCGACGACGACGGAGATGGCGACGAAAGGGGAGGAGGTGAAAGCTCGGTCTGGGGATGTTGTGGGGAAAAGGGCGTCTCGTGGTAAAGTGGTGTAGACCAGGCGGTGGAGTGGGGGCCCACCGTCCAGTGTCCCTCTAATGCGAGTCCGACCCGGATTTGCGCTGGGCGAGGTGAGTTTGTGTTTGATTGTCGCACTGGGTTGGAGCCAGGATGTGCGGCGGATACACGGTGTAACCTGTTGCTGACGAGCGGCCGTCGGGGCAATTGGGTAATAATAGTCCTGAGAAATGGTCGGTGGTTGAGCGTTCGGAGGGGCCCTGTAAATCCTTCCTCTTGTTGTCTGTATTTGTTCCTTCGTACGGTGCGGAGCTTTTGTGCGTGGGTTGGGTGCTTGGGATTTCGTAGCAGATAGGGTGTCTATCCTAAGAGCACATTGCTGCGGCGCCGGGGAACGCAAATGTCTCTTGTTTTTCCCAGTCGTCTTTCCTTCTTCTCGCTGGGTTGTTCTGTCGGGGACTTTGGGGGGTGGTTGGAGCGAATGCAGTTAGGGCGTTTCTTGTTCTTTTTCCCTCTTGCTATTCCCCAGCCTAAGAGGAGAGTGATAGGTAGTATCACTAGGTAGGTAAAGTGTCCGTAGTTCAGGTTTACGATGAGCAGAGGGAGAAAAAAGGTACGATAGGTGAAAAATTAAATAAAATAAAAAAAAAGGCAGGCGAGGGCGGAAATTGTATGCCCAGGAATTGGAGTCTGCACTGGTGCGTGTACGTGCGTGTGTGTGAGCGGGCAGCGCTCCAGTCTCTCTAGAATGTCCAAGTCAAGGCGGTAACAATGTCTCAAAAAGCGGCCAGTCCCTTGGAAAGCGGTGACTCGAAATTGGGCTGGGCGAAGTGAAAGAGACAGGGGGATGGATATGTGAAGGGCGGTTCGAATCGGGGTGCAGATAGATGAAGCCAATCAATAAGGTCAACGCCCGTCGTTCCAGAGTGTAGTGTAGGTTCCTGGTTGTATGTGTCCAGAGTCCAGACCGATTGAGTTTGGTTGCAAATGCAGCGACCGTTGTAAGAAGAACGACAAGAAGCAGACGAAGAACAATAACAACGAGCAGACAACGAGGACGACAAGATGAGCGGATGGATGTCAGCGATGACAGCAGGCGGCTATCGACCGGTATTGTGTGACCTTGATGAACGAGCGCCGGCCCCCGGTGACCGGAGACGATGATCTGAAGGCTACAACTTTCGCTGGATTTACAGGCGACACAAGATGATACCCAAGGGTTGCAGTGCTCGGAGTAAGCACCGAGCCACTGGCATCAAGATACAACTGCAGCACACAGAGGGGAGGTAGACGTAGAGTAAACAGTAGACACAGACGCAGAAACGACGAAAAGAGCACAGTTGATGGTGAAATGGAACAAATTGTGGACCGGGCGAGTTTTGATCGTTTGGTGATGTGTACCTTGGGTGGGCGTGTGTGTGTGTGTGTGTGTGTGTGCTGCTTCCGTGTGTGTCCAAGTTGCAGCATGTAAGGCAAGGTGAAGGTAAGTTACCTATCCCGGGCAAGGTCTTAACTGATAGTAGAGGCGTGGCTGGATCATTTATCAATGTACTTTGTATGCGTACAAGCTGAGGGAACACGGCACGTTTGAATACTTGGCTTCAATGGATGGCTTATCAGGCTTCCTTGGGTATTCCGGTGTCCAGAAAAGCCTGACGCAAGCTGCGGCGAAAAGGTGTAATTACGGTAGGCAAGGTAGACAGTTGTTCACGTATATCACTCAATCTTGGGACTGGACGAATACGATGAGGATCGGTCTGAAGCTTGTTCGCCATCAGGCCGTCCCATTCTCCGAGACGGGCTCGCTTGCTGTGCGTGGATGGGAGCCAGAGCCAACCTGAGGGGTGAGCTGAGAAATGGTGGTGTGCGCCTTGTCATTCTCTTTCTCATCTTGCAGCGTCTTCCTCGATCACACCTTGCCTCAGATAATGTGGCACTGTGGTCTCCCATCCTCTGTGAATACGTACAAGTGAAAATGGCAGGGACGGACGAGGAGATGGCGCTGCAACTCGGGGGTTGGAAGGGACGTCGGGCAGATATCCATCTGCCAATGGGAATGAGAACGAGATAACCAGATTGGCTGTGCGACTTTGCTGAGAATGCCATGTATCCGTATGGATGGATCCTAGAGAGTTGGTCTTGCGTCTTGCGTCCTGCACTTGCAGCTGGCGTTGTGGCGTTGGATGCCCAGTGCTCAAGCTTCCCGTTTGGGCCTGATACTCGTAGAGGTAGCCGCACACTGAGCACGCTAGATTCATCGAACTCTCCTGCCGGTCTGCATGTATCTGCATGTACGGAGTATGTGCGTCTGCTCGGAGTTGGAGCTGTTGCTGAAGCGGGAATTGACTGACGCCCTGTGCTCTTCCTTTATTTCTCTCGTCTACGTTTCCTCTCCAATGGAGATCAGTGTCTGGTCTGTCGTCTATCTCAGCACCCGTATCTGTAAGGTATCCATCATCGTGCGCGCGCGCCTATGCCTGGGTTGCCAGCCTGCCTCGACCGGGAACAACGCAGCAAAAAGACAGACTCGCCTATGTCCACTGTCCCCTTTCAGCTTGCGTCTGCATTGGTAGAGATTTATTCATTGCAATGGAAGTTGGTGCAGGAACATAGTCGATTAACACTGAGGTGAGTGTGCAGTGAAGTCCCAGGTTGCAAAAGGTTGGTTGATGAGGCGTGGAAATTGCTGAGGAGGGACCCGCAAAAAAACTCATCGACGGGAGAAGAATAGAGGTACGTATCGCAGGTGCAGGTATCTAATTGGCCGTGTGTCTGCGGCGGAAGACTTACGCGAACGCGCCGTGTGGCACCTGCGCCACGCGCCGCCAAGACAGATGGCAGTCCTCTCCGAAAGCTCCACTCGGTGCCCTGAGTCCACTCAAGCCACCCACTTCCTGGCCAATCATACACTTGTCTCGCGACGGTTCCTTGCTAGAGCCTGAGTACAGTGTGAGAAGTTTTCATTCTTCCCGTCGACTCTCGAGACATTCTCACTCACATCCCGCGTCGCCCGATCCCTTGGCCGTACCAACCGACCTCCTCCCACCACGGTACCACCCACCATCCATCCACCTACATCGAAAAGACTGAGACTGAGGGGACTGATAAGCAAACCAGGGCATCAGCACATCAACCCCCCCAACGCCAGCGCAGGGCAGCGCAGCTAAAACACGCGCGTCCCGATGGCGGATGGCCCCTCCGGTACGCAGGACGGATACCTGGTAAATTATGACATTGCTCTGCGAGATGAGCCTTTGGGTCTTTCGCTTCCATTGGCCGCTTACCTAACTAGCCTTACTGTGGTTCCAGTGTCTGCTTACTGTCCGCGGATACGTGTACGGAGTACCAACAGCAAAGTCACGAACATCACCCTGTGCAGCAATTCTGCCTGCCCGCCTCGAAACCCACTTCAGCCCAGATAGAGCCACATTCCTCGGGTCTGCTCCCCCCCAATTCCACTGTTTCTCATACCGGTAGGGCCCAAGGCCCAAAAGGCCCCTTCCAGGTTGCTTCCAGGTTCTTGAACCCTCAACTCGATACCCTGGGCCACTCCCGGTGGCTCAGGCTCTGGTCCCTGACCCGTCGCCAGGATGCCAAATGCACCGGCGATACAGAGTTGCAGTCCCGCCGCCTTCCTTGCCTCGCCAGGCTTACCTCACTCGTCACTTTTACAACTCTGGCCTCGCCCCTCATCAACAATCAACGTCAGTCCTCATCATCTTGCAGGCAACAAGGAACAGATTGCTCGGTGTCGGAGCAATCTGGCCTCTTCCAAGTCCGGATACGACTTGGCTCTTGTTCGGACTTTTGCTACGCGTCTCTTGTCTCTTTGCCTAGAGCCTTCCCCACAAGTCAACAATACGCTTTTGGCCAAGTCTCGTGATACCCAGCGGACGGCAACCCCTGGGAGACTCCTTGAGTCTCTGCTCACTTTCTCACAATGTGAACTACCAAGACAGGTCAGTGGCCACTGCGGTCAACTTACCGTGTGCCCGCACATTGGATGAAAACAGTAACCTGATCCTCTCCTTTGGATCCAAGCTACGCCGACCCAGACCGGTGCCGCGGGAAACTAACTCTCTCACAGACTCTTGTCATCGACTTTAACACGCAGCTCGGCTCGTCTCAGGACGTCAGCGCTTACCTGTTGCTACAGCTAATGCAGGCAATGGCCCATGTATCCGTACCTACCTCTCGAACAACGGGACTGCGTAGGTTTGTGCCCTGGGTTCCTTCCCGGCCAACCTAAAGCATCGACACCAAGACCGAGCGGATCTTACTTGGTCTTGTTATGCATCGATACTACTACGCACCTCCCTCAACAAGAGACGGTACGACTTTGCGGCGTGTCCTGAACCTAAACTTGGCCGGGCCATTATATCCAAGGAGAGGCTACTCGGCTTTCCAAAAACCGTCCGATTTCTATTCCACCGTCCAGAGGCAAGCTCTTTTTCTTACCTTGTCACCGGGAAATAGCCTAGCTTCATTGGCCCATCTTTGGAATTACTCGTTGAAATGCAAGACAGTGATTGTCTGCAACATCAGTTAGTTAGTCATTGCAACGAACTGCTACTACCCTACGACGCAAGCCAAATCTAGCCACCGTTGGCCGCCTAGAGTAATCCCGACGCAAGAACCGGCGGAAGACGGGTTGGCACGATATCAGCCCGCCGCATTACTTGCGTCCGATGTCAATCATCGGCCCTTTGATAGGCTCCCGCTTCCCTCAACGTCAGGAACAGAACCCGGTGGTGAATGCAACCCTTCCCGCAGATGGTCGTTCACATCTGCACCAACAATACCACCACCGTCGCTACCACCCATCCTTTTCTCCTAGCTAAGGAATCTAGCAATTCATCCAGTCGATCAATTCCTTTCTGTCCGAGTCTGGACCTCAGCCCAGCTTAAGCCTTGCCGTCTGAGCGGGATTAAACAAACCAACCTGCCAGCCTCCTAGGAATCTAGGAAATCGAGATGCGACACTTGATTCTTCAGCCCCGACGTCGCTCCGAATCTCGCACAAACGCCTCCATACCACCACCTCGCCACCTCACCACCTCACGTTTAGTTAGCCTTTTGCAATCGTGTGTCAACCATTCTTGGTCCGGTCGGGTTGCGCAAAGCAGGAATTGACTGTACTGCGTACTTCTCCCAAGTCGGGTATGGGTTGCACAAAGTCATTATGTAAAAATCCTTGCACTTGGCTTAAATTGTGCATAAAGCTGGTTTTTCCATCTGACCTTTGATCGAAACGTACTAGACATCACCTGGACTGCAGCCAGCGGCGGTAACCTAGTCTCCCCCAGCCTAGAGACCAGCTACCAACCCCAAGAGCACCAATCAACGATGGGCCTCATACCACCAGAACTTGGTCTAGGTGCGGGCAACAACTATAAGGTACCTAGGCACAACTAGGCGACTCCGATGTGTGCGTGTGTGTGCATGTGTATGTGTGCGTAAAAATCGCAAATGGTGGACCGAGCGAATACCGAGTGGCAATCTTCCACTTCAATTAGACGTCTACCTAATCACGGGTATTCTAGCCGGTTCTATCCAAGTTCTATCTACAACATATTCTCTACGATCAAAGATTGGACAAGTGTCACTTGAAAGGCCAACTAACCATGGATTCGTCTTCCATATCCTTTCCTTTTGCTTTCCTGAGAGTAGGTATCCCCCAAGAGACATGGGAATTTGACACCGGCTGGTAATCCGGAATTCTGTCCGCCGCGTGGGCTGATTGTCTCACTTCTAAGTCAAAAGAAGGCTTTTGAAGTTGCAGAAAAACAGTTCTGCATCACGCGAAATCTTCTGCCTCACGGGGTTTTTGTCCTTCTGCAAATCACCGAGGTGCTGCGGGTGTCTCGTCCGGAAACCGGATTGTACGACTTGGGAGCTCTGGTGGTGGCGGTGGCGTCTGCACCTGCTGTTGCTCATCAGCCACCTTTGTCTGAGAACCGTTAACGCGTTCTCCGTCTTCGGGGCCTGAACGTTTCTGCTGCTCCGGTTGATCGGTCCGCTTCGTCCAAGGAGGGGCCGCACCCGGCTCGTCCGCGCCCGCAGGCTGCGGAGGGATGACTGAGCCGCCGATTCTGTAGATGGGCCTATTGGCTCCTTCCACGTCGGATTGGGGTTGTGACTGTGACTGCACTCGCGACTCGGTATCGTAGCCCGAGCCTGTCGCTGCTTCGATACCTTGGGATCGTGAACGGCCAAAGGGATACAGTACTCTGCCACGAATGCGGAACGAAGGTCGAGTGGCCTCGGGACCCTCGCCGTCGCCTTCGCCGCTCATGAAAGATATGCCTCTAGAGAGCGAGCGTGGAGCGTAGTAGCCGAGCTTGCCGAGCGGGATGCTCAGCCCGTGTACCACCTATTTGAAACTTCATTTTAGTTCTCGACGATTTGGAAGTGCGTCACTTACTATACTACAGACTGCGAGGAACCAGACGACGACTCTGACTATCTCGGGTAGGTGAGCGACATCTGAACGAGGTTCATCGCCCTCGTTTAGCGTGTGCAGAAACTCGACTGTGACGTAGAGGTAAAAGATGGCCGACACTCCAATGGGGCCGAAGAAGCCCACGAAGATGGCTTGCTTCACCTCCTCGATCTGGGGTATGAAGCGGTGGATGGCGAAGACGAAGGGTAGGCGCCGCAAAATCAATACCAAGATGCCGAGTGGGATGAGACGGTAGATGGGAATCACGTTGTTGTGAAGGAACTCGTTCCACGGGATGACGGCACCGTACCACATGAAGATGGTGACGTTCAAGAGCATATCAATCGTTGGCTGGAAGGAGTCGTCTTCGGTTTCCAAGCGGAACCAATCGTCCCACGTAAAAGCGTTGCCGGCGATGAAGCACGCGAGCACGTCATCGCTGCCAATCATACCGCACGTTCCGACGATGAAGAGCGCCAGGGAGATTGCAAAGACCAGGAAGCTCTCCCTGTCAACATATTTGCGCTTCTCGGCCCATCTGAGCAGCGTCTTTGCGAGCCATCCCACAACGGCACCGTAGATGACGCTGAGGATGATGGTATAGCCCCAGGTTTCACCGAACCACAACCCCATCGCCAAGCCGGCGCCTCCAGAGACCTGCTTGCCGCCGTCACCAATGTACTTGATTAGGTACAAGGCGAAGAACAGAAAGGGGTATCCCAGCCCATCATTGGCGCCGGACTCGCTGATGATGAGATTCTGGAGCTCCGTGGGTATGTTGTGGTCTGCGAAGCGGCCCTTGACGATGACGTTGGACAGCACCGGATCCGTGGGCGTCACGCAGGCGCCGACGGCGAGGGCGTGCAAAAAGGGGATATGCGGCACCAGGGCCCAGACGAGGAGAGACGTTGCGAGCCACATGCAGGTCATGACGGGGCCGACCAGCAGGGCCATGGGCTTCCACTGCGTGCGGAGATACCTGCTGGGCAGCTGAACGCCGGCGAGGACGAGCTGGACGCCGAGGACGAGGCGTGAGAAGGCGAGGGTGACGCTCTCGACATCCTCTTCCGTGCCGGCATATTCCAGCGGTCTGATGAGGTTTGCTGCAGGAGGAGAGAAGGCCACGCCCGCGAGGAGGGATATCACTGGGGTTTTTGGGTTAGCCGCTTGACTGCAAGACGAATCGAGAAAGTGATGTCCTGCATGGCGATCTAGGCGCATCTACTGCGACCCTTGACACCATATTCACCATTGAGGGTCCATTGGGCTGCGAAACACGTGAACAGCGGTGGGACTTACGAGCTTCGGAGAGGTAGTAGTTCTCCTTGCATAAGTATGAGACCAGGCCGAACAGCGAGATCCAGCCACCTAACAAGCCTACGAGGATATTGAAGTTTGTGAGCGCGAGGGTAGGCATCTCGGGCGGCCTTTCTTGAATGTGAGATCTGCTTCCAAAAGTCGAGAATTACTCAAGCTTTCGCCAAGGTGTCTAGTCGGGCTTGCAAAGCTTGGAAGCCTCCACACTTCGTGCAAGTTTGCGTTGTAGGCCCCGCGATCTCGTAGGTGAGATGATCCAATGAATGCGCACGGAAATGCGACTAGGGCCCGGTTCGCCAAGTTTTTGAATCACGAAAAGTGGCGGGTTATCTCTCGGTAACACAAAACGACAGGTATGGCGATACAGAGAGCGCGCGCCTTACGGATAAGAAGGTTCTTCTGATTTCGGATCCGAAGGAGGCCGGAACCAATACCTAGGTTTTCGTGCGGTACGATCCGAGGTGCAGTTTATTCTAGCCAACAGCAGATAGAAGATTGTTATCGAATCGCGGGGTTCGAAGCGTCGTGGACGAGGAGAAGAGTTGCGGCGCTTGCGTGGCTGGCTGTCATTGGGAGGCCAGACAGGATCAACAACTTTCGTGGCGATGATGGTTGCTTCTTTGGATCTTCTCTCTGCTACCAAGAGATGGCGGTCTGCACGCCTTTGCGGTTCTGGGGGGGTCTTGAGCTTCTGTCTGCCCAATGGGTTCCGAATGCGGTGCGCAGATGCGGGCGGCCGAGTGAATACGTAGGCCGTGTGGGAAGTCTTGGGTGAGGAAGGTCGCGATGTAAGGGGAAGAGAGGTTGAAGTGAAAAAAGAAAGGTGGCGGCTCGGCGAGGATCCAATGCAAGTGCTATGGTTTTTAGATATCGGGGCGAACGCCGCCGAGCTGTAGCCCGGCCCTTGTTTTTTTATCATCACCGCTGGTTTGGCGAAGCGGGAAGGAGGGGTGTCCCTGGTCCCCTGCTAGGATACCTAGGGTATGTGTTTGACCCGATGAGGTATGGCTCTTGGAAAGTAAGTATTAGAGTGAGATGATGGACGCTCAGATTTGCGATGATGTGGGGTACGCAGAGTGCAGCTGTTTTGCACAGAATGGGGAGGAGAGGCACGTCCTATGCGCTGGACATTTCCTGCCTTCCTGAATAGTGACAAACTATCTTAAATATACAAGCTTAAACGGCGCTTTTTTGTGCTTCTGGTTAGCAAGACCGGATCTCGTGTGATGCCCAGAGACCAAGTTGACCCAAGTTATATCTTGCAAAATATCTCTTCGAGTCTCTTTCTAGTCGACGGGAAACGATGCCTTCCTGGCCCTACAAGACTGTTATTGAACAAGTGCAACAAGGTGACAAGTAAACTAATTAGATAGTTTCTCGGGACTTCAAGCCGGTGCCAAGAATCTAGATCCCTTCTGCGCCTTACCTTCCGTTCCCTTCCCCCCAGGCGCTCTCCCCTCTCTCGCCCTCTTGTCTCTAAACCCATATTCTCCAGCCTCAAGAACCTCGCCAGCAATCCACAAACGCCCACAGAAACGACAACGTGGGGGGCGTAGAGAGGGAGAGAGACACCACAGAGTAACGAAAAGAATACCCGAATCACATTAGCTCTAGGCAGAAAAACAGACACACGCGCGCGCGCACACATAGGTAGAGCCACGAGTTTAGTATGGTCTCATAAACCGCCACCATGCTTATGAGACAAAAAGTGTTTTTTCCAAGACCATCACATTCGCGCCGGCCTGCCGCGGAAGCAACGGGAGAGGGAGAGAAAAAAGGGTTCCCAAAGATAAAGATATTCTGCCCTTGGAGAAGGCAGAAAATCCTACGTAATGAGACAGAGATACTATTCGTAGGTAATCCAACGTCGGTGGCACGTTTGAGTGTCTAGGAGAGGGAGGGAACTTGGTCGAGAGGGGATGAAAATCAGCCGAGGATGGATATCTGCCGTATCTGGGACATAAAACTACTTAAAAAAAGCAGAAACGGAAAACAGAACAGTTGAATAAAACATCCGTTAGACACTTGCCCCTGTCATTCGACTTCCGCCACGAAACAAAACATTCGTTAATGGTCTTCTTGCATGCATAGTACGCCTCCAGGTCTGTACCGTAAACATCTTTTGGTGGACCACAACAATACCAGATATACGATCCGCCATTGAAACATAATTACAGGATCAAAGGCTGAGAAAAGTCTTAAGAAGATGGGGATATTGACACAAGCAGAATCGTCACCATGCAATCAACCGTAGCCGCATGCGCCCGAAACGCCCCTTTGACATGACCGTCACATCAAGTCAACGACCCTTCACAAGTATGGCAATATTCAACATCGCCCGCATCGCTGCTGCAGACCCGTAGTGCGAGGGGTCGGAGCTTTGTCCGGGTATCGTCGATTGGCGCGCAAGGTCGCCTTCTGTTGACCCCTCCGACTTACTGACACATCGTATCCTATGCTATCGCTACCAAGCCGGCACATCGTAACATGACTTACGCGTGCTTTGCAGGATCATAATCATCCTCATCCGACTCTAATTTCGAGCCTATCAGTGCTGCCTCACTTGAGCTTTCTTCTTGACTTCGTTGGCAAAGTCTTTCTTGCACCGGCCGTGGCGAGCTCATCCGCAGCCCTGTTGCCTACAGATGTTGGGTCTTCCTTTGTGGTGTGAGCCTTCACCCAGTCGATGCTCGTTATTGTCCCTGCAGCCTCTCGTCTGTTGAGATGATCGATTATTGCCTTGATCAAGTCCTGGTTTTTGACGGATCCTTTCCAAGTCTTCCAGCCGTTGGCCATCCACTTCTTGCAGTCGCGAGTGACGCAGTTCTTTGCGTATGCGCTATCCGTCCAGATTTGGACATCCTGCGTGACCGAGGTGTACTCGAGTGCTCGAAGGACGGCGGTAAGTTCTGCTCGCTGATTCGTTTGTGGTTCACCTTCGAGGGGTTCAGATATGTTCCTAAATGCGTCTGGGTCAGTCCGCTGCCTCTGGCCTGTTGAGGAAAAGATGTAGGAGAACTACATCACCTCGACTTTGTTTGAGAATGAACATGGCGGAGGAAGGCAAGATGTAGTTGAGGACCTGCTTACCTTGCATCGTTGGGTCCGAAGTAGACGCCTACGCCGCCCCTGGCAGAGGGAGTACCGTTGCCCGCCGTAGCTCCGTCGATATAGATTTGCGGCAAGTTCAGTACCTCCGGTTTCACGGAATCGTCTTCAGATTCCTTCTCCATCTCCTCCTCCACCCCATCATCGTTCTCCTTCTTCACCTTCGTGGCCTTCGTTGCGGCGCTGGTGGCTGGCTTCCTCGGCAGAACCTTGATACCCGCATTCAGGGCGCCGGCCTCAGCACCGGCAATCGTTTCCTCATTGCCCCATTCCCTAATGAACTCCAACGCGCCGGTGTATGTGTCGAATCTCTTATATTTAGGCCCTTTGGCATCCTTGATCGCTAGGGAAACCGTATCCCAGTCGTTGACGAAGATGCCCGTGAAATGACCACGCGCGACGGCATAGTATCTCGGAGGAGCGGGCTTTTCCCCGGCTGGCGCTGGTACGAACTTTCCTTCCACAAAAGCCTGAGCCTCTTCGCGTGTGAAGAAAGACTTGTCTAGAAAGCAGCCTCTGTCAGTCGCACCGGTCAAGAAGGCCTCCAAACTCCACAGTGGTATGGTCAGTTATCTTCACATACATATTGCTCCTTTTTGATGAGCAGTCTGCTTCTGGCATTCGAGCCAAGTCAAATATACACCTGGCCGGAGACCGACACGCACAGCGTAGTATCTCTGCAGGTCCTTGTCCGCCTTGCGCTTCCTCGATTTGTCCGCAGGCATGTCGACGCGCTCGTTCAGGAAGCTTGCGTGAAGCTGTAGGGTGTCACGGCAGCCGTTGCGGATGTCGCCCGGTCTGCCTCGCCAGGTCGTGGCGTTTCGTCGTCTTAAAAGTACCGATGAGAGAAGGCGACAGCTTACAGAAGCTCGGGGATGAAGTTCGTCCACAGCTTTTGTCCAAAGAGCTTGAAGTCGCGAGCGCATATGTCGTGGTCGTTACAAAGCTACCTGGTTGGTGTCGCGTAGTTCAAGAGAGTCAAAGGCGACTCATGCTGGTGGCTAGAAGGGTCTCGAAAGCTGCAGTTCCAGGGCCGTTTCCTCAGCGGTTGCCTTTGTTCGTGGGCGCATGCCGAAACATGTAACGGGAAAAGAGTGAAGATTGCGGCAAGGGCTGGTGACGAGGGGACCACTTCAATGGATGAGAGTATGGATCAGTTCTTCCAGTGCGGGCCTTTCTCACTAGGCGCGCCGATAAGATAAGGCGCATCTCTTCCCCGCAGGAAGCACGACCGCTGTAAAGCTTGCCGACCCTTAGCGCAGTCTGACTCTGTACCTAAGCACACACCGTGCTATTACCTACCTTATTCTGTATTTACTTGTATTACTTTTGTAGGGCAAGTGAGTGCAGGCTGCAGCCAATACCACTTGGATGCGGGTCTTATATCAGCTGGAACTCTTTCCCAGCGGTTGTTCTTATGTGACTCTGGGATTTTAGAGAGTGAAGGGGTATATCTTCCCTCAACCACTGCTCATCACAGCAACTATGGACGATGAAGACTTGATATAAGTTGCTTGGGCATTGCTAAAGTTGCCGTCTGCTACAAATGAGACAGCATGGGTATAATTCCTGACCAGCCTACCGTCACACGACTCTCGAATCTCCCTCATCCCGTCAGACATTCCACGGGAGCTGAAAGGACTATCTAAACCCTCTGCTAGCCCTTCCAACCAATTTCTCAACCAAATACAGTAGGTAAAATGTAAAGCGCAAAAGCCGCCTACCAGCTGCCTCAGAGCTTGGGGTACAGGGTGTATCGATACTAATGCATCGAGACTACCGTCAACTTCCACAATCGTTGGCATCCCGGCACACAAAGACTGTTCTGGCCTAGGCCGGTTTCCCGACCATAAGCACCAAGGTATCGTCGTAAAGTCCCATGGGGACTAAGCATGGACTCTGTGATCAACCGGCGGCAAAGGTCCCACGCAGTCGCTCGATTCCCACTCCCACGCCAACAAGCTCCAGTTCAGCTCACGTCTCCAGAAGAGGCCAAGACCCTCGCCTCCACCGCAGTTCTCCAGCTCGGGATGGCCATGTCCTCGATCTTCCGAGCACATGCCCCCAGTAAGTGGCATGCGTTGAGCGAAGACGACCTTGCCCATCCGCGAGTGAAGGATAGCCATCGAGCATTGGACGCAAGGCTCGTGAGTTAGGTACATCTCCATACCGTGGCACAGGTAGCCGTCCGCGTTGGGATGCTCGTCTTCATGGACCGTAAGCTCGTCTTCCAAGAGCGGAAGATCTTGAAAAGTGTCGTATTCAAGGATAGCCGGCACGTGGGAGCGGCCGGCTGCACGTCTCTCGTGTCGCACAAGCTTCTGCGCCACCATGCTGATAGCTCTGAGCACGCAGTGACCCATGGGGTTGCCGGTACCGCTTCTATTGGGCTCCTGGTGCCAACGAGCATCTCCGGCAACCGCTACGAGGTGGGATTTTCCCCCTTCGCGCTGGACGATGACGGCACCCATGGGTTCACCGATACCCGCCTTCTTTGCCTGGAAGGCGACACGATGGGCCAAGGTCATCCACAGAGATGTCTCATCCTTGATGGTTTCCGTTGATCGTCCCACCATGCTAGGGTGCGGTCCAAGAGGGTTGTTCTTTCTATACACCGTAGGCCAGAACTGCGAGGTCCACATAGCTGCCTGCACCTGAGAAGTAGGCGGTACCATGGGAATCGGAATCTTGGTGAGGAAGACGCTCTCATCCATTCCTTCGATGGCTCCCAGCTTTGCGACCAAGTCGTGCTTATCGAAGTCTTTCTCTTCACCAAGCATGATGTAGATCCAGGTGGATTTACCCGTGTGGACTTGGCGGCCTTCGGGGGAGTCGTTCATGAACTGTGTTTTGAGATGAGCCGGGATATCCGCTGGCTTCGCACATCTTCGCAAGTGAGGCAAGTTGTTAGCCACGCCTTCAGGGAGCATCGAGCGGATCAGACTAGAGTCAGGTTAGTATGTGATAGAAACGTGATGACTGCTACTCACTTGACGACATTGTTAGTAGACGTAGATGGAGCCCTCGTGATCAAAGCCTGAACAATGGTGTGGTCTTGTCGGATTTCCAAAGTCGTCTTCAGAGGAATAAGCACTCCTCGGCCAAGTTGTTGTGGAAGCAGGTGGTCGATGAGAGCATGGGGCTGGATGACATCAGGTCCAGTGTGCTCGATCTTTTCCTCAGATTGATCGTCAGGCCTATCAGAGGCCATAGCCGGCAGCGAGGCGCGTCCGACAGCGAGCATCTTGACTGGTGATCTCCCTTCCAAGATTTGGGCCGAAAAAGCAGGAACTGGTGTTTTAGTCGGTATAGATGGGGGTGCGTCACGCCAAAGCCGTGACTCACTTCAACAAGAAAGTTATCGTATCTCGACTTCGGCCTTCCGAGGCACAGGACGACCGACAGAGAGGGCTACGGAGATAGCTGCCGTGTACCGCTGTGGCGTGCTGTGAGCGAAGTGTGGATCAACAGACGACAGGACGACTGAAGTAGCTCCACGATGGTTTCCTGAGGAGTAATGTAGTGCCTTGGGTGAAGAGTCCAGTCAGAAGCCTGTCATCAAAGGTTTGCTGCTGGAATCTGATGCGGCTCGTTTGGCTTTGACGTTGTCAAACAGGGTCAAGATCGGACGTAGCGGAGAGTTTGCCGAGCAGTCAAGAAAACAGAATGATGACCAGAGAAGATTTCCAGTCAAGTCCTTGTGCGACCGACGGTTGATGTAGGTGGCACACCTAGTTCCTTCTTGAGAAAGAGAGATATGGCGTCGTGTCCTCGATCACCAGCTGTTCTACCCCCCTTCCTCCGTGCTGTGAGGGCTGGATAATTCTGTAAGGGAACGACAGGCCAGCGCAATTACCGCAGTTGGTAGGGACGAGATGAAGGAGGCTGCGAAGTTGCTTTTGGTCCAAAGTGAGGTGCACTCATGTAGTACCTTGAAGCAGAACCCAGTGGAAGGAAGTCACGAGAAGCAACTTGATGATGGGGCCCACACTGCCTCAGGAAGCTACTTTGGAAGGCAGAGCCAGGACGAATGAAATTGTGACCCAGGACGCTGACCTGGAAGGCGCGGAAAGGAAGGCACCCGACCTGCACCTTCAGCTGCTCTTCTGCTCTTGCCTCAGATCAGATCCTGTTCACTTCCAGCCCCGAGCTGCTTTGTTTATCTCCTTCCGTCCTTTGACTCTTTTGCAGCCTTGTAGACAAACTTGATTCTCGGTCACTTCTCTAGAAAGATTGTGTGCGGCGCACAAAGCCTTCCGTCGATTCAGGAGGCAAGTTGAGGTGCAACGATATTTGCCAAGATATCTGAAAATGCGCCAGATATTATTGAAACCGCTGATTGGCGGGTCCAAATATCTCGTTCGGAGAGTCTCAGCGTTGGTATCAGTCTCAGCCTCAGCTTTCCATCTATAGATGAATTCAAGACGGATGTAACCCAAAGACTTGAAGATCAATGTTCTGCCGGGTCCTGAAACAGCAGGGTCCAGATTTGGGACCAAACAAAGAAACGAGAACAGAGGAAAGAAGCCCTATCGGATTAGATGGCGTCGTTGTTTAATGGATAGTGTAGCTGGAGGCCAAGAGGATCCGGATCTGGAAGTGGTTTGAGCTGTGGTATCGAACGGAGGGGACCGAAGTGAAGCATCAGAAAATTTGGCGATCTATTTGACAGACTGGATCCCAGTAGGCCAGGCGTTGTCAGGCACAGAGAGCCCCTAGTCGAATCGGGTTGCAGAGGCAGAGCCGCTAGCGGGGTCTAGGGTCTTATCGATAAAGTGACAGGCTACTCACGCACCTCGGTGTAGCCAGTCCGGTCCTAGCAGTGACCACTTCGCCGACGGGACGTTTGGATTGTGCCTGCGACGTCTAAGGTATTTCCAGATTCGTGACATGGGGGTAAAGAGCGGGGCGACTGTAAGAATACCTAGCATTTGCATGGAGAATCTCTTTGGCAATCACCACCAGGGAGTTTCTCTCCCGTTCTTGTCCATAGTGTTTGGGCAACTTTCATACTTTCCCTTAGAGTTGTGCTTTCTCTGGAGAGATCAAGAGGCAAGAGAAGAGCGGGAAGGCGCGAAAGCCCAGGGAGATCACATCTGTAACCATGGGGAGGAGGGGATCGACTGAAGCAAAATACCCAGCGACTGGAGAAGGAGCTGGAGAAGACTGGAGAAGGCATGGAACGTGAGAGGCAAGAGGCGACTAGGGAGAAGCACTTCCACCACTGAAACTAACCGAATACCTCTTACAGACCCATCAGGATGAACAACGCGAAGCAAGACAAAACCTCACCTTACCTCACCTCACCAAAAACACTCACCGGTCGGGCCTCACCTCTCTTAAACGATGGTTCCTTAGAGGTAAGTCCACACATTCCATACCCCCGGTTGAGCTCTTTCAACAGAGATAAGCTTCTAATTCTGTAGTTTTGGTTGGTTCTTTTCGCAGTGCACTGTCTCATAACGCCTGAGCAAGCCAAGAGGGGTAGACAAGTCGACTTTTCGGCTCTCATCCTCCGTGCCAACATGCCTCAATCATGGATCATCTCATTGGTTATCAACATTTGGTCCGTGGCAGAACGAGTCTCACAAGCCAGACTGTGTTCTCTCTCAAAGGTGCCGCATCTGAATTAGAAATGCAATCGCCCAACGGTAACTCGACCCCATGTGTGAAGGGCCCATCGCCTATTTCCCAATCTCCGATGACGGCACGCCCTCGTGGCCGGCCCCCGCCGGCCGCGACTGCAAGTCATACCCATCGCTAAACGCTCTTGCAAGGTCGCAGTCGCAATGCGTGTCGGCCGTATCTCCTCTCCGCACTACGCTTCAAATGACGCTTTCGCCATCGCAGATCCAGCAAGCGTTCCTTGACATCTTGGCGAGAATGCATCTGCGACGGAGCAGTTGGTCCCTTGATTGTCGTTGAGGTGGCCATGACAGTGGGCTTCTAGAAAGCGAACGGCAAACCCTGCCGCGAACCCCTCACGATGCATGCGGGGTCAGCAGCAGAAGCGGAATAGACTACCAGAGACTAATAACGCCTAAACTTCGACACCTGGTGGAGACCACAGAGTGGCGGCGCGGCGGCAATAGCAGAAACGAGGAGTGCGAATGAGGGCCGCGCCGCCGGCGTCTGGAGCACCTGGAATTGCCAACCCTCCCCTACACACTAGAGATATGGGAGCTGAGAAGTCACAAATGTCTTTGCTGCAGCCCGCATCCTGCAGTGTAACAGGAGAACCTTCTGCAAAAGAGTCTTGGAGTGGGGGTACCACGCCAAATTCCTCCTTCGTCATCCATGCCCAGTCCCTGTTTCTGGCGTGAAGCATAAAAGCAACCTCCGAACTGGACTGTTGAAGATGATTGGCCGCTGCGGTTGAGTTACCAGTGGTCATTGGCATGGCGGGATGACTGGGCGTTGGGTGGAAGCCTCACTCGCCCCGAGAACGATGACATGGCGCCCTCAGACTTTGGCGGGACATACGGATCACTATCCCGCCATTCTGCAGGTTGTTTTGTGTATGTACAAAATCGGGCTTACCATGGGCTTTTCCGTTTCACAGGGGCAAGATCTCAATGTGCTCGAAGGGCATATGGGTGACATCACCGCCCAGACCTGAGTGAAAATGAGCATCATGAGCCATCTTTCTTTGTAGAAATGTCTAGGAAGATCGGGCTGGCTGGTGTTTGGCAGTGACAGAATGCTTGCTGTCAAGACTCAAATGCAGCCCTGGCATCCCCACAACATATCGAACAACTGGTAGGGGTTCCGTGAGGGGTTCACAGGTTCGCCAGGAGCGCAGCGGATCCTTGGTGGGAGCGGATCTCCGGGGGCGTGGAGGTTCCTTTTCCAGCCTCCGGACTTCGGGGTGATTCCGACAGAAGGTCAGCCCAAGCGCTAGGTGAGTTGTTGCAACGCCAACAGAATATGTAATGACCATCACCGGCACGCGACCCTGGAGATGGTGTGTGTCAAATCATGCTGTGCACCCTTCTCGGAGACGCCTTGTTGAGCGCCGCCGGAGACTTGTTGCAGCACATCGGAGGGATACCTGTTGCTACACCCACTATTGGATAGTACCTACTCATTCAGCAAGAAATAATCGAGAGAGGTAACCTCGAAAAGGGGCTATCAAAGCTAGGTACGTGGTCACCTAGAAATGGAACAAGGCGATCAACCGCAAGGATAAGCTTTGGGCAAGTGTCGAAGGCGTGTTGGCGAGGGCTGATGTGAGTGGTCTATTCCAGTTGGCTTGGCTGAGAGCTGGAATGCTTGAGAAAGATGGGATGGTTGTAGAATAGCTCTGGTGCCGGCACAAGTTGATTCAGGAGGGGACTTGGCGGCCGATTACTATGGACATCTGAGTCGTGAAACATTTGGGTGGGAAGGGAAGTGGAAAGGGCAGAACGGATCGACGGGGTATCTCCGACAAGCCCGGTGAGCGAAGCGCAGCAAAGCAAAGCCAGGCCAGGCCAGGCAGGCCACACCTCGTACAGCACCCAAGCGCTGAGCGAGCGGAACGGTGAGAAGCAGGAAAGAACTGACGTGGGACTTGGCTGTCCGAGTTACATTGTCCGTATTACGGGCACTTTTTCTTCTCCTCGACTTTCCATGTCTGCAGGAATAACATCACCCACGGAGTTAAGGTCAGGTATGCTCACGGGCAACACGGTACACGCACACAGACCGGGCGGACCAGACGAGCATGGAGGATGGAGCACGGCGACACGGAGGGCAGGACCCAGACATACGGGGAGACGCAAAGGATGGGGCCGGCCGTCATGACGGTGTTTGGGGATTTAATTTTGGACGACGGGACGGAGGGTTTGTGTTTGTTGAGGTTCTTTTTTTTTGCTGTACTGTAACGGGCTGTGCTGGTGCACGGAAACGTATGTGGCTCTCTCTCAACCCGCTGTGCTGGACAATTCCCAATCCATGGTCCATGGCCAGACGGCGATTGTCAGGACTCCTGTCCAGGTCCAGGCCCAGGTTGAGCTTGAGCCTAAGCCTGAGCTTGAACTTGTACGAATAGTAGCTTTGGATAGGCATGAATGGCTTTAAACTTGGCGGACGGAAGATTGACGTGGGACATGGACATGGGACAAGACCGAGGGCGTGGGCGGATGGGCTTCTGGCATTGGACCAAGACACCAATAGGTAGCGTACCCGGGGAGCGAGCTCCCGAGTCCAGAGTAAGGTGAGGTAAAACAGACCGTGGACACGTACGTCCAGCAATAGAAAGGCAGAAATAATGAGCTCTGTTTGTTGGCGTTGCAATTTTGACAACGTAAGCTCTGGCAGACGACCTTGCACCTAGAAACTCGAACCGTTTACCTCAGGCCAGAAATAGGTATAGGGGGTTCTGGAAATGATGCCCAGCCTTTTTTCTTCCTCAGGTTTCTCTGTTAACACCCAGGTCTCGAGTCGCCCGGGGCCTTTGAGCTCGGCCGTATTGTATTTTCCCCATCAGAAAACCAACAGCAGAAATCATGCGTTGGATGGATAAGTATCCGTAAAGGGACCGACATATTGCCCAGGACAATTTGGGTGACTAAGAATCCTCGATGGAGACGTAGAAGGATAGAAGGGAAAAAAACACGTGAAATGACCTCAGGAAAGGTGGGAAATGGAATGCTGTCAATCTCGTTCGTGAGCCCTGCCAAACGGACGGGAAGGTACGATGGCCTAGGATAGGGCGCGCGCGGCTGCCTTGAACCGTCATGTCACCTCACCTTTGGAAAGAGTGAGTCCACTTTGGAAATCAGTTCTTTCCCGTTCGCTTCTCAAGTTCTCAACCACTCTTGCTCTTTCGCACGTCCCGTTCGCTCGGGCACAGACGCAGGGCCATACGGCACGTCCACGTCGCCCGGTTTGGGCCTCCCCCCCGTTTTCCGTCTCGTTGCGTGTACCGAACCGTTGGGCTGGCAGACAGGTATCGAGATCGAGAGACAGAGGCAGAACACAACGTACCAGACATGGAAGAAAGAGAGGGCACGTCAAGCGCTTAGACTGCTCCGTTTGAAAGATGCGACCCGCCGCCGGGTGCGAATGGATGGCTGGAAGGTATGGATACGCGCCGCCGCCCTCTCTCTTTCCCCAAACCCCGAAATCAAATCTCCAACTCCCCTTGTAGAATGGAAGGACGATTTAAAAAAAAAAAAAAATACATACCCTCCCCCAAATATTAGAGAGAAGAAGAAAAAAAAGCACCATCCCGCGCCGCCACGGGTCTAGCATCCCAGGGCTCCGGTGCCAGGAGAGGCTCGACAGGGTCGCAGACGGGGGTACCTTGCCAAAACGAAATGCACCCTGGATCGCTGGAAAGGGCACATCGGCGACCGGTCACCGAGCATGCAGCACCGACCCAATTAGAGGCTCCACCGAAGGGAACCGCTCCAGAAGCAGAACACAGCTGCAGGGCAAGCCCCGAATTTCGAACGTGGTGGTACTGCTGGCTGGTGTGTATTGGAGTCATTGGGGGCAGCGGATTGCGACAGGAGAGAAATGGGACAATTGCGAGTGGTTCCTGCACACAACGGTTCTATTGCGGTGGTTCTGTCAATCTTCGAGTACCTGCGTATCTGTAAGGTAAGGTAAGGTAGATACGGACTCCAAGGTAAGGTGCGACTAGACACCTAGTCTGTACCTGCCCAGCATTGGTTTCCCGTTTACAGATTGCAGAGTACAAACACAGCCAAGAATGTACTATTGTATCGCGCCAAGAAGATTCTTTCTAACCTTGGATATCGAGTCTCTTCTCACACGCCTCACGCCTCACTCTCTCCAAACAGAAGAAGGTACTCCATCTTCAGACACACCTTGTCTTCAACAAGGCCAGCCATGCAGAGGAGGAGTATCCGTACCTTACTCCGTACCATACCTTAGTAGAATATGCAATGGAAAAAGGCAGGGCAGGGCAGGGCTCTCTGCAAAATAAGGCAGTGAGGAGCCTGAGGAGTCCTCGGACGGGCCTTCTCCTTGCTCACCCTCACCCTGTCCCGTCCCTCGTCCCCGTTCATCGAACCCTCGCACTCACTCACAGGCTCACCCTCACTCATACAGCCCAGATCCATTCTCACCTCACCCCATCCATCCCATACCATCCCATCCTGAGGTGTCTTGCTCTGTGCTGCCCATCACTCATCCAGGGCCACCATCCCATTACCCATCGCCCATTGCCTCGACCGTACCACTAAAGTAGATATATCGGTCCTTCCTCCATCGACGGGCTCCATCGCTCTGACCCTCCCCTCTTCTTTCTATCCTCTTTAACCTGACAGACCCATCCATCCCGAACACATTAGAATCTTCTTTCTTTTCTGTTCTTGTTGTCCCACAGCCTTTTTTTATTTGATACCTCTTTATCTATCCAGCCAGTTGCTTTGTGTGTCTTCTTCTGCTTGCACTGCAACTCCCGCCATCCATCACTGCGATACAATTTTACAAAGTATTTGGCATTCTCATCCATCGTAGTCTATCTGTACCATCAACCTACAGGTAGTGAACTACAGTGCTCTGTCTCTGTATAGAGTAGATATCTCCTCATCTTCGTCCTCCTCCGCACCAGAACAAGACCGCATTGCACTTACACGCGCTGTGTTCCTTGTCTTGTTCCCCTCTCAACACTTTTTTCTCTCATTCCGCCCAGACCACACCTGCTGCGAACCCGGCAAGACCCCTGCACGCTAAGGCAAGAGCTAGCCATCTTGGACGCCACATTTCATCACCCACCCTGGGACAGCTCGACCAGCTTCCCCATCCTAGCGCAGCGATTGGGTACAGGGCCTTCTAACTGACCCCGAAGAGAGAATTCTCACGGCAGGAGCAGCCCAGGAAGCCCAGGAAACAGGTGCACCTAGCTAAAGCAACAAAGCGGCGACTGCTCTAAACGGCAGGCCCAGCCAACCACAGCTACCATACCCAGGCGCACACCCTGTGTGACTCCTTCCTTTAACAAAGGGTCGTCGGCGTAGTGTTTTTTTTCCCACGCCTGCCGCCTGCCTCGCATATTCGCATCCATGCCTTCCGCAATCTTTCCTGATCACCACCCAGGTCCGTACAAACCACACCTCTCCAGTCCACCACCCAAGCTATTCTTTTTTTCCCTCCCCTTCTACCTCTGCACGCCCAAATCTCAACTCTTCACCACTTTATTCTTGTCTACCGCCGTCACTATCGACATATTCATTCTTGAACAAGCTTTTGAGTACTAACATACCCTTTTCCACACAAAAAGACCTTGGTCTTATACAGGCCAAGCAATCTGCTCTGGCGAAGTTGGCCATGAGCTCCAACAAGGATTCGCGCGCCCCTTCGTCATCGCCTCCCTTCCACTCTAACAAATCGACCGCCGCTGCGAACTCGAACTCGAACTACCTCACCGAGCCCCAGGCACTGCCTGTCTCTCACCCTCACGATGGCCTTCTCCCGCCTCCTGCTATGGCGCACGCCATTCGATCTATGAACGACTTGAGTGGCCCGATCGCCCTCCGCGATCGCTCCTTGGTCGCAAACTCCGATACCCCTCCTGCGATGCGAAGCGTGGTTTCGACCGCTCCAAATTCCCCTAGAATGTATGTACAGGACCCAAAAAAGATATTTTCAGATTGGTACCACCCCGAGGGAATACTCCTTCCCTCCTGGTGGCTGAGCATTTTACCACATCTTACACCTCATATTCTGGAGCATGGCTAATCGAATAAACCAACAGCCCGCCTGTCAGACAGAATTCTGGAGGAACCACTCCCCGCCTTCGCCCCCACCCCGCCACACTCAATGTTCCTGGCATGACCGTCTCGAGAGCTTCGCCCGACGGAAAGATTAGTGACCGCGATGTCGCTGCGAAGCTGGTCATCGTCATGGTTGGACTTCCCGCGCGCGGAAAGTCCTACATTACCAAGAAGGTCCAGCGCTACCTGTCTTGGCAGCAGTACAGCTCTACAATCTTCAATGTCGGAAATCGCAGACGCGTGGCTGCCGGCATGAGTTCGCCGATGAAGTCTGCCTACTCGCCCGCTGCCGTTAGACTCGACCCGCCGGCCCAGGCTGCTTCGATCCTGCTTAATGGTCATGCTTCCCGTGGCAATAAGGAGCCTGCGGAGCTAAACCTTAATGAGGAGAGCGACGGCATTGACCAGTCCGCCAAGTTCTTCGACCCGACCAACGAGACTGCGGCCAAGCTCCGGGAGCAGGTGGCTTTGGACACTCTGGACGAGCTTCTGGACTACCTTCTGCACCAGGGCGGTTCCGTCGGCATCCTCGATGCGACAAACAGCACTATCCACCGCCGCCAGCTTCTGGTCGACAGAATCAAGGCGCGCGAGCCCAAGCTCGGAATTCTCTTCATCGAGAGTATCTGCCACGACCAGAACGTAAGTGTTCTCACCGCGCTTGTCTCTTGAAATCTCATCTAACGTGTTTGCAGCTTCTCGAGGCCAACATGCGCCTGAAGCTTTCTGGCCCCGACTACAAGGACAAGGATCCTCACCAGTCTCTTGCTGATTTCAAGAGACGTGTCGCCGCCTACGAGAGCGCTTATGTTCCTCTTGGAGAGTACGAGGAGGCACACGACATGCAGTACATTCAGGTATGTTCAAGCCCTGGCGCAGAGAAACACAAGTCGCTAACGCGCTGCCAAAGATGATTGATGTTGGCCGCAAGCTGGTCCAGTATAGATTGCGGGGCTTCCTGAGCGGCGGCATCAGCTCCTACCTGACGACATTCAACCTTGCGCCGCGCCAGATATGGTTGACCCGGCATGGACAGAGTGTCGATAACCGCAATGGAAAGCTCGGCGGAGATTCCGACCTCACCGCCGACGGAGAGCTCTACGGACAGGCTCTCCACCGATTCATGACCCAGAAGCGCAAGGAGTGGCTCATTGAGCAGAAAGATAAGATCGCTCAGTCGTCATTCCCGCCTAAGGCCGGCGACCACACCCCGCCGTATCCCGAGCTGAATCGGGAACTGGACGAGAAGAATTTCTGCGTCTGGACCTCGATGCTTAAGCGCAGCGTGCAGACGGCACAGCAGTTCGACAATGATGACGACTACGACGTCAAGGCTTGGGCGGTGCTGAACGAGCTCAACGCTGGCCTCTTTGAGGGCATGACGTATGAGGAGATCGCCAGAAGATTCCCTGCCGAGTATAAGAAGCGCGCTGCGGATAAGCTCCATTACACCTACCCGGGTGTCGGTGGAGAAGGATATCTCCAGGTCATCGCTCGCTTGCGCGATATAGTCCGCGAGATTGAGCGTATCGAGGATCACGTTCTCATTGTTGGACATCGCTCGGTCTGCCGTGTGCTCATGGCTTACTTTATGGATTTATCCCGTGACGAGATCGCCGACTTGGATGTTCCTCTGGGCATGCTCTACTCTATCGAGCCTAAGCCCTACGGCTACGACTTCCACGCGTACCGCTACTTGCCGGAGAAGGGAACGTTCATCGAGCAACCCAACTACCGCCCGCAGCGCACCGTTAACCGCGACGCTTGAGATCAGAGCCAAAGACAAGCTTTGACTGTATCATATGACGACCTGTACAACACGAATGGAATTCCGGAAAGGAGTTTTGGGCGTTGAGGAAAACTCAACTACGACCACGATTTTGCTCATTTTTTGGAAGGGGGGACATTTTTCTTTTTTTGGAAGGGTGTGGGAAAATACGATCCCACACACATGATTTGCTCTTACTTGCTACTACTTGAACCAGGGACTTCTTCAACCTCGGAGGCGGGAAGGGGATTGAAGCATTTGCTCGGCGTTTGGGAATCCAATACGGCCATCTGACGAAAGAGGTCAAAAAGATACCCATGACGCAAGGATTCACGAGAGACATAGCCGGACGGCCCTCTCATTGCTCAATTTTGCAAGGCTTGTTCACAAACACAAGCCATTACGTTCTTCTAGGCAGATAGGAGACAAAAAGTCTATCACATGAACATGCTGTACCTGCCTATTCGGTGAAGTGATGTTGAATGATGGTGTAGTGTCCAGAGATCCCTGGGATCTGACTAAACAGGCTTTCCTTCCCGAAGATCTGGATGGGTTGACTACCAAACTGACAATCTGACGTTGCCTTTGTTGCGTGTCACTGCACTGTCTAGGCTCGGGGCCGACATCCTGTAGGAATGACAGACAGTGGAGGCTCCGCCGAGGTGCACTAGCGTCCGTCCGGCAGATGTAACCATAGAACCAACCCATGGGTAATGCGATGTGATGTGACAGGACAAGGAGGGGGACCGTTATTTGTTTCTTTGGCATGTCTTGTTCCTGACAAGCCTCTAGTACGTAAGGTCGGGCGGCGGGATGGGAAGGTGCTGGGTTAGGGGATGTGAAGAGTGTGGCGTGACACACAATCACAACCAATCCAGATCTGCCGCGGGTGTGCCCGGGAGAGCTGCACCGGGTGAAACTCGGCGTTGGTTGAGGCTCAAAGGGCTCGGCGGTGTCCTCCCCCCCCCCCCCCCCCCCCCCCCCCTCCCCGCCCCTGTCCGCCGGCCTCGCGGCGCGCTGTGTGCACGTTTGGTGGGGGGGTGGCCGGGGGGGGCGGGCCGGGGTGAACCCGGGGGGGGTTGGGGGGCAAAGGGGGCCGGGGGGGTCCCCCCCCCCCCCCCCCCCTTGTTCGTTGGCGTCCCTTTGTCACGAGGTTTGGCGGTCCGGTTTGTGATATTCGGGCCGAGGGTTCCTACGAGCGGCGGCTTTCTGTGGCTTGGGTTTGGCGTTGTGGTTTGATATGTCGTCGGGTGATGATGATAGTGGGTTTGGGGGTTGAGGACCAGTGGTGTGATCGTAAGGCAATCTCGAGATTGGGCGTATCTAACAGAGAGATGGTTTTCCGATTGTGAGGCTTGGATCTTTTAAGATAGTAAGGCCCTGGATCAGGATAGGAGATGTTTTGGAAGCAACGTGTAGACCACCTCAGGCGCTGGGTTCATGATCGTGATCATGTTCTCCTGTCGAAGCTTGAAGACGCTCCACATGGCCTGGGAATCTGTAGGCCTTCGCAATTGTCACATCAAGGACTTTGGGTTCCGGGCATCCGCTTTGTATGTATCTGTAAGCGGTACTGCTCTGAGCATCCTTGGCTACAGCCAGTAGGAGTTTCTTCACCGCTGCGGGAAAGCTCGTACGAAAGCCCACGATGCTTGGGTCTGCTCCAGCTGTTTTCCCCTTCCTTTCCATCGTTCCACTCTATTTCTCAAAAGTGAAGGAAGTTCCGATAGCTTGGGTTAGTTAGCACTCGCCTCGGTAGATGTTGTGTCTATGAGGCCTCGATGACATGATCGAGGCGAAGCCTATACTCTGTTGTTCCTTAGCAACCTTACGTACGTGTTACACTGCAGACATGATTTCCATCAGGAGCAGGGCAAACCAGCGACCCCCGGGGGGTTTTCCGTGTTGATATTTTTAGTATAGTAGGCAGCTTGAATCAATACGCCGAGTCCCGGCAAGAGCCAGGAAGTTGCCTAACAATGATCATCCTATAAATTCGGCTAGGTTACCCGGTATGACTTTTGTCCCTCACCCTTGTGGTATATTTAGTTCTGACCGCGCCAGAGACATACCTTCAGGATTACCTTGCTACTGAGTCGCTTGCTTGCTTGCACCGCATTCCCCTACATCGCTGAGTAGTTTGCATTGAGAGCGGAATGCAAGACACAGTCCAGCCTAACCAAACCACCGTTCAGTGCCAAGCTCTGCTCGAGGCGTGTTCTGAGTAGAATAACCTACGGCGGTACGACGCATGGGATTGTTGGGTTCCATTCGCTCTAAGAGTAAAACTGTCATGGTCGACTTACTCAGTGTGGTATGCTTGATACACCGTCACCAAGGCCATTGATCCTAAGCACGACGGCTCAACAGCTATCTCGGGCAACTTGACTGAGCCTGACGACAATGGTCTTGAAATTCCCAAGCCTGCTGGAAAATTGCCGTAAATACCCCTAGAAAGTATCCGGCTTCGCTGGCTGACCAACAGTCTGTCCGAAGAGGAGCCCAACCCCTTGTGTCAACATAACCAGCCTACCAAGGCAGATGAACACACAGGAGCCATGATACGCCGAGGTGCTACTAAAGGTCGTTCTCTAAACGCTGGATCCGGTGCGGCTTTGTCTTGCTTACACCTTCTCTCCGCCCGCCGGGTTCGCTATACTTAGCGTCGCCCTGTTATCTACAAGATTACATGTACCTCGCTCCCTCTCGTTATATCCCAGAACTTATCTAATAGTCATGTAGAATACGTGGCGGACACCGCCCAAAGTTGACGAGCAGCAGATGGCAAACTGAATTTCGATTATTTCTACTGTTCTACGAATGCCCGGCCACATGAGATCTTTCTCCCTGGCGGAGGCGAGACACCGAGCAGGAAGAGAAACCTACTACCTCCATGATGACGTGGAACATTCCGGGTGGCCGGTACACTGCTGCTGGGTTGCGAGGAAGAGGCGAAGGCATACCTCTATATAGTACTCTGAGGCAACGGGCCACGAACGTCAATGTCCAAACACTCCAGCAGCACGAGAGATGCCACGGGTGCTTCGTATCGTAACAGAAACGTGGTATTAGTAAAATACATATGCCAGGCAAGTGCTATATCATCATTATCACTTCAAGAGATTTTGGACCAGAGGTTGTTATGAACAAATTTGCTATTGTTTCACATATTTACATAAAGCAAGGTGGTATAAGCACCAAACCACAAGCCACTCATCCATTGACCAAATGACTCGACCAAAGAACAGCAGTATAACAAAACACAAAACAGAAAAAAACCGACAAGCCAACACAATATTTGTCGCTCATAAAGCACGGGGTTTTGAGGGTATCAAACAAGACACCTTTTTGTAGTGTAGGGTATTTCCAGGAATTCCAATGTCTCCCCTCCCACACGCCTTTTGTTTTTGACCCGATTCCCTTTAGACCTTGCGGTCACTGTAAAACATCATCTCTTTTTTTCTTCTTTCCATAACGCTTAGCTCCTTCTGTTAACGACGGAAGAGTGTTTAGGCCTGAACAGGCTTGATCTGAGTAAAGATCTCGCCGGCGGTGCGCTTGACGATACCACCAGTTACGGGCAGGCTGGTGCACTGCTCGAGGAAGAGATCGATCTCGCGGGCGGCCTGTCTGCCCTCGTTGATACCCCAGACGATGAGGGACTGGCCACGGCGGCAGTCACCGGCGGCAAAGACGCCAGGGATGTTGGTGCTGTACTTGCCAGGCGGGGTCTTGACGTTCTTGCGGGCATCCTTCTCAATGTCGTCACCAAGGATGCGGGCCTCGGGGCCGAGGAAACCCATGGACAGGAGGACGAGGTCGGCAGGGAAGAACTGCTGGGAGCCCTCGATCTTCTTCATATCCCAGCCACCAGTCGCGGAGCGAGTCCACTCAACGCGGATGGTGTTGATGCCCTTGACCTTTCCAGAGCCATCGTCGACGAACTCCTCGGACATAATGCAGAACTCACGGGGGTCCTTGCCCATGTGCTGCTTGACCTCGGTGTGGCCGTAGTCAACACGGTAGATGCGGGGCCACTGGGGCCATGGGTTGTCGCGGGCACGCTCCGGGGGAGGCTGGGGAAGCAGCTCAAAGTTGATGACAGACTTGGCGCCGTGACGGACGGAAGTACCGATACAGTCGTTACCGGTGTCACCACCACCAATGACAACGACATCCTTGCCCTTGGCGGAAATGTAGGATCCATCCTCGAGCTCAGAGTCGAGCAGGGACTTGGTGTTCTTGTGCAAAAACTCCATAGCGTAGTGGATTCCCTCGAGCTCGCGACCCTTGATGGGAAGATCACGGGCAACGGTGGCACCAGTGGCGATGACGACGGCATCGTTCTCAGCTCTGAGGTCCATGAGCTGGATATCCTCGCCGACGGCAACACCGCACTTGAAGTTGATACCCTCAGCGGCCATGAAGTCGGTACGGCGCTTGACAATGCGCTTGTCGAGCTTCATGTTGGGGATACCGTACATGAGAAGACCACCGGGGCGGTCAGCACGCTCGTAGACGGTGACGGTGTGACCAGCGCGGTTGAGCTGGTCAGCAGCAGCCAGACCAGCAGGGCCGGAGCCGATGATGGCAACCTTCTTGCCGGTGCGGACCTCAGGGGGAGTGGGGATCATCCAGCCCTGTTCGAAACCACGGTCGATGATGGCACACTCGATCGACTTGATACCAACAGGGTCTTCATTAATGCCCAAGACACAGGCACCCTCGCAAGGAGCAGGGCAGACACGGCCAGTGAACTCGGGGAAGTTGTTGGTCATGAGCAGACGGTTGAGAGCGTCACGCCACTGGTTCCTGGAGTGATTGTTAGCTTTTTATTCGGCACACGCGTTCAATTTGACGATGGATACTTACTGGAACACCAATTCGTTCCACTTGGGAATGATGTTGGAGATGGGGCAACCCGTCTCAGACTGGCAGAAGGGAACACCGCAGTCCATGCAACGAGCAGACTGGTACTTGAGCTCGTCCTCATCAAGACGAGAGGAAAGCTCGGCCCAATCCTTGGTACGGGTCTTTGCACTCCTGTACTTCTCAGCACGGCGCTGGTACTTCATGAAACCCTTGGTCTTGTCGAGGACAAGGGCACGCTTCTTCTCGGCAGCGTTGTCGCCAATGGTCTCCTCGATATCCTGGAGCTTGGCAGCCTTCTCCTCCTTCTTGTTGTGGACACCAGAGACGATAGGCAGGTTGTACTCGGCGCGCTTGGCCTCGGCAGCCTTGGCGGCCTCCTCCTTGAGGACGCGCTTGTAGTCGACAGGCATGACCTTAACGAAGCGGGGAAGAGCACGGTTGAAGTCAACCAAGATACGGGCAGCAAGCTCGGAGCCAGTGTAGTGGTGGTGGTCCTCGATGAGACCGCGAAGGTAGGCGATCTCAGTGGGCTCCTCGACAGCCTCGGCCTCAACCATCTCAGTGTTGAGCTTGGAGAGGAAGTCCTTGTGGATGTCGAGGACGTAGGCGATACCACCAGACATACCGGCAGCGAAGTTGCGGCCAGTGCTGCCGAGAATGACGACTCGGCCACCAGTCATGTACTCGCAACCGTGGTCACCGACACCCTCAACAACAGCGGTAGCACCGGAGTTGCGGACAGCGAATCTCTCAGCCGCAACGCCGCGGAAGAAGCAAGTACCCTTGGTAGCACCGTACAAGCAGACGTTACCAACGATGATGTTCTCCTCGGCCTTGAAGACCGCGGAACGGGGAGGGTAGACAATCAGGCGACCACCGGACAGACCCTTGCCGACGTAGTCGTTGGCATCACCCTCGAGCTCGAGAGTAACACCAGGGGCCAAGAAGGCACCGAAGGACTGACCCGCGGAGCCCTTGATATTGACGTGGACCGTGTCCAAAGGCAGACCATCTTCACCGTAGCGCTTGGAGATGTGGTAAGACAGCGAGGTACCCATCGCACGATCAGTGTTGACAATGTCACACTCGATTCTAGAGGGGAGTCCCTTGTCCAGGGTCAACTCGGCCTCAGAGATGAGCTTGTTGTCCAAGCGGACGTAAAGCTTGTGGTCCTGCTTGCGGACGTTGAAAGTAGCAACACCAGGGCGGAGCTTGTGAGCAGGAGTCAGGAGGAGAGAGAGGTCGATGTTGGCGGTCTTGTTGGTGCGCAACTCGTCGTTGACCTTGAGAACTTCAACGTGACCAACCATCTCGTTGATAGTACGGAAACCAAGCTTAGCCATAATTGCACGGAGCTCGTTGGCAACGTAGTAAAAGAAGTTGATGACGTGCTCGGGAGTACCGGTGAACTTCTTGCGGAGCTCAGGGTCCTGGGTAGCGATACCAACAGGGCAAGAGTTCAAGTGGCACTTGCGCATGAAGACACAGCCCATGGCGATAAGAGGAGTAGTAGCGAAGCCCCATTCCTCGGCACCGAGCAAACAGGCCATGGCGACATCACGACCAGTGCGGAGTTGACCGTCAGTCTGGACAACAACACGACCACGGAGGTCGTTCAAGACCAAGGTCTGGTGAGTCTCGGCAAGACCAAGCTCCCAGGGAAGACCAGCATACTTGATACCAGTCCAACGGGAGGCACCGGTACCACCATCGTGACCAGAGATCAGGATGTGGTCAGCCTTGGCCTTGGCGACACCGGAGGCGACGATACCGACACCAACCTCGGACACCAGCTTGACAGAGACGCGAGAGCGGGGGCTGGAGCACTTGAGGTCGTAAATCAACTGCTTCAAATCCTCAATGGAGTAAATGTCGTGGTGAGGAGGAGGCGAGATGAGACCGACGCCAGGGGTAGAGTGACGAGTGCGAGCAATGGACTTGGACACCTTGTGACCAGGAAGCTCACCACCTTCACCGGGCTTTGCGCCCTGGGCCATCTTAATCTGAAGCTCGTCAGAGTCTGCGAGGTAAGCCGAGGTGACACCGAAACGGCCAGATGCAACCTGCTTGATGGCAGATCGCATAGTATCGCCGTTGGGCAGACGCTGAGAACGCTCAGGATCCTCACCGCCCTCACCAGTGTTGGACTTGCCACCAAGTCTGTTCATGGCAACAGCCAGAGTGGAGTGAGACTCCATGGAGATGGAACCGTAAGACATTGCACCAGTACAGAAACGGCGCACAATCTCGGTCCAGGGCTCGACCTGCTCGATTGGGACGGGGGTGCAGTCCTCGAACTTGAAGTCGAGCATACCGCGGAGAGTGCAGGCCTTGATCTGCTCGTACTGGGAGCGGGAGTACGCCTCGTAGGACTTGTCGTTCTTGGTGCGGACGGCATCCTGGATGTTGGCAATGCAAGTGGGATCGTTCATGTGAGCCTCACCACCATCACGCCAGTGGTATTCTCCAGACTCGGGCAGACCGCTGATACCGACAGTGGCACGGGAGGGGAAACCACGCTCGTGGAAACGGAAAGCATCCTCAGCGATAGCCTCGAACGTAGCACCCTGGATACGAGAAGCAGTACCCTTGAAGCAGCGCTCGATGACGCTCTCGTCGAGACCAAGAGCCTCGAAAATCTGGGCACCCTTGTAGGAAGCAAGAGTCGAGATACCCATCTTGGACATGACCTTGAGAATACCGCCATCGCAGGAGTGCTTGTAATTGTGAATGAGAGCATCGTCGGAGAGCTTCTTCTTAATAAGCTTCTCGCGGTTGAGCTTGAGGATGCACTCCATGGAGAGGTAAGGGTTGATAGCATCAGCACCGTATCCGAGGAGAACACACATGTGGTGGACCTCGCGAGCCTCAGCAGTCTCAACGACGATGGCAGCCAGAGATCGCCACTTGTTGCTGACCAGGTGATGGTGAACCATACCGGAGGCAAGGAGGGCAGTGACGGGAACGCGATCCTTGGAGGTGTTACGGTCGGACAGAACAATGATGCGGTCCTTGTTCTCAATGGCAGCGGTAGTCTCGTTGCAGATGTAGTCGAGGTGGCGCAAGTAGCCCGCGGTGCCCTCGCTCTTGGGGAAGGTCAAGTCAATGACCTTGACAGTCCACTCGGGGTGGATGGTGGACATGTTCTTGATAGAGTTGAACTCGGGGATCGAGAGAATGGGGCTGGGAAGCAAGAGACGACCGCACTGAGAGCTATCCATCTCCAATAGGTTGCCCTGAGGACCGACGTAGCACTCCAGAGACATGACGATCGACTCGCGAATAGGGTCGATGGGAGGGTTGGTAACCTGAGCGAAGAGCTGACGGAAGTACTCGTACAGGAGACGGGGTGCTTGGGACAAGCATGCCAAGGGAGCATCGTTACCCATGGATCCGAGGGCTTCCTTCTCGTCCGAGGCCATAGGAGCCAGGAGCAAGCTCACCTGCTCGTGAGTGTAGCCGAAGGACAGAAGAAGAGGATCCTCTTGCAGACGGGAGGCGTCGGGCTTGGCGGCGACATCGATGGACTTGCCAACGGTCTCGAGAACCTTGGGCAGAGTGATGAGCTCCTGGTCGATCCAGGCGCGGAAGTCCTGACGGCTGGAGACAGCCTCCTTCAGCTCCTTGTCGTCGATGATGCGACCAGCGAGGGTGTCAACGAGCAGCATGCGACCGGGCTGGAGACGACCCTTCTGGATAACCTTCTCGGGCTCAACGGGAATGGTGCCGACCTCGGAAGCGCAAATGATGCGGTCGTCGTCCATGACGTAGAAGCGGCAAGGACGCAGACCGTTACGGTCGAGGTTGGCACCGCAGTAGCGTCCATCGGCAAAGGTGAAGAGAGCGGGACCATCCCAGGGCTCCATCTGGCAAGCAGCCCACTCGTAGAATGCGGCCTTCTTGGGGTCCATGTGAGTGTTGCCTTGCCAGGCCTCGGGGACCATGAGCATGACAGCCTCGGGGAGAGAAAGAACACCGTTGATGGTGAGCAGCTCCAGGACGTTGTCGAAGGCGGCAGAGTCGGAACCACCGTCCTCAACGATGGGGTAGAGACCCTCGAGCTCCTCCTTGAAGATGTCGGACTGCATGACACCCTCTCGGGCCTTCATCCAGTTCTTGTTACCGCGAAGAGTGTTAATTTCACCGTTGTGGGCAGCCCATCTCAGAGGCTGAGCACGGTCCCAGGAGGGGAAGGTGTTAGTTGAGAAACGGGAGTGGACGAGGGCGAAGTGAGCCTCGTAGTCGGCGTTGACGAGATCATAGTAGTACTGGTACACCTGGACGGGAGACAGCTGTCCCTTGTAGACAATGTTCTTGTTGGAGAGGGAGCAGAGGTAGAACCAGTTCTGGAGACCAATGGTGTGGGTGGCGCGCTTTCTGAGGACATACAGCTGTCTTTCGAAGAGTCTGTCATCAAATTGCTCGGGGTCGGTGTTTTCGGGGGCGTTGGTCGGGCCGTAGGCGGAGGTCAACACGACAAAAGGTTGCATAATGATGGGTTCACGGGACTTGGCAGCAGGACCAAGCAGAGTCGAGTCAACGGGAGGCCTTCGCCATCCCAAGACACGCAGGCCTAACGATTCGGCAATGTCTTCCAACTGCCTCTTGGACTCTTGCAAAGTCTCCTCGTCTGGCTTAAAGAACAGGTTTCCCGTGGCATATTGTCCCAGAGGCGGCAACTTAATGCCTTCCTCCTTTTCAAAGTTCTTGACAAAGAATCTATGAGGGATCGAAGTCATGACGCCAGCGCCATCACCGTCTCGTGCATCAGATCCCACAGCACCTCTGTGGGTCATGTTGCAAAGTAGGTTGCGCGCTGTGAGACTGGTTAGCTTGGCTGCTGGGCGAACATTGGGCCGAGGGGATTATTGAACTCACCATCGCTGACAATTTTGTGGCTAGGCTTGCCCTTGATGTGGCTGCGAGAGGTGTCAGTGGTTACCTGTGTAGAGTTGAGAACAATTCTCTGTCTGGTCTTCTAGACGTACCAAGCAAAGCCGACACCGCATGCGTCTTTCTCCAAGCTCGGATCGTACAATCCTCTGCGTTCGATTGTCAGTATGGACATGTTCGAATTGATAAGGCGAGGAAACATACTGCTTCACCGGCAGAGCACCCGCCCAGGAGCCATTGTTGTCCGTCTGGTACTCATAGGGAGTGTATTGCTCTTTCTCAGATTCAATATGGATTTGTCGGTCGTCGAAGTCCTCGTGCAGGCCCATGCTAGGCGAGGATTCGAGCCTGATTGCAGTGGAAGGGGCTGGTATAGGTCGACGGGGGAGGGACTATTCCAGTCGGCAGCAGTCGATCGATAGGAGCAATGGCTCTGGTACGAATCTATCACGCCCCAAAACGGGTTCAGTTAGTGACGCTGAGGGACGAATATGTGTTGGTCAAGTACGATTTTGGTTCGATGGTGGTAAAATGAGGGGGAGTAAACGCCCAATGGCCAGACACAGGGTTGCACAGAGCACAGGAGTGGTCTTGGGCCACGCAAGAGACAGAGAGAGATAAGGCGAATGGTTGACGGTGAGTTCTGAGAGTAAGAGAAGAGTGGCGAAGAGGAATCGGTGGAGGAAATTGGATGCGGGGTGCGATATCCTTCAGTTAAGCTCGGAGCTGGCGAGGGACGCACGGAGGACCAGAGGGGAAATTTCCAGAGCAGGCCAAACTCTACTCCCGAACCGGATTGCTACGTCGTCCGGAAGTGAGGGAGCATCAGGTAGACTGGGAGCAAGAGTGAGAGAGCCTGGCGGTGGTATTGACTCCCGACCCCTGTTCGCAACGACGTAAAGCCAAGAGGGTAGGACAAGCATTCCGAGCAACAATGCGCAACTGGCAGCAAGCAGCAGCACATGCCACAAGCAATGGCGGCAGAACATGGCTCTAGTAGGGGCATTGTCGGTAGCAGTGGGAGCGAGGCAAGATGAGGCGAGCAACGCTCAAACCAAGCAATCGAAGCCGAACATGGAGGGGCAGGCTAGGACAAGAGCAAGCAAGCAGCTGGCAAGCAAGACTTCAGCCGTACCCATCCAACCCAAAAGCAGCTCAGACAATGGAGGGTCAGGCAAATGCAAGCACTGCCAGATGCCAAAGGCTGTTGGGTGCTGTCTGTCGTCTTTCTTGCCGACCACAGCTGGTGATGATTGCGGTGCCAGTGTCAGGGTGCCGTTTGCCAGTGCCACTACCAGTAGCGCAGCATTGCAGAATGCGGTGCCGGCGTAGGCTGTGGTCGCAGCCAATGAGAGGTAAGCTGTTGCCAAAGCATGCGGCTAAGAATGGTGACGCCAGTAACCGGCCCCAATCTGTCGTAGAAATGGGGGAACAAGCACATGGTCGCACACGCCAGTCCCGCCCATACTAGGCCGCCACCGGCCGACAACCCCTCCAAGATTTTTTTTTTTTTGGTGTGTTGTTTTGGCTTGGGGGGTTGATAGGCGATTGCAAGCTCCATTCCCGCGGTGACCTTACATCACATCCACAGGGATTACGACCAGGGGTCGCTCGTCTGGGCCTACGGGTGTGTGGGGTCGTCTGCAGTCGTACATAGTCGCATGCCCAAGGGAAAAGGGTGCATGTGTACCGCTGTGCAGGAAAGAATGTGCGGCTGTCCCAGAGAAAGAGAGTTGGGACGGAGGACGGAGATGCCAAATTCGCTGCGAATTGATGCGCCGTCAAATGCCATCGCCGCTGCCGCTGCCGCTGCTGTTGCTCTTTTCAAAGCCATGGGTGTCGCCAATGCCGCTCTCTCGTCAGAAGTATGGCTCAGACTCGCACAGCCGTTTTCGTATGAATTGGTCTCGTCAAGTGCTGCTTTCTCGGTGTCTCGCTTGTGATGCTCGTGTCTCTGTCTGTTCGGCTCCGATTTCTCTCACATATTCAAGCTCTCTGCTTCGATTCTCGTCTCTCCTGTGTGCCTTGCTGTTGGGCTGGATTGGGCGGTTGGTGGCATTGTGTGTAAGGCAGGTGAAAGGTAGTGGGAATGGCATGGCCGTGTCTCGGGTCTTGAGACGGCGGTCCCTATGTGAGCGCACGTATATAAAACTTACCGACAGGCTTTGGGTATTGTAATGGACCGAACGTGGTCGAGATGTTTGCGCAGTGGGATCGAGAGGGTTTCTTTTCTACCGTCGTAGCACCGCGCGTGAAGAGTGGGAGGGCGGAAGAAAGAGAAAAGCAGAAAAGGTGGGAGGTGGGAGACTGGCAGCCTTTTATTAAGATTTGGTGTATTGGTCCAAGTGTGTGGGCGAAGACGGGAGAGACAGGAGTGGGTGAAGAAGGAGGAGGAGTAAACGTCCTGAGTCGGCGCTGGGCCCAAGCTGGGGGAGGGGTGGTTGGAGGGGGTATCGAGAAGAGGCTAACAAGATGGATGTGAAGAAGGCGATCGCCGGCGGCCACCCGAACGACAAGAGAACGCAAGACCAGAGGAAGCCAATGCAATCTGGATGAATAAGACGATCCTGTATGGAGACATGAAATTGGCACATAGTAGGAAAACGGGGCAATGGGTTCGGGGAGCACGAGAGCGAAGAGCGGACGAGGCGCGGAACGACAATAACACGGCAAGAAGGTCCTTTTCGGGGATACTGGCGCTTTCCTGCCAGAAACGACCGATGGGCTGGCTCAGGTTCTCACTTGCCTTGCTACTTTTTTTCACCTTGTGGCAAGCCGACCAGAGAAAGGTTCAGCCAACCAGTGGCTCTCTTGGCCAGAATGTTGATCCACCACTCAAGGTACAAGCAGACAGGCAGGCTAAAGAATACCCGTCTACTGGAGAAAATCATACGGCCCCTCCCCTGGTAATTTGCGAGGTGCAGTAGGCTCAAGTGCTGGTGTTGCATATGCGCTCTGCCTCTCTCTTTTTCTCCCCCTTCTCTGCGGCTTTCCTGTCGTGTTTCTACGTTTACTGAGAGGGGAATGGGCCGAAAAAGAGCAGTGGGGGTTTGCAGCATGCAAAGTGGGATGAAATGGGGGTACGTACCAACCCCAAATGCAAGAGCTAAGGGAAAATACCTTAGGTAGCAAGTTGCTGCAAGAGGTACTGAGATGGGATGAGGATGGGAAGGAAAGGCACGACCTCGTACCTAGGTACCGAGAAGGAGAGACGGGAAGTCATGCAAAAGGGCGGCAGGAGCAGCGGCAGCAAATGGAACGGGAGGAAAGAGCCCAAAAGAGGGGTACGTATCGGTGAGAGAGGCTCCGTGGACGGCGCGGCTGTGTCTGTGCGCTGCTGCTGTTGCTGCCTTCCTCTCGGGCGTGTCGGTCTTTCTCTCCCATCCCATACCATCCCATCAGGGTGGCCTTTTTTCTGTTCTCGACAGGTACGCTTTTTCGAAAACCAAGCAGACACGGACTGCCTAGAAGGTGTAAGACAAAACCATACTCCGTAGCATGGTGGGGTCCGAATAACTTACGCAGTACGGATCCCTTAGCAGGGCGAAGCGCGGTCCAATCAATGCATCGATCAATCCAACACGTATGTCTTCCATTGGCGGCGTCTGGCGAGAGTCTCCAAATCTCTGACTCTTCGACAGCGCACTAACAGAACGGGACCCGTGGGTTGCTTGCGGGTGCCACTCTCCGCCCCGCCTCCGGTCCATGGGGCATGCGTCGTCTTCTCTCCTGCTCCGTTTTTCGGTCCATAATCCATCTCTCTTCAGTGGGCTCGCCGCTCCTCTCCACTGGCCCCTAGTCATCCAAGTTGATGCTACCATCTCCACCATGCCACCACCCTGCTAGCCTCCTTGCCTCCCACGACATGGCCTGGGAAGCTCGCCGCTGTTCGACTGTTACCATGCAGCAAACCTTGGAAATAACCCCTTCAAGGTGGCCTGTCCACGGCTGAGCATGGCCTGAAAGTGGACCGGTCCAGCGCACCATTCTGCCCCTCCACGGCTCTGGCACGCCGCACTTCAGGCCCAGCTCGACAATCAACCGCACGGCTGTATTCACAACGCTGCTTCTGACGGGGGACCATGCTCTCGGGAAATGGAATGGAAAGCCCCCCCCCCCTTTTCCCTCCTCAGTATTACTGAGTCCTCCTAGAAACCACATGCCAGAAAACACCGCACATCGGCCAGAAGCAAGACACCATCGACACCACCTACCTGCCTCGGGAAATGGCCATTCAGAGGGATTGACGGCCAGCTCATCAATGAACGACCGCTTGTACCGTCAATCTCAGCCTTCTCAGGCCAATGTCTCGGCTTTTGATTGCTACATAGCAACAACTCCCGGCATCCCACGCTTCCCCGGAGCGCCCTCGCTCACACTTTAGTCTTCAAGATGTTCATGATCTTCCGCCACGTCAACCTCGATCGACTTTCCTAGCCGTCGGCTCACCCTTCACCCACCATCCTAATAATCGATCCACCCACTCGCTACCTCACGCTTCCTCGCCAGTCTTTCCATTGCCCCAAACCTTCGTCTCATGCTACCACCAAAGGCAATACGTGCCGCCAATCTACTTCCCCATGCGCCACCACCACCTCCTCCAGAAATCTAACTGGGTCCCTCCCACCACGGCGGACGTGCCAACGTTGCTCTGCGGGGTCCTCCCCTGACCGTTGGGTAGGTATTCCGTTACGCCGTACTACCGGCCTGGCAACGCTTCACCCCAAATCCGCAATGATACTGGCTTTTCTTTTTTCTTCATCGTTGGTCGAACGACATTGGGTTCAAAACCTCGAGGTAAGACTCCAGATTACCTAACGTACAGCCCGGCCGCCTCATCTGGGGGGGATGGATCACGACAAAAAGCGTTCCTCATCTTGCTAGGTCGATGCTGCCGACATTGTTTGAGCCAAATTGGCACTCCACAAACTTGTCCTTTGACCGACAAACACAGCTTCCATTCATTTCATTCCGTTCGGATATTCCGCCCGGACCTAGCGCGAGGAGATGCCACGCCTCGGGAGCCATATCCCATATTCCGCCTGGGAGTCTTGGCCAATGGCGGTGACCCAATTTCAGATCGATCAATTTGAAGAAGATCGGGTCAGTGTATATGACGCCGGAGGCAAGCGGAGCCTTTTGCTGTGTACATAGTCCGTGGCTTAATGGCTTTTTCTGCCCGCTGCTGGGCTTGAATACACATCAGAAAAACACAGACCGCCATGCCTTACTTTGCCCTGCGGATCAAACGCTGTGCGCATTTGTGACTTGCTTCGGATGCATTCCGAACGCCATTCAGCGCTGCGTTTGCTCTACTCGAGGCATATGGAAGATATCTCGGGTAGTCACCCGAGACGTGTACGCAGTGCTGCAGTCTACCAGACGCGACAGTGGACGGTCAACTTCTTCCGCACATCCCGGACAAGTAACGTCCTATGGTTTACTTGGCCACTCTGGCGAATCCCTTTCCGTTCAAGCGTCGCTTGCGGAATACTGTGTGTAAGAGAATTTTGACACAAAAACCCAACGCCTCGGCGAAAACCAGCAGCAGAGATGCACCCCACACACTCCATGCGGGCCAAGCAGGGGGTACCCAGTCGTTTTTCGCTCTCTCGAAACGGAGTCGTTGTCATCAACGAGCAAGCTTTGAGCTTGCACCAATCAGCGGCTTGTATTTCAAAGAAGCCCTTGGCCGAAGTCGCCTCGGATCTTGGGGCCCCTGATAAACCGCAGGATGCCCCCAAGCAATTGGACCCGGACCCTTCTTGGACATGCGCCACTCCAGCATCGATGCAAGTGATTGGGGGAGCAAGTTGGGGGAGGGGATGGTGTTGAACATCTGTTCCATTTCAAAGGCGCGCTTGCACATGCTGATGGAAGACTTACTTGTTATTACATTGCTAGCGTGCAGAACCAGCATCTGTCGACTGGGCTGGCTTCAATGTCTCGCGGCCCTGCATGCACTATCTGTCATTGCTGCACTATCAGCCGGGGCAGGTCCAAAGATGACGGTTCTTGAGATCAACCAAGCTGCGTCAAGAACTCGATGTTGCGCAGATTCCGAGCTGTTTCCGAAATCCTATCACGAATGAGAGTGGTCGGTATATCTCTTGTTTGCCTATCAGCCCTCCGATCTACGGAACTTGGTGGTGTCCACGGCCGGCTCGACGGCAGCGGCCGACGAAGGACCAGGGGGGGCATCTGGGCTGCGACCTGTATCTTTTCCTCAAGCGCCTGCGGCGGCATTGATCACGGATACCGATGGACGGACCGACTGACAAATGGAACCCCAACACAAGATCCGCTCAGCAGAAGGACGCAGCTTGACTGCGGCCTGCTCCGCGAGAGCGATGTTCCAGGCGCGACGCACGTCGCAACTGCAAACAATACGGGCTTTACTGGAAGGCTAACCAATGGCGGGCAGCACCGAGCACATGCAGACAGGGAGCGGCGCAACAGCAGAGAGACGGGATAGGAAGAACGATTCTTTGCTGTACAGAATGGCGCTCGAAAAGGTAACTAGTCACCCTCTTCTCCGGCATATCATCGACTGGCGAGTTGGGCGTCTGACTGCATTGCAGCATCGACGGTTGTTGCCCAAATCGAAAAGGGTTGCTGTCAAAAAATCGACAACTTGAAATTGGAGAAGCCGGCCAATCACAACTAGAGCCTCATCTTCAACCGTCTTATCTTGAGCCAACCAAGATGGCCGCTTGCTGCATCTGCATCTGAGCTATAGCGAGCCAGGTATGCCCCTAGTCGGCACATCCATGCCAAATGCGACCCCGCCGACCGGAGGCGTTCGAGATCTCACAGTTCCTTGCTCAGCACGACCCTGTCTGTGTACACGCACAGACATTCGTGGTCTCTTGGCTTCTAGAGCTGGAGGGGAGGGTGAGAGAAGGAGAATGAGGGGGCCATCTCCGACGGGATTCCAACGTTCAAGGTAGCCTGCTGAGAAGCGGCACAGACATGCCAGCCACATGAGAGACACCATCCGCACTCGGCGATGAACCACTTGGGAGCGACGCATGCATGGGCTACGTCACAAATGTCACCGATGTGCACAAAAAGATGCTTATTCACACACGCACGCAAGTACATACCACAGGTATTTTTTCCCCTCTCGGTTTAAAGTTTGTGAGAAAAGCTGGTCGTTCCGGGACTCACTTAGGGTTTCGCAGGTTAGCCTGTCGACCAGCACGTGTCTGCATCCTTGATCTGGATGGACAGAAACTACATACGACCTGGAAGCGGTTACGATCACCTATGCCCTCCTGGAGCAACCCTCCATCTCCGCATTTGAGCAGCAATGACGCTTCAATATTAGAGGAAGTCGTCTCATATTGGATCCATACAGTCGGCTAGAACACGGGGACGAATGAACAGCTCGGTGATTCTAGTCACAAATCAATTGTCCGGCTACACATGTCAGTGACATATCAAGCCCCATACTCGGAGCATGTTTAGCGGGCTCCTGGTCAGCAACTTGAACAACAGGAATTATAAATGTCTGGTCTGGCTTTGGAAATGGTTGCTACGCATCCATTCTTTCACGTCCTTGTGGAGTTTGTCACGACACGAAGCGAAGCTGGGTGACGGGTCCGACATGGCATCTGCCATTTACCCATAGCGCTAACCAAGCCCCCCCGAAGTCGGCTCGGCCGTTCACCCTAACTAGGGCCGGGCGGATGTAACCCCTGGCTGGCGTTCTGGGACCTATATCGGAGGCGGCCACGCCCTCAGACCCAATCCATACCAACTTGCAAGGGGGTGTCTTGCTTAGTTGCTCGGTAGCAGGTCTAGGACAGAAGCGAAAAATTAAACGGGCAGAAGAGAGAGTCCACTCGAGTCAGCCCACGGCCGCGAGGAATTCCCACAAAGCGGAAATATGGCATTTGAAACCTCCACTTGCGCAGCCAATGCCAGCAACTCCGAAGTCAGCGCTGTTCCGACTTCTCCCGACGAGACACATCAGAGCGGCGCGGGGCGAATGCGCTGGTCCCTCATTTCCCCGTCGCTATGCAAATCAATGGCAGACGAGAGTCGACGCAGAAGCGCAGAGAATGTAAAAAGATGGAAAACGAATCCAACACCCCTGCTTTTTCTTACCAAACAAAAACAGTAAGCCCCCGTGGAAACGAGGAGACGCAGGCACCTGAGGGCTGAGCCCACGCAGTTTGGATGAAACCTAGTAACCAAGGAGCGCATGTTCAACGAATTCGGTCTGAGATTGATGCGAGGCACGCCGTATGTACAGCAGTTCTGGCGGTGGGAACTGGGTCTAAGCCCCGACGGAGGGAAGAGTCATTCGGTCAAACTGGCGGAGACTCTCAATTGGGTTTGAGCATATTTTTATTTTTCAAATGCTTTACTGTTAGCCTGACGGAGGGGCATGGAAATGGCAACCTCTCAGGCACCCACACATCGCTTTGCGATGAAGCAATCGTGACTGTGTTGAAGTATGGCACACTTAAAGACATGTCGTTGAATTTGTGAGGCAGACGACCACATTTCTGCCGCCCGCAATGAAGCATCGTGACTTCTTCTTCGCAGGGATTAAGCGCGCTAGACGCGGCGCGTCTGCCAATGTGGGGTAGACCCTTACAAGTACACCCCTCGGCAAGTACGTACTATCGAATTGTTTACTCTTTGCAACCTCGCGACAAGCAACTTGCAGCGGGGTCCTGTGCCATTTGCGACGAAAGCTCTCGACAGCTACGAAACAGCTTCCATTTAGCTGTCTCTGACATCAATTCCTTTACGCGCATCAAGTCATCGAAACACCCGCAATCCTAGAGCATTGCCTAACGGCACCTTGCGAGTCACAATGTTTGGCCTCTTACCAGACCTCACCCCACGAGACGTAAGCTCCCTCTACCTCTATTGACATCTCCATAAGCATCCATCTCGCTCCTCCATGCAACTATCGCGACAGCTATCTAACCTCATTATCAACAGTCGCACTCGATCTGGTACACCTCCTCCCGCAACCCAATAACCCAAGCCGCCCTCCTCGAAGCCCACGAACACAACAACCACCATGGCTCCGCACAACAGCAACAGCAGCAACAGCAACAACAGCAACAAAACAGTTCCTCCTCCCGCCGCGCAGGCCAACTCCTCATCGAGCGGTCCGCGCTGGCACGCCTCCGCGCCGACGAGCACACAATGGACCGCCGCAGGCTGCACGTGCAAAATTTCGGGAGCACGTGGCTGAAGCCGCCCGGCGTGCCCAAGACGCTGCACCAGATCCGTGAGGAGCGGCGGGAGCAGGAGGAGCACGCCGAGGCCATGAGGCGGGAGCAGCTCGCGCTGGAGCTCGCTGAGGCGGAGGCGGGCGGGCAGGATGATGATGGGGGGCTGGGGGTGCTTGGGGAAGGGGAGGATGGCGAACAAGAAGAGGAGGCGAGGGATCTGGATGATGAGATTCCGGATGCTGCGGAGGAGAGTTTTGGGTTTGATGGCGGGGAGGATAGTATGGCGGATGATTTGTCGTCGAGTGAGGGGCGGCCTCTTTCACTTGATGACAATGATGATGAGGAGACTGAGGAGGAGGAAGACGATGACGACGAAGATGACGACGACGCAACGGCCGTGGACGAGGACGAGTATGAGAGGCGAGATGGCCTCGTCGCGGCGAGGATGCGCATGGCGGACGACGCCTTCAGACAGGCCTTGGCGCGGGGCGACGTCGACGGCGACGACATGTACGGCGCCGAAGAAGAGCTCGAGGCATCGGGCCAGGGCCAGATGCTCGACGAGGAGGACCTGCTCGAGGACGGGTTTGCCGCTGAGGGCGTTGTCGATGACGACGACTTGGGTATGGGCGTCGATATGGACGCCGACCTGGATGACGAGATTCCCGAGGCCGAGGGGCTGAGCGGGGTGTATGAGCATACGGACTCCGAGGCCGAGGTGAGCGGGTTGACGAGTAGTGTTATTAGTAGTGGCGGGGAGGAAGATGATGAAGAAGACGATGATGAGGAAGGGGATATCAGTTTTGCGCCGAGGGCTGCGCCTTTGAGGGCCCCGTTGAGTCCTACCGGGGACCGGGGGAGGGGTAGCGCTGCTGGTGCTGCAAGGCATCATCATCATATGCCGAGGAGTAGTCTGGATCTCAGCGGGTTGCTTTCTGCGGACGGGAGTAGTATGATGGATAGTAGTCCAAATATGAGGGCTCATAGGCGTTGAAGGGGGTGTTGAAGAATGGAAGGGAAGGACAGAGGAAGATGGAATTATGATACCCCCCACCGGTTCCCATACATTGTTTCGGGAGGCATGCACCGATAGACGTGAACACGTCCTCGCCTTCACGAGTCTTTATAGAAGCACAACATGCATACACCAGTCTGAGGCGTTGGGGCAACAATAAAAGTTCGATTTGAAATCTTGATAGAGATGCAAAAAGGCGTGAGCACTAGAGACTCGGTGTCGAAGGTTTATAGAAGTATAAAAGAGGTAGGTGTATTTATACACGGCCATTACAAAAGCTTTTAATTTGTGTCCTCAATACTTGACAAGTGAAAGGGAAACCGCGCCTTCTTCTCACCCTTCTCCCCCTCTCGAATGGTATGCAAGAGACATCGCACCTCCACAGCATGAAAGGAACCACGCCGTTCCGCCATTCTGTCCCTATTTGGTTCGTATCAGGATGTCCTTTTCGTGATCGTTCATCTCTTTCCTCGTGTCCTCAATGCTTTGAAAAGGAAACCAAATTTGTCGGGCCCTCCACGAGATTCTCGACCCTCTCTCTCTCCCACTCCCATGCAATGAAGATGATTCCAGGCAAATAGAACCGTTTAGAAAACGCCTCCGACGCCGAGCATGCAAGAATAATGGGTTTGCTTCCCAACCAAACGCACCGCACCATTCCGGGAAGGCTATTGGAGCCTGCCCCTCACCCCTCTCTTCCAGCTACGTTTTGCTGTCTTGTCCTTTCGTGTTGAGATTGGCTTCCTCGTTTCCTACGTCTAGGACGTTTGACATGAACAGTCTTTCGACCTCAGTCTCTTGAGCTCGCAGAGTTCTCCCATGTCGACAGCCTCGGTAAAGCCCACGTAGCAGACGGCCGTTCACCCCTCCGAGCTTGAATAGTCCCAAACTTGTAGGAGGCAATCCATAACCACGCTCGTCTCCCCGACATGACGGATAAACCGCGCGTATCGCCTTTCGCCTTGGTCTCGTCGATGTCGTAGTCGTCGTCGTCGATGCAGGCTACGCTCTTAGAATAGCCAGACGTACATGAACAAGAAACACACAGCCGCGAAGAAACCGAGCCAGACCTTCCAGCCGACCCCCGTCTTCTCCGCCATGACGAGCATGCGGTTCATGGTCCCGCGGATGCGCAAGCGCGTCGAGTCGAAGCTGTCGTTCATCTTCTCTGCCAGGGCCGAGGAGTCGCGGATCTCGTCGCCAATGGCAACCGTCATCTGCGTGTCTCACGGTTTTAGTCTCCTTCTTTCGTGTCTGGGTTTTGTTTCGTGGAAGATGCGGTTGAGGCGGAACTTACGCTCTTCAAGATCTTGACTTTGCCCATGATACCCGCGACCTGTTCATCGTTCTGGCTCTCGAGCTCGTTGAGCACGGCGTCGCTGTACTGGCCGCTGAGATGTCACATCCGTCAGCAAGTTGTCCCAAGCTTGAAGTGCTTCTCCTCCGCTTCTCCAGTTGTCCCATCGCGAATGCAACCTCCCTGAACCTCACATGCGGGACTTTCAAGGGGGCGATAGGGTGGTCTGGTTCCGTACCGTTTATTCGGCGTCGCAGGCCGGAACCCCCGGTTCGCGTCAACACCGAGGTGGCTACCGCCCATGGGCGGCGCAGGTGATGCGCTGCCGCCCGCGTACCCGTATCCGTATCCACCGCCTAGTCTAGATGGCGAGGCGCTGACAGGTCGTCGGCCGTTGTCGCTGCCGCCGCCGGTGTAGCCTTCGAAGAGGGCGCTGCGGGAGTCGCGCTGATGCAGCGAGGAAGCGCCGAATCTGTGTGTTGTGACGAGTTAGCCCACTGTTGATGACTTTTCCCAGATGTGAGTGCCATGTGTCGTTGCGCAAGACGGGCGGTCGGTACGGTCTCGCTGGCGGTTCTGCTCGTCTGTCTTGTGGAGAGTTCATGATCGAGGGGTGGCCTGTCGTCATCACCACTTCGTTGTCCCCAAGACGAAACTCCTCGCCTTCCTCTCTGGTCGTGGGGACCGCCTAGGAGCACAAGAACGTCGCAAGCCGTAACTACCCACCCCGCCGTTCCGAACCGCATGCGTTGCGTGTGTGTTGGGTATTCTGTTGAGTCCAGTGTACGCACCTTTGAGCCATGGTGTCCTAACCGTCGCGTCCTATGTTGCGCGCGCACAACTGCTGCCTCGAAGCAAAGAAAAAAGTATCGTTATTTGGGTAAGGGTGTGTTACCGGGCGTCGTCCGCGACAGCAACAATGGTATGTCTCGAATACTCGAGGAGTTGTCGTTTTGTTGAAAAGGGGTGTAGGTGTTTTGATGCTAATTAAACAATCCCGACAACAAGAAGCAACTTTTTTTTTGGTTGGTCCTTGTACTCCGTAAGATAGATACTTGTTGTCCCTTCTCAGAACCCCTGGAGGTTGTGTTGTCATTCAATGTCGGTCCGGTTAGGTTGGTAAGGTGGTGTGCTAGTAGCAGGGGTCTATGCTATGCGGGCAGGGTGTTCGTAGGTATGTGTCGAATCTCGGCTGGGCGATCTCTATATTCTCCCTTTTAGCGCGCTCAAACTCCCTCCTTTCTTGACTTTTGACGTCCGCAGTGGGTTATAGGTAGTCAAAGCAGCGAGGCGAACTTGCTGGGGCTCATGTGCGGGAAAGGGGAAACAAGAAGCGCCTGACACGGTGAAAGTTCGCGTAAAGTACTTTTCTTTACAACGGACGGCGAGAGAGGGGAAGACACGTCCCTCGGTTTCCTGTCCACGTCTACTATTACTTTACAACTCCGACAAATCCCATAGTTTCCCCAAAAGCCCGTCCCGCTAATAGTCATTTGGGTACGTGTCGTCCCGCTATCCAATCGAAAACGGAGAAGAATCTTAAAAGCCCCGACCAAGGCATCAAAGGACACAAGGAGATACCCTATAAGGTACAGTATGAAAGCGGGTGTCCCTTCCTGGGTCCGGCTCCGACTGGAAGGCTCCCCTCGGCTGTTGACAGCGGAGGGAATGGACAGGCCTACAGCAGGTACCTGCCTACCTAACTTACCTGAGGTATGAGCTTCTTAGACGCCCAGGCAAGCAGGTACTCACCTCAAGTAATCACCTTCAATCTGTACCCAGCTACCAGCCGAGAACTTGCGCTCAAGAAACTCATCTAACATCTGACTGTTTACTAGAGGAGAGTGTGACAGGTCCCTGAAAATGTTTTGTTTACATTAACTGCGCCTGTATTATGCACGCAACTTGTCAAGAAAGTGCATGTTGCTTCAATGCCAGGTACTAAAGTAGCTCTGCTTCATGCACTGATCCACGATCGAGCTGGCAGGTGGATGAGCTCTTCCCGAACTAACAAGAATTTTGCTGCGAAATAAAAACACGGGCGTCGCATGAACCTATGCCACGCCCACAACATCATTCACTCCACAGGTGCTAAACATGCACGAGTATTTGGGACCGCTCATTGTCGCATAATCTTCATTTCCATGGCACTCGTAGTAAAGGTAGCGACACCGCGCGCTGAAACGGCCTGATGAAATAGACAGCCATCCCGCCGAACCAAGATCAGGCAGGGTGGGCAGAGCAACAGCAGATCAACGAACGTCGCCGCTGCCGCCGCCGGGGGAAAAAGCTGCAATATCAACCGAACTCTCAGCCGCCAATGTCCAAACCCACCAAGTCTTTTCATCGACGCAAGGGGCATGCAAATGATTATCGAAGCCCTCTTATAACTTTTGTGTAAACCATCCACCGCCCCTTCTTTGCATTCCGTTTTCTGTCGTGTGTGTGTCGTGCCGTTTCCCAATAACCGTCATGAATGGTGAGGAACCATCGCCGCCGCCCGCAGCCGCCACCATGTTAAAGGTAGGCAGGCCAAGGGGGGCTGTGCGAAGGTCGAAAGAAAAAGGAGGAGAATGGACTCGCTCCTTAGTCCTCATCCATCTTGGACTCGTCGGCCGCGAAGTCATCGTCGTCCTCGTCATCATCCTCCTCGGCGGGGTTCTCCTCGGCAGCCTTGGCGAAATCGATGACACGGCCACGGGTGCGGCGACCACCCTCGACAATGTTGTTCAGGTCAATCTCCTCCATGCCGTCCTCCTCGTCGACTGCAATTCGCAGGCATGTTAGTCACAGGAAATCGCAGGTGCGCGGTAGATTTGTGACAACCGCGGAGGTTCGTTCTTACCAGCCTCAGCGGCCTCGGGGGCCTCCTCCTCATCACTGGAGTCCTCGTCCTCGTCCATGGCGTCGCTCTTCTCGACGGGCTCCTCGGCGGCGACAGCCTTGCCCTTGCCCTTGGTCTCCTCGGCGAGGCCAGCAGCGACGTTCTCGTTCTCGGCAGCCATTGTGTCTGTTTCGTGGGTGTTGCGTGGTACTGTCGAGTCTTTGCGCAAAGGGAGAGAGTGAAGAAAAACAAGAAGTTGCTGTCGCAAAAAGTTGTGGTTGAATTGGGAAAGGTTGGGGGTGGGTTGTACGAAGGGAAGGTAGGTGGGAAAGGAAAGTGGAGGTGAAGCTTTGCGCAGGCAAATCGATGGATTTATCAGTTCGATTGTACCTTCCCCCTGGTCCTGGTCCCAGCTTTTAAGACTGCAGTGCCTGCGAGGAAGGAGTGCCCTCCGCGCAAGGCTTGTGTGGTGTGCAGGCGACAGGCTCCCAGGCTCCCACGCTGTGTCTCTGAGCAACGAGCGCTAGCCTCAGATTGGGCTAGAGCTGAATCGCCTGCCGCGCACGTGCCATGTCAAACCTGCCAGGTGCTTACGCCGTGAGCTCTCTCATCTGAAGCTTCCAGTTCAATATGGAAAAATACGAGGCTCTGAGGCTTGGGATAACAGCTTGTTGTATTCCGAACCCAAATCGGAGTCTTCTTATCTTCAAAAATCATCCAGCTAGCTAGCCCTCATAAGTGTCAAAACATGGTGCAAGTCTTGTGAAGAGAAGCATCTCAGCATGTCATGGCTCCCAAATCAGTATCGGATCTTTGCCATGCGGTTGATTACTGTAGATATCTTTTGACGTTGCCTCGATCCTGTGGTAAGTAAGACATTCCTCTAGGTTAGGAACGTTGAGAACAATAGACATCGTCTCGGAACTTTCAAAGGCCAGTTGAGACAGTTGAGATTAGACACTTCCACTCATACAGGGGAAGCAGGATATGGGCACCGACACGATGCCATCAAATGAGCAAGGTACTTCGCGGATGAACGTGAAAAAGTCTATTAGTGTATCTTCATCGTCGTGGTCTTCGTCTATTTTCCATCTCCTCCACCAGTGACAGTCATCAAGACGACAATCGCAATCAACCACCAGTACCTGCAAAGTCAATGTTAGCAAGCTCACCCACAGCCCAAGGAACCGGATAGAAGCTAATGCAACATACTTTTGCCAAAACGGCTTCTCCTCCTGAACGACCTTGCGTCCCTCGGGACTCAGCACAACAGGCTTATTCAACTCGGGCGTCTTTCCCTGCCCCGCGACCCTCACAACAGCCTGCGGTCCAAAATCCCTCGTCGCGCCCGCGTCGACCCTCACGCCCTTCACACCCGCACCCACGACCTCGCCCGAGGCGCCGTCGACGCTCAGCACAATGTTGGGCTGGTACCCCTTGGAAAAGTTCTCCGTCGAGGCGACCGACACGCTCGAGGTCCACTGCGCCGTGGCGGCATCGTAGACGCCGACGCGGACGAGCTTCGTCGCGGCCGGGTAGTCGGCGAGCTCGGGGGCCTCAAAGGAGGTCACGCTCGCCTCGGTTGGGCGTTTCGTGTCGTACTCGACCTCGGCGAGGAGGGTCGGCTTCTGGTTGGTAGCGAGGGAGACGGGTTCGATGTAGACCTTTGCGAGGCGGGTTTCGGCGGCGGCGAGGGTCGCTGCGAAGAGCGCCGACAGGATTGTTGTCGCGCGCATTTTTGTTGTTTGATTTCTCCGTCGTGTATGTGTAGGACCCCTTCTGAAAGGTGTGCCTGGGGAGAATGGCGCTGGGTGAGGTGTGTTAAGGTGCAATCGCGGCGAGCAATTGTCAGATGGGGGTGGGATGCTGGAGGGGGAAGTTCTATGGAGCTCTGCTGGGTTGAAGGTCGCCCGGGGTAAAGTCGGCTGAACGAACACCTGTACCCCGGACTCACTCAATCTGCCCCCAAATAATCACTAACCTACTCTCTCTGGAAGCTTCTGCTGGGAAAGAAATCAGGCGTTCTTTAACGCATTCAAAGGTGTCATGTCATCGAATTCAAATCGCACATGGTTATAGAATCATTCAGAACAGTGTGGTATTCATTACCGCTATCACTCATAACCATTCAAAACATCCCACCTTTCCAAACGCCGCTTTGCCATGCCTCTCTGGCAGCAGTGATGCCCGCCCTTTTTTAACAGAATGGAATCGACAAACAAAGATTTACCCCTGAAACTCTCTTGGTGGCCGTTATGAGGGTTGCGATGGCCCTGCTTCATCCCCATGCGGCGACTTAGCCGGGCTCTCTTCGTCCGGCGAGTCTCCGCTGTCGTCAGCAACTCCGTCTGAAATCTCTGTCGATCCATCATCTTCGACTTCGTCAGAATCTTCATCTTCGTCAATCGCTTCTGCTTCTTCCTCTTGCAACGCATATCCTGGGCAGCGCTCAACGAGGCCGCGGTAGTAAGCCACAAGGACTTCTGGGTTCGGGACGATCTTCCAGTCTACCCTGTATAGAAATTCAAGCTCCAGCAGCTTGAGCTCGGCGACTCTAACGCCTCCAACTCGTGCATATGTTGTATTGTTCCAAAACAGATCCGATAGACCCTTGGCCGCCACAGTGGCAGCCGTGATCAGAAAGCGATGGACAGTCAGCGTATTGATGGTGAACTCTGGGTATAATGCGCAGAGACGGTCAATGTAGTAGACCATAGATAGCAGCAGAGGCGGGGTTAGGGTCGCATGCTTTGCCAATCTATTCAGATATTCCAGTACGGAGATGCTCGGTGCAGTTCTAAATACGGATTAGTGAGCGCTGCCACATCAGGGGCGACAGCTGGGAAAGGCTTTTACTCACCTCGAGTGGAAGCGAGTCAGGCTTCCGGAACGAAGAGCCAGAGCATCGTTGGTCTCTATCAACTCTGAGAGCATGTGGGATATGAGTACAACCATGTCCTCGGTGCTGCACAGCTCATATCGCTGAGGCAAGATTTTCGGCGGGCCAGCCGTGGGCTTTGGGCGCTTAGCCGCGCTGCTCGACGACTCGCCCGCTGCCGATGCGCTCGCCCGCGCTTGCGCGACGGCAGGATCTTGAGAGTTTCGACGTTTTCCGGGCGACGCGGTGGTAGTCGAGGCCTCGCGAACGACGGGTGCCACGACGGGCTGCGGTTGTGACTGTATCTCTGTTTGGGATCGCTGATGGGGCTCTGGTTGCGGTTGCGGCGCGGATGGGTCTATGGGTTGAGGACGCGGCGTCGGCGGGGGCTCGACAGGCGTCGCAGGGACGGTAGTAGGAGTGCGTGGGGCGGTGGCATCTTGTGCCTTTTGGGTGGAAGACTCCATGGGAGAATATTGGGTGCCGGCGTCGACGGCTACATATTGTCGTGGGCGTGGTTGGGAGGAAGGTGAGGTCATTGAGGCTGCGGACGGAGAAGACCTTGATGCAGAGTGCCGCCGCGGCAAAGGGGCCGAAAGCCGGGCAGGAGATGAGTGCGGGGAGGATCGCGTAGGGGCATAATGGAAGCTATTGGGCGAGGCATTGGCGGAGCTGGCGACGATGGGAGATGTTGTCAACATGGTCCCGGGCGCATCGTGGGATTTCGAGGACAACAGAACGAGGGGATCGGACGTGATTGCCAGAAGTTGGAGCTGAAGTGGCGGGATAAGGTGAGCGAGGTGAGAGTGGTGTAAGGTAGGTAGGCGCTCCTAAGGTAAGTTAGGTAGGTAATACCAAGTGTGAGGTGTAGTTGTTGGCGGTAGCGGTTCGGCGGTCGATAGGGTAGGTTCAGATTTGCAGATTGCCAGACCCCAAAATCAGATAGGCCACAAACGGTCGAAAAAACCGGGATGAGGAGTGGAGGGGCTCGGTTTGCCGACGCCGTATGGTGGTGGTGCGCGTGGGATAAGGTATTAGGCGATGAGGATGGCCAGGCTGGGGAGGGGGGAACTGAGGTGGATTGGCGCTACAGCTGTCCGATATTGGCAAGTCACCCCCTTTGATACGGCGGCTGCTGGCAGGAGTCGTCTAGACGGCAGGTCGGCACCAGCTCCAGCAAGGTAGCAGTACTCCGTACCAGCCCATATCAACATCAGCAATAGAAGCGAGTGAACAGGAAGACGGTCACGAGAGAGGGAAAAAAAGAGTGGACGGTTGATGAAGGCATCCAATGCGCGAGGCAAGAGCCCCCAGGCAATCGCACCTTCCGTCCTCACTGCCCAGAATAAAGTAGACAAGTACCTTAGTTACGTACCAATATACCCAGTCACCAACCAGTGGGATGGCCTGGGCTGCCAATGAGGTGCCAAGGACTTGGGACGTGGAGGGGCGCGAATCTGATTTTCTGCGGTCTCGGCACCAAGCCAAGCAAACCACGCTTGCGCCGGTGAGCCAGTCGTCTGCTGTGGGTTAGTGGGGAAGAGTCTTGACATCTGTACGTGGGCGAAAACGTGCTTTTCTGATTGTCACTGATTTCTCTCAGTCTCATTGCACTTCTCGCCCATGTTCTGTACCTTTCATTGTACGGTATAACTGCGTATCCGCAAGGTAAGGTACACTTACATAGTACCCTACAGTTGGTTCTACATGACAGAGTACCCCAGCTTCGGCTCCAGACAGAACGCAACGCCAGGGGATGGGCTTGAACGTGTTTCCGGGCAGTCATGACATACTCGCAGAGCACATGGCCTTGCCGAGCTTTTCTCCTGGCCCTGCGTGCCCTGCGTGCCCTGGAAGCCGCTCATTGCGCCATCACGTCCACTTCATCTTGAGGCCCTCCCGTCGCTGATTCAATGTCAAAGGTGGGCCGCTCTTCTGCTTCGGGACACCGAGCCATGCCACTAACGCTGCTCTGGCCCCGGCGCTGCAACCCTTCTACGGCTACTCAGGGCCGCCACGGGCCTCCCACAATAATGCCAACAGGGACCTGGCCGGTTACGGTTCGTAGCCTGGGGCCGGAGGCGCCGTCGAGCCTAGGCGGCTCAAATTTTTCGACGGATAGATATGCGGGTTCAGATTATCATTTACGGAGGAACCAGTGGACCTTGGATCAAGCACACGCTTAGGTTCGGAGCGCGGAGAATGGAGTTATGGCGCCGACGTGTTCCACCAAGGGATCCAGCATGTTCCGCGACAACCTCTTCGGGCCTTTATCATCTTGAGTACCATGTAGGATGTTGCTTCGCCGTGCGGGACTGTCCACCGTTACGGCTTGCGGTCAGCTGCCACAGACTGCGGGTTTTGTTACTTCTTATCGTGTATTTGTACCCCCTCGCGGTTGAAATTTCCGTTACAAGTTGTCCATTCGTCAGATGTCATTTATTATCTCACGCCTGGTACCCCTCATCTCACGATCGAGCCGCTATCTTGGTCAGATCAACCCTGTCTCATGCTTCAGTCGAATAATCTGTAGTTGTTCGGTATTGTGAACCGTGCAGTGCGTATCCTAACTAATGTCGTCGGCGTGCTGTGTATCACGGAGGAACGCCCCAGTGCTTCACGGAGAGCTTCGGCTTTTGCAAACGAAGGGACTGGCCTTGGCCATATAAGGCCCCTGGACACCCTCAAGGCTGGCCTACGTATGCCCCGAGAAACATGAGCATCGGCCTGTCAAGAGACACAAGGAATAGCTTGACCACATGGGTAGGTACCAAGGCATCTCGCAAATCCGTCCTATCCTTTGAACACTTTCCAATTGAGCACTTAAATCGAGTTTAAGTTGGGCTTGAAATCAGTTGTACAAACGTAGGAGTGCCCAACGGTTTCCCTACGTATTTGTCTATACTTATAGCTGAGAAAGCGATATTGATGCAGGTTGAAAGTTCAGCCGACTCGGGACATCATTGTCTTCAGCCGATGGACAAAGGTCCTATGCCGATTCGCTGCAGTTGTCCAAGGTTGTTGGAAAATCATCTAGCTCTAGATAGATGCTCACTGGATCTTTGCCGGCCTGTTACTGCCCACTCCCAAGAATGGTAAAAGTAAAAAAAAGTTTGCCATATCACCTCATCACTCAACTCTAGACATATCTAGGTTCGAACAATTAGGGCCTCTATTTGAAGCGGGAATCATTCATAACCGCCAATTCGACCCTTAAATCACAGAGAAATGTCTCATTGAATGAATCTCTAGACTCATCGACGGAATCCCCAGAGGAAGGTTTGTCAGTCTCATGTTTTTCCTCCGTGATAGTAGGAGCTGGATGCTTCCAGATCAGATCTACTTCATCCAGGTGGCAAGCGCTTCTGCTTCGGGAAGTTTACCATGTGTAAGCCATACCATGTGGGGTATCGACAGGGTGGAAGGAGACAACTAAGCCGTGTTACAACCAGCCATGCTGCGGGGGATGGTCAAGGTTTCCAACTGCCTATCCTTCCTTCGGTATCTCATCTTTTTTTCCTTCACTACTCACAAAATACGTTGGAACAAATACCTTTGAATGGAAGAACCATTGATGTTTGAAACAATCATATCATTCTCTAGCTTGTTGTTTCCGAGTGGGTGAATCAAAAAGCATGAAACCTCCTTCAGTATTCACCATGAAGACATCAGGACCGTTCATCGCTAAAGAATCGCGAGAACACGGGCAAGCACCAGCACAGCACAGGCTTCCGCACTGACGCTTCAGGGTGATCCAAGCTCCAGCTAGCATGTGAGAATCCTGAAAACGGCTGGTAGCGATAAGAGAAATGCACGTGCCATACCCCAGTGCCAACGCCCGATAATCACCCAGTCTCCCAGACAGTCGGCCCTGTCTTGAGGTGATCAACTGCATCCCATCCTGTGAACGACATCCTGGTCTACTGTCCATGGACATCCGATTTTCTAAGCCAAGCTCTCGACAACTTTGCAACTCATCCACAGCGTACAGCAACCAATTACCGATACATGTATTAGAGAAGAATCTATTCTCATTCCGACTTTCCGCATAGCTAGACCCACGTTTGCCTGACCGTCGACCGGTTCGTAGGGACCTAGGGCTCTGACGCAACCTCCGTCGCCGCAGCAGCACCACTCTGTCCTCGCAAGTACACGACGCGCTGGTCGACAACGACAACACATAGCCGAGCTCCTCAACGAACTGAGCTGACTTTCATCATGACACGCACGTCGAATCCACCAATCCTTTCGCAGCTCCAGAGCGCAAGGAGCTATACCGAACAGACGAGCGCGCTGCGGGCTCTCAAGAACGATGTTGTCGGGCACGCACAGAAGAAGGAGATGTGGGCTGAGCTAGGCGCATTGGAACCCATTGTCAAGATACTCAATGCTTCCCGGTCGCCGGCCAAGGTCAACGGCAAAGATACCCGCCCGAGCTCCAACTCTCGGTGGTTGAACGAGGAAGAAACAGTGAGGCTTCAGGCTTTACAATTGTTGGCGAGCTTTGCCAATGGTAGGACTCACTTTCTCCAGCTTTTTGGTCACTTCTGAATCTAACTTGGGCATCTCCAGGAGGCACTGCTTTCGTCGAGCCGCTCCTAGCTGCGAGCGCGCTGCCAGCTGTATTGGATAACGTGTGTCCAACTACAAACGCTCCTCTGCTGGTCACCACGGCACTACGCGTCCTCCTCAACATCATCGAAGCTTCCACTTTGTCAACTACGAGTTCGCCGATAGACATGCAAGCGTTAGCCGAGGCCATCTTCGCATCCGAACATATCGATTCTTTCAATAGCATACTTTCTAGCACCGCAACTGTGTCCGAGCAACAAATTCAGGTACCGTTAGTGGCAAGCATTATAAGCCATTTGTGTCGAGATGAGAAACACCAATTGGCCATGGCAAACCAAGGAGTCATTGACTCTCTCGCAACTCGGTTGGCAAGCATTGCAGTTGCTGAAGGACATGTTGTTCCCTATGCCGAAGTGTTCGGTCGGGTGGATCGGATGTCGGACTTCATTCCGGAACCAGCGCCGTCCAGCTCCAACTTGGCTTCGATCTTGGAGGCATTGGCTGTCATCATCTCGGACTCCCGCTTCAGGGCCTGCATGTTGTTATGCTCGCCGGCTATCATGGCCATCTTCCCTGCTCTGAAATTCAACCCATCAAAGGAAGTCCGAGCGCCTTGGAACTCCCTAGAGGTTAGCGGTCTCGGATACGCACGCCAGCAGAACCTCAGCGCTCTGGACTATCTACTACCAGCAATCCCTATACATCAAGGCCGGATCCCTGGTTCGCAGCAGTCGCACTTTCCTGCTCTGGGTTCGTCCGAGGCGCGGGAGCGGGCTCGCTCAGCCGCAAGCAAGTACAGCTCTACGGCTTCCGTTTGGGAGACTTCCCGGTTCGAGCTATTCGGAAACGAGACAGAGCCGGAAGAAGAACAGGAGACTCCTCTGATACCGTGGCTGATACTCTTGGTCAGATCGCGACAGGGTCTGGATAGGCTGATGGCTGCTAATCTCCTCACTTCACTTTTCAGGTCTGGGTTTGGCAGCAAGTATCTGAGGGAGACCAGCCTCTGCCTTCTGGTTGTTCCTGTCCTTATGGAGATGCTCGAACAGCTTCAGGCAGCGCCGCCAGTAGTGAAGTCTCCCCTGGTTGATGCAGATGCGGCGCTCAAATGGACGATACTGGAGCGTACGCCAGCCATCCTTGCCCGTATAATCACAGATAGCGAGCCGCTTCAAAAGGCTGCTTTTGACTGCGGTGCCGTCAAATGTTTCAGCAAGCTTCTCAAAGACGCATATGAGCCAATCCCACCATCGGCTTACGCTAAGGTATGGTCACCACACGCCGATACTGCGATGGAGACCGAGAGCACCCCTCCCTCTCGCGCTCTGGGATCAGAAGGACAACCGCCACTCCTGGCTCACAGGGTGCGGATGCGAGAAAGTGCACTCAAGGCTATAGGGGCTCTGGCGGCCGGCAAAGACGAATATCGTAAGGCTTTCGTCGTGGAGGACGTCGTTGCTCACATTGTGCAATCATTATCGCCCACGCCCGGCAAGCCGTCGAATCCCAAGGATCGCAGCAAACCAAATGAACCAGATGGGCCAATCCGTGACGGATCCGCGTCTGACCACAATTCTGGGTACGGCAGTAACCCGCTGTCGGTCTTGATCGCGGGCTGCCACGCTGTGAGAATGCTGTCACGGTCGGTGAGTATTCTCAGGACGTCTCTGGTTGACTATGCTGTGGCCGTGCCTCTATTCCGGTTCCTCAGGCACCCGGACGTGGATGTTCAAGTTGCTGCCACTGCTGCGATTTGCAATTTGGTCACCGAAGTCAGCCCCATGAGGGAGGTGAGTGCAATCCCTGAATCGCCTCTATTAACGTGAACTATGCTAACCATCTCAGCTCCTGGCCGACCGGGGTGTGATGAAGATACTGTGTGAGCATGCGCATTCTCTCAATGCAGCACTGCGTCTCAACGCTCTCTGGGCATTGAAGCATTTCGTACATGCAGTTGACACCGACACCAAGAGACAATGTCTGGAAGAGCTTGAGTCTGGATGGCTTGTGCAGCTGATTTGTGACGACACGGAAGATGATGCTCTGTTCCTTGCTAGGTCTAAGCTGGACAAGCAGAATGCAGTTGACACTGGAGACGATTTGGATGGCGATGTCGAGATGGATCAGGCTGATCCGCTGTCCAAGTCGTGGTTAGGTTCACAGGACGCAGACGGCAAACGATCGGCCAAGTTACGTCAAACCGAGGCAAAATTGGCAGCTCTTCGCGAGGCCGAAATCAACCCTTTGCGGAAAGCCCGTAACGACGACCTCGCCATTCAGGAGCAGGGCCTCGACTTCATAAGGAATTTGATCGGGGCAGGTGCATCTGGACCGCAACCTGATTCGTCAAGCGATACTACGGAGATGATTGAGTACCTTTTCAACCAGTTGGGGCAGGAAAGATTTTTTGATATCCTAGCCAGGAAGCTCCAGGCCAAGGTACTTCATCCAACGTCAAGACGGTCCACGGGTTCAGGACGAGAGGCCCGAGTCCTCTACCCTCAGGCCAAGATCATCGAGGCCGTTGTGTTCATCCTCGTTCACATGGCGGCGAGCACTCCGGGCCATCGACAACTGGTTGTTGCACAAACAGACTTGCTCAAGCTGTTGGCGAATCACTTCAATAGCAAGGACAAAGAAGTCCGAGTTGCCCTTTGTCACTTGATCAGCAATCTCACATGGCAGGACGACGACAACGATGCACGGGGATGCGCCCAAAGGGCGTACGAGCTTAAGAAGTTGGGCTTTCTCACCAAACTTGAGGGATTAGAAGACGACAGCGAATTAGACGTGCGAGAACGGGCCAAGAGTGCAGTGTGGCAGATGAAGCAGCCTGGCACATACTAGTATGATAAGGGGTCTCGCTGGGAATATCAGATCTTGTACCGATTACTGGTCATGCATGAGCGTCAACAGAGGTCGATGAGACAACGGTAGCGGACTTTGGGTCAATAGACGGAGAGGTGTGTGAGAGCACATTGGTCCTGGGGTTGTGGTAAGGAGCGGATGCATCGTCGAGACAATTATCTTGGATTGGCTGGGTTCGCATGCATGTACGATATAGATGTACATGGAGTTTAAGGTAGCGTTACTGTACACGATGAAAGAGTACATGATGAATGATGGAAAGGCATGTGTCAGCGTTGACAGTCGACACGTTCAAATAATTCAATGCCGAGAGTGGATTTGTGTGAAGATATGTATATGTCTTGAGGTTGTGATACATTTTGGACTCGTCTATCACTTCCATTCAAACCTTGTGTACCTCACCAGGCGTCAAAGGGTGATGTTCGTCCTTACTTATTCTGTATTACTGACAAGTACAAATAAACGTCTGCTTGAATTACACAAAAGAAAAAGAAAAAAGTGTTCACCCCCGGTTGGGGTTTACATCTCTTGGTGAACTTGCTAGGAATCGAACTCGGAACTTCGTCAGCCTTTCGTCGAGTAGGCTGTTGGCGTCAATTGATTGTTGACCTGTTTAACCATTTCCACCACTCAGCCCAGTTTGACCTGACCTCCCGACGGGGGGGTGGGGGCTGCTCGGTGATGGGAATGAGATTGAGGGTGTGTGTGAGAGCTTCCACTTGTGGTGTATTCCATATAGTAGACTGGCACTAATGGTCGAATCAACTTATTACGGCATCGGAGGTGTTCGTCTGGGATTTCTCGGGAGCGACGGGTTGGGATGGGGAAGGTTCGTCTCTCATGTGGTCTGATCACGTACTCTCTGATCATGAGGTCGAGAAGGATCTGGAATTTAGAGAGAGAAAACAGAGTTGGGGCCGCGGGAAGGATCCACCATTGTGCAGGGAAGACACAGATGGGCCACGATCGACGGCAGGGTCGTTAAGTGCGGGACAGGGGAAAATAAGTGGTGCAAGAGAAAGAGAGAGAGGGTGAGTGTGTAGGTGATATGACACAGTCATGTTGCGTTGGGGAGAAAAAAATATTTCTCGCAGCCCGCGTATCGAGGAACAGCTAAGTAGGTCTGGTGTGGTGTTACTGGCCGGTACGCTGTAACGAATGTAGGCCTGAATGGAGCCGAATGAGCGGGCGAGTCGTTTGGTTCACGGAGTCAGGATCGCGATGTGATACTTTGCGCCGAGACCGCGACAGCGTGGGATAGCTTCATGTTTTAGAATGATCAATCGAGACTGTACATCTCCACAGGAACTCTAGGCTCTACATCACGACCTCTCACATGGCTGAGGTCTAATGGTGCAACCACGCGAGGCAATGGTTGGTTAGACGGGCAATGTAACCGCGTAGAGTTTATTCCTTCAAAGGGAACACCAGCCCTCCATCTGCAAATAAGTTCAAGGAGGGGGGGCGCTTATCCTGGGCTGATGTAGGTAGGCAGGCAGGTAGATCTGAAACCTCAGGCCAATTGACAGGCTCGCCGGTGTGATGTGATGCAGCTCGTCCTACCTATGATGAGGTTCTTCCGTTTACACAGTAGTCATCGGTACGGGTGCAGTCGTGGGATTTTCCCGATGGTTCCGAGCGTCTGCCGGGTGGGCTCCGGCCGGGGCCCCCGGAGCGCGAGGTCCTTTAGCTCCCACATCAGGTGAGTTGATATTTCAGGGATTCAAAATCAAGTATCAGCGGCCATTACGTCAATACGCTCGTCTCTCATTCTTCGAATTTCCCTGTCTCCATCCGATGCCGGAACTATGTATGTGGGAGGTGAGCGTTTGCAAGGATTTGGCTGTTGTTGGTTCCAGGTGGGGAACGGCGAAAGACGAACGGGGTGTCTGTGCATGCCGGCATTTGCTTCTTTGCCAGTCTCTAGATCCCAGCAATGCTCTGGTCCATAGAACTTCGTTTAATCGTCCTAGAGCACGGCTTCCGCAGAACGATACACGTCAGCTAAGTTGATAACGAATCAACAGTGCATTCGCAGCTCAGAAATATTGACGTTGTGATGTCGTATGTGGCTCATGGTCAACGAAAGCTGACACTTTTTCTATGTGTTGGTTCATTTGATGGGTGACGGATGGCCATCGACGGAGTGTACGGTATACTTGCTTGGTCTAGAACCCCAAAAGCCTTTGACTCCGTGATACTTCACCTCAGGTACACCTCTGAGTACGGACATATGCTGTGACACCTTTCGGTGTAAGCGGCTCTGGCGCTCACATAACCTCAACGTATTCTTACTCCACACTCGGTCCATCCTTCCCCACAGCATACCATGTCATTGCCTATCCTCCTCGATCAAGGAGACAAGCTAGAAAGGAAAACAAATAGACTACCCACTAGTCTCATCAAGTACCAGGGTGCTTCCCGGCAGCCCTGGGAGCGGACCTCTCGACTGCCACTTCCCCGGCGCATGCGGGTGACATCCTGACTAAACCTTGCTTCGACTTGGCTGACTTCAAGACAAGGTCTCCTGACCGGAGGATTTTGTTGTTTCGAAGATGTTTCCTGCGATTCCCGACATCGACGGAACCTTCCATGGTTCGGTCACTGTGACTGTCCCGCCCGTCCCATCCGGCCGTGTCCATCACTGTTCGTTGGCCGGGAGGGGAGTACGGGTCACTCCGGCATCTGCGCTGCAAGTCTTTCACATCGCCAAGTTCCACTTGTCGGCGGGCTCGGACTTGGAGGTAGCATCAGTCACACAACGTTGAAGCCGTGATTGCACATTATGGAACCGTCGAGTGGCATCTTACCGTCAATTTTTCGGGGAGTGGGCAGTTGGAAACAGAAATATAAGACTCCCCTTCCATCCCTCTTTAGCAACTTCATCTCCCTCACACCATCACAGGCATTAAGCTTACAATATCTATCAACAGGCTTCCGCGGCTTGTGTAACATCAAACTGATTACAGTATTTTACTCTACTGACGCATTCTTTGCGAAACACTTATCACTACCAACTCTCGATCACAGCAAAACGACACTATGGGCTTGATCCTGCAGCGAGCCAACGAGGCACTCGACATCAATCTCACCCCGGGAATTGAGGAGCAACTAAGTGTCAACGGCTCCAACTGGCTATGGACTTGTGTAGCCATCTACTCTTTCTTCTTCGTACGTATGCCCTACTAAAAATCTCGTTTATCATCTTCCTTCTGACCTCCATCATCAGCTTGGCGTCTTCGCCCTCTCATGGAAACCTAGAAGCAACGAAAAGGTCTTCCACTACCTCCTCAGCATCGCCCTCCTAGTCGGTGCCATCACATACTTCTCCAACGCCTCCAACCTCGGCTGGTCCATCGTGACCCAGGGCACGACCTCCCGCTCGGGTGCTCCGCGACAAATCTTCTTCAACAAGTACATCAACTGGGTCGTCGCCTTCCCCATAGTCAACATCCTCCTGGGCCTCGTCGCCAACTCGTCCTGGGCCACCATCGTCTGGCACGTCTTCCTCTCCTGGGTCTGGGTCATCAGCTACCTCGTCTCGGCCTACACCCCGTCCGTCTACAAGTGGGGCTTCTTCGTCTTCGGCACCGTCGCCTACCTTGTCATGGCGGCGTCGACGTTCGCCGAGGGTAGCGTGGGCGCAAAGCGCGTGGGCACCCAGGGAGACTACTGGATCCTCGCCGGGTATTTCAACCTCCTCTGGCTTCTGTACCCGATTGCCTTTGGTGTCTCTGAGGGCGGCAACACCATTGGCGTCACGCCTCACTTCATCTTCTTTGGTGTTCTGGACGTTCTCATGATTCCCTGCGGCGCTGTTGTCCTCCTGCTGCTGTCCAGGAAGTGGGACTACAACGCCTTGAACCTCTACTTCACGCAATACGGCCGCGTTCCCCAGGGTGGACACTTCCCTGAGAAGTCGGCGGCTCCTGCCCCTGCCCCAGCTGTGACCCCCGCTGTCTAAAATGTCCTTGAGCCTTAGAAACATTGTGTATGGTGTCGGACGACTGAAGCCCTCCTCTCGGGATACAGTTTATCGACGATCTGAACATGACCGGCAATTTCTGCTTGACGCCATGCCATTATCGGCCTTGAGTAGGCAGTCGACGAGGCAATCAGAAAGAGAACACGGAATACAATCATTTACACAGGAGCGCCAACGGAGTAATCCCTCATACGAGAAACACATATAATCCGGATGGCGTACGGATAGGAAACACCCTCACTCGTTTGCTTCTTTTCGCAGAGTTGGAGTACGCTGACAGAGTTGATAATGTATAATGCGGTAATAAGTTTGAGCAAAATTCATCAGCTGCTACTACTAGATGATTGGCCTGAATAATAGCGCGGTCTTGAGTGAATCCTTACTACTCTTCTCTTGATAGGTCACAGTAAAGCCAACACTTCCAGGTAGAGTCTTTTTCCAATCATTGCTAAGATGTGATTCTTCGCCTTTGAGTTGCGTTCTCCGAGTCTCGCCTGTGGAACAGATTCCCTAGTAGACATTATCTCGACCACAGCAAGGCAAGGAGCATTTGACGTGTTTCCAAAACTTGAGAGCTTGGAAGGTCCCCGATCACTCCCATATGCGAAGCTTTCGTGCAAGAGAATGGAAATTGGCCTGAATAGACGTACAACGAAGAAGGGATGTGGATGGTAATCTAGTTTCACTATGTGGTGGCTCTAGAATACCGATGCCACATTGGTGAGGAGGCGTGAAAAGATAAGAATCGGTCTAGTCGGGGGTTTGAGGTATACAATCACCTCAACCTCGTCGTCCGTAACTTCGTAATCGTAGGCCCTTATAATAAATAGGCTCAGCGTTGCGCGAAAGGCGTTATATATGGCTTGACTTCTTCTAGAAGCTTTTTGTTAAGCCTCTATCGACGGCGTCACTATTCGTCTCCCTTTTATCCCCGTCGTCCTACCGTTGACGCTTCTCTCACATACTATAAAGACTAAGACTGAATGGTAGGTCGTTCTTTCAGTCAAACTATCTTCAGTTTATCTAGAACAATCTCGATTATATCACCGGTGCCGATCGTACGTCCTGTACAGAGAAGGGGCGTTTCAAATCAACCTTCGTTAATCCCCTTCTCAAGCAGATCTTGAACTAAAGCTTATCGTACGAAATAGGCAGCCGTTACCACCGTCCACTAGAGCCATGATATTACGGTAGGAATAGGATATCTAGAAGAAGGGGGCGAGACTAGATACTCGCTCGAAGCAAGGTTGAAGGCTTCCCCCCCACCTCGGGTAAGGCTCGTTTCTAGATGCTCAACTACTCGATGCCGAGAAGGATCTGAAATCGTTGTGGACAGAAAGGCGAAATGCGACTCGTTACATGCTTCATTTGATTCACCGTTGTCTCTTCCAAACACCCATGCGGTCAATATGTTTAAAGAGATGAGCTGAAGATATGTTACGCCATATGATAGTTGTCTAGAGTTCTTGACTACGAGATTGCGATTGGCCTGACGCCCAGGTCGCAGAGCCGCATTGTTAACTACGTAGCGCATCATAGAGGCTAGATGTTATGGGAGGTAATGGATATAGTAACCTCCCTTACAGCAAATCTATGAAAACCGAAGATACAATCTGTGTATGAGCAGCACATTTACTCGGCCCTCGATCGTGGTACTTTTGCGACAGGTCTCTTAGTTATCTCATGTCGTTGGAGGCTAAGCTTCAAGCCAAATGCTTCGAATCGTTTGGACTCAACCTTGGGTATCTCACCTTTTGAATACTATCGCTCTCGTCAATGAAGTAACTTCTCCCTGATGAAACCTCGTTGAGTACTGGCTGACTAAGAAGCGGATGAATCCTTCCGGTCAGGCCAACGATAGAAGCTGACTGGTCGCCATGATCGAGAATATGTATCAACCGTGTATCGGGATGAAGAAGAGACGCCAAATCGCCATATAGTCTCATGTGCCAGGACTACATCAGAATGGATACGATGACGTCCAAAGCCCCCTCCATGTTCGCTCATTCTCTCCATCCTAGGACGTCGCAGTCCATCATCGTCATCAGACAGACTCCCTCTATACTAGCCGTCACATCAAATCGCTTCGCCTGGAACCCAGCATTCAAGACAAGAGAGCAACCATCCGTTCGGTGTCCTCGGACGCCAGGTCTCGTCCGGCCAACCGTATCCGTATTCAAGACATACATGAACTCATCCCCCTCCAAGACTATTCGCCCCCCCAAAAAGCAACCATCACGAACCGCACCTCGCAAAAGGCGGGACTGCCCGCCGCCTGGGCCCGCGCCCGCAAACACACATACAAAGACGAACTTCTTCCATCATAGCGTCAGGAATGTAAAAAGCAAACACCCCGATACCCCTTCCCCAGTCGCCGAATCCAATCCAGACCCCCCTCGGACTTTTCAAAATGCCCCACGTGGCAAAACCATCGTCCTCGAAGTGAGGAGAGTTCGTGGCATTTTTTCGCATCGTGCCATCTCACCGGTGCCCGCTGCAGGGAGGGGAATCGACCAGACAGACATTCCAATCAATCTCCGACATTGTTTTACTTCCAATCCTCTCCCGCCATAGGTAAGCGTCAAGGCGGATCTCACAGCTATGTCGGGCACACTTCATTACAACCTTTCTTTCCCAATCCTTACGGTCTCCGGGTACACCATCTCTCTCTCGGTTACGTCTCGTTATCGTATGGCTAAAAGGTTACTTCAACCTCCTTACTCGGACCCCATGTCAAAGCGTCACGTCACCAGTAACCACCGACCAGAAGACATTTTGAGGGGGTCAAAGGGTCTCATGCGCTGGCGTCGTACGGCAAGCACGGTAAAGTCTATGAGATATGTAGTGTGCCTCTCTTCACCCCCATTTAACCCTGTACGTCACTACATTTTCTCCAGCAAGAATTTGACGGCGAGTAAGTCTTCTTCAACACAAGTGAAAAGAGAGTTGGTGACAACCATGGCAGAACAAGATCGAGCTGAGGCCATTTCCCGAGCACCGTTCATAAACTCCATCATTGGTCATCTCTTAGTCGGAAAGGTTTACCAAGGTTTTGGAAAAACTCTCTCCCCCTTTCCCTTTCCCTTTCCCATCCCCCCCTCGTCTGTATCAATAAACTACAAAGAAGGTTTCTTCAAAGAATAAGCCTTGAGACGATTCCCGACGGGTAAGAAAAGAGAGACGTAGTTAAAACCACCCGAATCGGGGGAACAAAAGTGAGTGCTGGTACGCAAGGTTAACCTTCCCTCGCCTCTTCGCGCCCAAGAGGTTCGACCGACGTTTTGGGCTTCTTCCCGGCAAGAACCTAGTTGCAATTATCCCAAACAACCAACAACCTTCGCAGAGCCGCTGATGGGCCCTACCTTTCTTACCAATCAAGTGGGATACCGTGTACAAGGCAAAACTCACAATGCGCCGAATTCGCTGAGCAGCACGCGAGAACGAACCGAACGTTGGGGATGGATGGATGGATGGATGATGATGACGCTACCTCGACCGCGCCTCGGTACATAGCATCTAGTATCACACCCAAAAGCGATCTCGGACGGCCAAGAGCGCGGATGCTCTAGGCAGTCACTGCTTCCCCCCACCTTCTCATCTACTGCTAGGCTCTCTCCTTGCTGTGAAGCTGGTGCTACACGATGCCGCCTCTTCTTGTATGCCATGACCCGCAGAGGAGGGCATGAAAGCCGACCGATTCCAAGACATGAACGGATTACAACGAGCTTTGAGAACAAGCTTAGGTCACCTGAAGAGATGGTTCAGGCAAGTAAACCAGGCTGAAGCATTTGTAAGCCAAGGGGTCTTTTGAGGCGGCGGCTTTCTCGCTCTTTTCAGTATCATGGTTCACGATTCCTTGGGTCCTAGGTTCTTGAGGTTCCCAGCGCCGAGTTAGCGCCGGTGTCAAGTTCAAGTGAGGCGTCGCGCGAGAGAGAGACAGACAAAGGTTTCTGGTTCTTCTGCGGCTCTCTGGGGCTTCCCTTGTATTGCATGAGGCAGGTGCGTTGTGCTTGTGTGCGTTTCTGGACGCGGGAACAGGGCAGTACATTCAAAAGAAGCGGAAAGTCAATCGTTGATCGAGAAAAGAAGAGACAACCTTGAACCTGTGGACCTTTCTTGGGGGGGAGTTTCAAGGGAAAAAAGTTGGTCCAAAGAGAAACGGACGGTGCTCGGGGACGAGTCTCGGGGAACCCTTGCTTGAAGAGGCAAACGGGTTCGTGCAGCCAGCCTTCATCGACATGGCATGATGTAGTCTCTCCCACATCCACTGATTTATTTACGTCTACTTGGGTGCATTCAGGCTCGACTATGATATAGAGGAGGAGGGGGAGAGAAGGATTCAAGAAGAAATGGTGAAGACCTGCAACTACAAGCGCCGAATCTGCGAGGACATATGTATACCATTCTACGCATCCATGATGGGAAAGAAAGACAGGTCTCGTCAGCAGCGGTGGGGGCACGTGCATCATGCAATGGAGATTCGGCGAAGTATTGAGCTCAAAAGCTGGGACATTGTTTGCTTGCCCTCGCGTATGGTTTCTCAACCAGGGTGTGGGTGATTTCGCACCATGCTGTGCCACCGTGACGAGACAATCTGAGGCTTCGATGAGGCAGGACAGCCAACTCTACCCATTCTCTTTCGCTCATTATGCTGGCAAGAAAGACGAAGCTGCAAGATAGTTGGAGCTGGATAGACTGGCAGCGAGAAAACGTTGACCTGGCCTCTAGGGTAAGGTCGTCCGATGCAAACGGTGGAAGGGCAGCAGGCATCAAACATGGGAGACAACCCGACAGCTTTTTTCAGCCCATGGACTTTGGCAGTGACCCCCTCCCCTCCTTGGACTCATTTGTATCGTGTTACACGACATTGACCATCTATCTCACTGGCATCTATCTCACTGGTAAATGTTGAAGCCGAGCGAGCGGCTAGAGAGGATGGGCAATCGAGATGGCGTTGCCAGGCGATGCGGCGAGGTCAGATTTGGTATGGCCCTTGATGTGTAGTGTGCCGTTGCGTTTCTTTGGTGGGTGTCAAGTGCTCAGTCACCACCGGCACAGAAAGAGTTATCGGTTTGCGCCCGTGGTTTCGTGACTGGCCGATTCTTGCCCACACTGGAGAGGAGAGGAGCCTAGGAAGAGCCTTGGCTTCCATGTGCCTGTTGACCACACGTAGAAGAGTGCCTTACGTTGCAACGTCGTTGGTACTAACCCCGCCCAGCACAGTATGACAGGCTGACAAGCGTGCCTCGCAGCTCGAACGGGAGAAGCCAGCCTTGCGTTGTCGCCTGAGAGAGAAAATGGGGACCATCTTCATGGAGGAAGGCGTTGTCGGCTGTGCCGCTGGCTGCCTGTCCTTGACTCGCGGTTCGCAAATTGCCGCGCAATCATTCTAGTGTTTGCTGCCCTCAGCCTGCCAGGATGGCGAGTGAAATCGAGGGAAGACTTGCTGATGTTTGCCACGTAGGGAATCGTTGTCGAAATTCCCAAGGCCGTTGGTTTGGCTCCTCCTTCCCGTGGGCGGCGAGATCCCTTTCCACGGGAGCGTATCCAGTCATGGCAGTGAAAAGGGTCGCGTGGCGTCCCTGTTGGTTACTTTGATGACAGGTTTGCTTGATTGGCGTCTGAGCGGACCGCAGATGTATGGACGTGACCAGAACGGCATATTGGGCCCGGCCAGGTAGGTAGGTAGGTAAGGTAGGTTAGTCAATATCCGAGGGTTAATGTGAGAACGAACGGGTTTCTGGGGAGTTTGAGTTCAGATGCCACCTGGGCGATGCCGAAGCTAGTATGACCGTTGTGACATGATGCAGTAGTCGGCTGCGAGCTACTTTAGATGGTTCTTTTCTAACAAAAGATATCGCGAGAATTTGGAGTTGATGGCTGTCAAATGATCAATGGAAACACCCCTGTGATAGTCGACGATACAACGTCGAATCACGTTTAACGATTTAGGGTCGGCCGCCGGAAGCGGGCCGGAAAGACTTTGTACTGTACATACAGGTTCCACGGGAGAATTGTGAATCGGACCATGGAGTGGGTCTAGATGGGCCCTCGCTTAAGTGGGGTGGGAATGAAGGAGGGTTGCAAGGGAAGGGACGCAGGTACAGTGTCGGCACTGTCCTCCCGACTGGACAGTGGGCGGCCACTCACGTCGCAGTGTATCACCTCCATCTGTGAGGTGAGGGCAGAGGAATCTCAGATTGAACCGGGCACAAGGCAGGAAACAGCATTGGGAGAGGGAAAGTGGGACCTTAAGAGGGGTCATAATTGGCCATGAGATGAGAATGACGAGGACTGTGGGCAGGCATTGACAGGTGGAGTCAGGTGGACAGGGAGACATCAGACACTGAGCCAAGGGTCGAGGACACAGAAGGCATGCACACGGAGGTCAAGGACAAGGGCAGGAGGGAATGAGATGAGTGAGACTGCGTGCTCCGTCAGAGGTTACTTCCAGTCTGCCACTGGTGCTTTGTCAAGTTAGTCTGGCGCGGTCCCGCGGGCGGAATCATTGCCCGCTGTTGCAGTGACAGAGTGGCTCAGTGGGCTCTCCAGGTTCTCCCAGACGGGAGGTCGTGCTCGCAGTGGGCTCAGAAAACCCATCGCCCGCAACCCGCGGTCGGCTATAGTCAATACTGTGTATCCGTAGGGAAGAGAGACGCTCAGGCCGCCGGGTGAGCGACGATTCCCGTAAAGGCGACTCCATTGTGCCAGTCTCGATTCTGAAATGGCCCATCGTCGCCATCCCGGACAGATGGGAAAAAACAATGGGGATGGCAACGATATTCCAGGGAGTTTTGCAGGCTCGAGCCAACGCAGCCAACAACGACCAACGCAGGGCTCCCAAGGCCATGACCAGCACCCGCACCCACTGGAGTCTCTACCGGGGATCAACGGACCGCTGCTGCCCCGTCTTCCCCTTGAGTTCCTCTCACTCTCGTTCCCAGAACCTCAACCGGGGCTTGAGGCTTCAGCCAGGTCCAGGGCTGCTTGAGCGGCGTTCCTTCCGCACACTCTGATAGGCAGGTCTTCACCCATTCACTCACTCACTCACTCGCTCTCACTCCCCCACTCATCAACCACTCTCATCCCCGAGCTTCACTCACCCACTCATCCACTCAAAACTCTCAGGTCCAGACTCAAGACTCCAGACTCAGACTCACCTCAGACTCAAACTCAGACTCAGACTCTTCGGGCTCTGCTCTGGACTCCAGACGTCGCATATGCGCCTCACCAATAAGCACAAGTCTAACGGATAAAATGTGGATCTGTACTGTTTCTCGTCTCTTTGGGATGGCAGTTACCCGATGCTGTGGATTGCATAACCAACCCAAGACACCTCCTCATTCTCTTTGACCACTCACCTCATCTCACTCAGCTCCCGAAGCTATGGTCCTGGACACGATGGACAAAGCGTACCCCCCCCCCCCCCGAGACCCCCTACCTACTGCGTATGCTCCTCTTCCCCCATCCTCCCTTCCCTCGCCTAGCTTCCACGTCTATGGCACTGGAAGTGGCAAAGCAATTTAGCCTCTAGGCTTGTTATCTTCACGTTTCTTACCTTACGGTACGTGCCTACCACCTGCATACCTACCCTTCGCTACCACCTTTTTTGCACCTCGCGTCTTTGGATGGCACGATGGCTTGGTCTCTGCATTCTCGCCTCCGTTTCGACCAGATTTGCTTCCCGTTCCTGTGCGGCGCGGATGTTCAAAATACATCTTCCCAAAGACAGAAAAAAGTGCTTGCACAAATGGGAACTTTTCCTTCACACCATGCCACACCAGAGCATAACCTCAACCACCCCCCCGATACCCGGCATCGTGGATATCGGGAACATTAATCGTAGGTTTTTACGGCTGTACCGCAACGCATTTCATTTCAACTTCCTCTTCAAAGCGCCGCCCGGCCAAAGCCCGAGAAAGACGGGATGAATCCGTCATCTCTTGGCAACTTTACCATTCGGTCCCGACGCATCCACTCTATCCCCGCCCAAGGCCAAGGCATTCGTCAACCGTGGGTACCAAATAATGCCAGCCTCAGAATACCTATGCGTCCCTTAACCGTACATCGTTGGCTTTCGTCGCTCATTCGCTTCAGTACCTAGTTGCCGCTGCCTTTTCCATCGCCAACAGGCTCAAAGACCACGGGTATCTTTTGCCCTCTTTACACAGTATCTTACTTGCGACACGGACACAAGCGTTTCGCTGTCGGTCGATCGGCTGGCCGGCCTTGGGTCGCAATTGCAGATCTTGGCAGCAATTGTGCAACGCATTATCCACTTTGTACTGAATCTGTACAGATTCGGGTCCGCATGCTTTACTACCGTCTGCCTTCAGCCCTTCAATTCACCGTCTGGCCCCCATTCAGTGACGCTGCACAAGTTCACGACTGCCAAGCCTTGGGGGCTTTCTATTCATTCAACGGATGGGAAATGGGAACGACTGACTAGGTACTGCCATTGCTTCGAATTCCATTGTCTACGGGTACGTCGAGGATTCAAGTGCTCGACATGGTCGGAGGCTAGAAGCAATTGCCTGCCGGGCCTGGATATTCATTCCGAATCTTTCGTACGAGCCTGTGAGGGTACGGAGTAATCGACACACAGTGTACAAATTCCCTACAGTCTGAACTTGGAGACTGGGGTTTATCCACCTGCCCATCCTGCCATCCTCCACAGTCCCCCGTCTGCCCTGACCTTGACCACTCTCAATTCGACCTCTCGCCCGCCAATGCCAACAGTATTAAATCTCCCCGGTGGAGCCCATGGGAACTCGGTAGATGCTGATCACTCGGAAAGGTCCTTGGCTAGCGCCTCGACTGATTCAGTCTACCTCGGAAGCCCGATGCTTCCCTTCTATGCTTATTTTTCGTCTTTCACCAAGTTGAGATCCAAGCACCACGCACCAAGTTTCCCCCAAGTATACGTACGGACAGGCGTACAGATACAGATACCTACCTACGGCCGGGAGGCCCGTTTTCCAGAGATAAACGCTGTCGCACTCACGACTCAAGACTCAAACTTGCTATCACGGCCCATGTTCATTTGCTGGCCATGACCCACCATCCGTCAAGAAACTCTATTACTACTCTACATTCGACGGGCATCCTCGACGATGACGCAAATGCAGTGTCTGCCGCGCTAGGTCGTCAGTCGCGGAAACCCCATTCATCAAGAAGACCGGAAACGGTTGTTCGGGTACTACGGCGTTTCTCTGGGGCCGAAGGAAAAGTTGTTGCTAACCTGAGAACTTTGGCCGATGTAGACTGGAGGCAAGCCCGATCCGAAGCAAAGACTAAGACAGCACTTCCAAAGCTTGCGTTTGGCTTTTTCTGGTCTTTCTCGGGCAATACCGATGGGACGGTTGCTGCCACGAGCCATTGACCAAATTGTCCGAGTTCTTTTGGGCGGTCAAGGCTGCTCGAGCCTCGAGAAAAGGCAAATACCTAGGCCAAGGTTGTAGGCCATCCGATGTCTACAGACCTCGGGCAGTTGAGAGACAGCACTTTGGGTAACGCCCGCACCCAACGTCATCGTTCGACTTTGCCCACCGTCTCCATCCAGCTCAGTCAGGGCAACGACGCGCCGTACCGGCATATCAGAGACCGTTTTTGACTCCCGCTTCGCTTCTGTGGTTCAACATAAGCAAGCCAGCTCTGTCAAATGCACTAGGCATGAACGTGGATAGAATGGCACTTGGGTATTTTGACGTCGAAAGCCAGAAACAGACGGCTCATGTGCGTTGTACGCATACATGCGGCTAGTATCTGGATCTTGACGGCTACCTGAGCTTCGCGATATGCCGGCTGGGCGTGTCGCACGGCGGCACGACATGCCACCAAGGTGGAAGGTTGAACGCAGAGGGCCGCTGTTGAGGAGGGCGATGACAAGCATAGAGTGTTTTGGCAGCTGTGGCCCGCACCAAAATGCGGCAAAAACGTCTCATCTTCTTTTGTCGGCGGCGACAGAAGCACAGGTGGGATATTTCGAAGCGTTCGAAGCATAGCCATCTATCCAGCGAGAGCCGTACCTTGAGGATCGCTATGAGCCAGGTCTCGAAGCGCACACAGAATGTCTCACCATGAAGGGCATCTCTTACAGCAACAGTTGTACACAATCTTTTGGCGTAACCTTGGCGCAACCTTGACGCCTACGGATACTCACAACCAACAAGATGACTGTATTTGTACAGTTAGACTGGTGTGTGCTCTCCTTACGGCACTCTACTGTTATACGAGTGTAGAGCACTGCCTCTATCATATCCGGAGGTGGCCAAGCAAGCACACCTCTTCCCCTGCTCTTGGAAGCGCAGTCACCCTTCTCGCACTGTAGTTGCGACCCAAGTGACAGGCCCCTCTGGCCGAGTGATGAAGTTGATTGGGAGCGTTTCTCAAATCCCGGCAACTCTGGCTTGGTTAGCCTCTTGGCACACATCTGAGCCCGCAATGGTGGCGAGCAGGGATGACGAGAAGGGCTGGGACAACATTCGGACCCGGATTGGCTCAAGCAGTGTCAAGTGGATACAGATGGGGTCGGAAATAACGAATGAAGAGGTCCAGTGTGATGGAATCGAGCCACATTGCGCGAAAGCCGAGAGCGGCACAATGGCCAAGACTCCCAAAGATGCTCTCCCAGGGTTGCAGAGTCTGAGTCTGTCAGAGGAGAAGCCTGGCGGCACACTTACTGCGTACATGCTGCACCACCATCCTCCTGCACCTAACGACTGCAAGCTGCAAACGCAGCAGCAAGACGAACAAGAGATCCCTGAACTGGATGGGCGGGTGAGGGCCGCGCTCGGGTAACTAAGAAGGGCAAGAGGGAGCTCCACGAATTCGCAGTTCACTTTTCAATGATGGTCCATCTGTTTATGCGCCTCTGCCACTTATTCCTGGAAGGGTGGCCTGGCCTTGTCATGCCTGCTCAACAGCCGACCAGTGAGAGATCAAGTCAACAGGGGGAGACAGTGGACAGTGGAAGGCTGACTGTACACACAGAACGAACCAGTATGTGAAGAAGAAGTCCGAAAGAAGTTGTGAGCACGAGAAATTACCACCATGGTGAAGATTTGCATGACCGGACGTACCTCGGACCAGACGCGCCTCAATGCTGCTCACAGACTGCTTACCGTCCTCCAAATGCCACCAGCATCAGCACCAGCAGCATCGTAAGGCAAGGCCACAGACAGATCTGTCCTCGCTCTCGAAGGCAAACCCGAGACTCCGGCTCTTTGTGCGTTTTTGGGTGGGTACAGCACTGACTTTCGGTGGCTGTCCTGAACTTCTGGCACGGCCGAGGCAAAAGCAAAGGTTTTCCTTCTGGCCTGCCACGGGGATGGACCTAAAACTTTACCAGTCGCCTCTAGTGAGAGACAAGTCCAATAACTGGTACGCACGCACGGCACGCTGCCATGAACCACAAGGCCGGAAGAGATGGGCAGTGACGATCACTCATTCTCGTTGAAGCAACTGGTAATCAGCCAAACCTTGCCGTAAGCTAGGCAAAGTATCCGGAAATATGGATACCGGTACGCACCACGCAAGCCGCAGCAAGCTCTGGTGGAATAAGCGCGGCAACCTTTTGAGGTGTCTTTCGGGTTGAGATGAGACCCTTTTGAATTTGAATTCGCGATGGCGGATGCTGGTGGAAGCCTACTTGCGAGAGAATAGAAGGAAGAGAACAGGACGATGCAAGAAGAAGACTGTCCCTTGCTTTGCCAATGTGGAGTTTCTTCACCCGCTGGAATCGTCCATTCTCGTTCGGTGACACAGGACGCCGCGGGATCTCAGTCTCTGGAAGCGAACTAGCAGCAAACGCCAGCAAAAGAACCCAAGCCAGCGCCTCGCTAGTATTGGCACATATCTCGACCCATGTGTGGACGACGAAGTGCTCGACGGATACGGATTAGACCTGAGTCTAGCGTACGGCTCACACTGTCGACCATACACGCCCCCCATTTCCCCCTGCCCGTCCCTGCCCCCGTACTCCCCCGTACTGACTTGAGATGCCATTCTTCTCATTCTCCTCTTTACCCATTTCACACTGGGTACAAGACGGACTGCGCAGATGTGGTCGTGGGAAACGGTATCAAGGATAGCTCGCTCCTTCACAATCCCGCAGTATCACCAGGGAAAACCTCTTCTTCCCTTTCTCCCCCCTTTGTGCCAACCTCACACCCGCTGTCTTGCCTGGGTTTCTGGCAGACGCGCAGAGCAGAGCAGAGTGGAGTACGTGAGTGCGTGAACGACCACTGGCCAGATGCCAGAAGGCAAGCATTCGTACGGATACGGGCACACAATGAAGCAAGGGCCGCTGTGCGGACTATGGCTCTTCTTTTCCAAACTTGGCTTGCCCCTTGTCCTGAAAACTCAGGAGGCACTCACTCATCCTCATCCTCACCCGTCATTTTTGGCTTAACCTTACCATCAAGGGACGTAACGACGGAGGGCTGAGTTCCCGGGCAGCGCTGTAAGGTTTAGTGATGGATCTTTTGCTGGGCCATGAGCATTCCAACTCGGCTTGGCATCAGCGCCGTCAGCGCCACAGCACCGGAACAGAAGGAAGGTCGAATGGCTTTCAGAGAGGTGGTGTGTGCTATTTTGTGACCCCGTTAGCCGGACTGCTGGAAGGCTATGTATCCGTACAGACTGCAGTACCTACCTAACCTCCCGTGATAGCCAAACTCTCACGTACTGTGCTGGGGTAGGATGGGATAAAGCAAGCAGTACTCCGTAACAAAAGGTGAACCAAGCAAGACACCGAGACATGATTGGAACTCTGACCAATTACGCACAGTTGATTCAGCAGGATGGATGGGTCCAGTGGACTGGGAACGAACTGACTGGGGGAGCGAGTGATCTCAGAGGCCGAAGCTGGGCTGGAGACTGGGCTGGCTGGGCTGGGGGAGGAGGTTCTGGGTTTGGGCCCTGGAGCGGCCGTCATTGTCATTTCGTCTCTACCAATTACCGCCGAGTCAGCTGGGCCCCAGTCCGAGGCATTGGGTCCCTCTCTCACTCACACCCAGTGCCAATGGAATCATCTGGGAATGCACAGTATCCAGAGATTGCCATACTTCCCTAACTTGAGGTACGGTACCCAAAGATGGCACCTTTGGTAAGGTACCCAGTGCGGGGCTTTTTTCCCTTCCACTTCCATGCTCTACCATTTGGTAGAGTCCATCCAGGGAATTATGGACCCTACCTCGCCCATAATGGCCCGCTGTTCGACCTTGGTGTGCTTCCGTCCAACTCGAGAGTCTACCATCCCCTTCCCCCCAGTCCGTCTCCATTCATCTACCTACTCCCTGGTCCCTTGTCAGTACATCTCACACTGTCCCCCCCTTCTCTTGCTGCTCTCTTCCCCCTCTGTCCCAGTCCTGCTAGTCCCGGTCCAGCCCAGGTCCCAGCCATCAGACACTCGTACACCCCCCCCCAAAAGCCAATTGCGTTCCTTCGCTTCCCACTCTTTCCAATCCCAGTGGACCCACTCTCCCATCCGTCTCCCTCATCAAACCCCCATTCCCACCCGTCCTCCTCTTTCCTTCTCTCCTGTTCACCAACCGTCCCCGAGCCATCTGGGAATTACAGACAACCTCACCGTCGCAGTCGTTGTTGTCGAATATCGCCAGCGCTTACTTTACGACCTCGTGCTTGAAATCGAAGGAGCAAGAAGGAATTGTTGTTATTGGGAACACCTTTGCCTGGTCACTGGCCCGAAAGTACGTGAACCGGTTGCTGCTTGGAGGAAAACGGCCTCGCGCCCTGCGTTCCGTTCTGTCGGGGCACTCGACAACGTAGCGGATCCCCCACAACCAAAGAATTGAGAACGGCGCAGGCGTTTCTGAGGCCTCTATCCTGCATCAGCCACGTAAAGTGCAATTTGGTCTCCTAACATTTCAACCAGACCTGTGCAAGGCAATCGATCGTTGGGATCGATTGATATTAAGTGTAGTCTCGACAATAATCCCGACAACAATCCCACAACATTCACCATGTCCGTCGATATCAGCCGCCACGTCCAGTTGGACCACATCGGGGAATCTGAGAGTTACGAGGACAGGCCGACGCGGTCTGGCTCGAGGATGTGGTATGAGTTGAAGGTTCTGCAGCAACCTGAGCGTGCGCGTGCATGCGGATCTGGTCAGAAGTGTAAGAGAGCTTCGATGTCCCTCAACTGCTTGTCGTTGAATTGCCTCTGACCTTCATTATTTAGCCGCGGCCGATAGACGCCCCGTCGATCCTCCCCCCGTGGTGCAGTTGCACGTCTACGAGGGACCTACCAGAGCCGAAGCTACCGATATCACTTTCAACTACCGGGCCAACTTCTTCCTCTATGCTGAGCTGACACCCGCGCGCCCCATGGCTCATGGACGCGTTCAAACTCCCGCGGCAACTTCACCTCCCGTCCTGACTGGCATGCCGGTTTCGGGTATGGCATATCTCGACAGGCCTACAGAGGCAGGCTACTTCCTGTTCCCCGACCTTTCCGTCCGTCACGAGGGACGCTACGTCTTGGCCTTCCACCTGTACGAAGATGTGAAGAGGGCGGAGGATCGGGAACCGGGCGGCGACGCGGATGATGAGGATGAGAACCCCTGCTTCCAATACAGAATGGCTGTCAAATCGGTGCCATTCAACGTCTTCAGCGCAAAGAAGTTCCCTGGTCTTACCGAGAGCACCAACCTGAGCAAGACCATCTCTGAGCAGGGATGTCGCGTGCGTATTCGCCGTGACGTCCGCATGCGAAGACGCGACGGAAAGCCGACTGGAAACGAGTTCGACACCAACCCCGAAAACGAATTCAGGAGCACGGCCAGGAGAACACAGACGCCAGAGATTCGTAGCAATGCGGAACAGTATCGTGCGAGGTCGACGAGTAACAGCAGCGAGCACCGCGCCGCGTACCCGCCTGCTCCGGAACGCAAACCATCTCTCATTGAGAATTTCAAAGCCGAGACTTTCCAGGCGCCGCCACCGCCGCCGCCGCCCATGTCATACGGCCCAGCCCCCTCCACCAACGTTCACCTGCGATTCGGATCCGATGCCTCGAGTGCACCCTACCCTCCTCACCAATACGCGCAACCTTCGGCGCAGCCGCCGCCCATTTCTCCTACCACGGCCTCGTACCAGTCTCAGCAGCCCTCGCCTTATCAACCCGCAAGCTACGGCTACTCGAGCAGACCCAGCTCCCAGTATGCCTCGAGCAATCCGCCTCCCACGCCCCACGATTCGTACGACAGACGGCCATCTGCCATGATGGTGCCACCTTCTCCTTCTGTGTACGGTCCGGGACCAAGGGACCACGACATGGCCAGGCGCGATTCGGACTACAGGAGAGATTCTCTTCCTCCTCGCCAGCTTGCTCCAGTTTCCGATCTGCCGCACATGGGCACCAAACTCCCGCCTATGCTGCCCTCCATCGAGAAGCTCACTGCTCCTCCCATGACGGGTCGTTCAGAGTTCATCGAGGCTGCTCCTCCTAGCTCTCACAACCCCGTTTACGAGCCAGCACGTGCAGGCACCAAGCGTGGCTACGGAGACACCTTCATCGACAGCCAGCGCCCCTTGTACGACAGGCAACGCCCACAGGATCCTCATCACAACAGCGCTCACTACAACCACCGCTACGTTGTGCAAGATCCTCTCGAGTACAAGCGTGCCGACGGTACATTTGGCGTGAAGCCGGCAAACGATTACTACAAGATTGTCAACCCGCAATGAGGTTCCGGTGCACTTGCTTGACGGCGTTTCGGCGGCTTCGTATTAAGGGCGGTGGTATTTTGCATCCAAGCGTTCTTGGGCAATGGGGCGTTTGAAGGATCGGAGACAACTTTTCGAATTGTATATACCAACCGGGAGTCAGTCATCATTTACGGCACCCCTCGGAAACCAAGTTTCTTTCCCTATGTTCCCCCAACACTCTCTCTACGATCTTGATGGCCGTTTTACTTGGCCACGAGCGATCATCTTTACTTTCCTACCATGTCTTACTTGATCATGATTCAGACTGGAATTGAAAACGAAACGACTTTTCGATGTTCACGAAGACAGGCACATCTGAGTGAGCTTTAATGTGTCATTGGTCTTGCTTTTGTTATTTCCTTGTGTCTAGTTGGGCAGGAGTACTGCATGGATTGATAGTGGGTCGTCCACTGTGCCCCGTGGGCAACGGGGACAGTTAGTTTAAACTTTTGTATAGGAAAATGGGAAAAAGGTTCCAATTCTCAAAGACGCTACCGATACTTTACCTATCCTTTCTCGTGACGTTGACAAGTGACGTGAGGCTCTAACAAGGCATGAGATGAGTACGGCTCCTATGAGAGATAAGCCTTACGAAGTGACCATCTCGGATGTGTGTGTTGCGATACAACATTGTGCTTGCGTCAACGCCGGATTCCCTCAGCTTTGTCGATCTCAATGTCCCAGTAGCGTGAGACGGGTAAGATCTGAGTACTAAGATAGCTTGAGAGAACAGGTGCATGGGATATGTGAGCCGTAGCGTGCTGCGTGCGTGCGTGGCACGATCAAGCTAGATTGACAGCACCAACGGACGTAAATAGACAACAAGCTAATGTGTGAGAGAGAGGAAGGGTGAGATGAGATGAGATCACGGGAGAGAGTCTGAGAGACAGAGGTGGTCGTCGTACGGAATATGCCTTGGATGTAAGGGAAAGAGCACCAGGTCCAAGCGTCACGTGGCCAATGCTCCTCTCGGCCAGTTTTTAAGGTGAGGATGGCGAGGATGGCCCGGTGAAGGGCAACGCGCCAAGTGGAGTCGCATCTTGCGCGTCCAGGGACGAATGGGATAAATGTGGGCGCGTTTTGTTTGCCCGAGCAACGCAGCAACGGCCGATTCCACCTTTCGCGGCCCCCAGTTGCCCATTCTGGCCCTTAGTTCGGGGAACAGCAGCCATCAGAGGTCAGCAACCCCGGCCGACATTGGACCATTTGCGGGTCTTTCCCCCCCAAAAAATCGCACTACCCCTGGCTCTCCATTGTTGGTTGCCGTTGCCCTTCCAATACGTTTGGTACTACGAGATCAACACGCCTCCAACCAAGCCCATCACGGTTCGTGACTTCTGCGCGTACCGTTAGCTTAGCTTAGCTTACCTTGCCTTACTTTCTTCCAAACTTCGTCCTCGCTGTATCTTCTTCCCTCTCCCCCTTTTCAGCACTTTCTCACTCTTCCATCCCCACTCCACACTGCAACAATACTCGAACTCTCATCATCCTGAACACGCCTCATTGTGCCTTCTCCTCTGCCATCTGTGCAGGGAAGAAGCCCGCGACGACAGAGAGGTTGCGCCGCGTGCCTGCGCGGATGCGGAGCGTGGCAGATGTAACGACAGAAAAGTAAACAAAAACCCTTTCGGATGCCGCAGCACCGCATCGCCCGACAAAACCTTCCCCTCACCTTTGCGCTCATCAGGGTCTGACGACAGCTTCCATTACGTCTTTCCCCCGGTTCAACAGACCTCAAGTAAAGAAGAACAGACGAAAAAAAGGTTGGATTTCGGCTGTCAACCCACACGGCAAGAAACTCAATCACCCAAACCCCCTTTCTGAACAAAACATTGGACCAAAGCACAAACGAAACAATGCCCATGTCAACAATGGAGGACCCGTCGGCGCCTGGTCCGCTGACCTCCCACCCGATCGCGGGCCCTCCGTCAAGCAATTCGACGTCCAACGGCCAGCGACCCGCGGCGAAACGATCAAACTCGTCGGTGCAGCGCGCCAATTCCCGCTTCGTCGAGGGTTCAATGAACGACCGTACCTCGGCTGCGCCACCAATCGACTTCCTCGGCCCCGAGGATTCGACTGAGATTGCCCGCCGTTTCCACATGGACTTTTACGTCGACGCACCCGACGCTGGTGTCTTCTCCCCTGAGAGACTTCGGCAGCAGCAACATCACCAGCCGCTACATCAGCAGTCCCAGCCACTTCTACACCAACCGACAATCACCTACGGCGAAGTTAAGAGACCCGCCAGTTCGGCTAGCAGCCACGTCGGGAAGAAGGGTTTCTGGGGCGGCCTCCGCGAGAAGCTGAGCTTCGTCAGGGACAAGGATAAGGGGGCTAAGCGCCCACTGAGCCTCGATGGCAAGCTCCTTGCTCAAGGAGGCGGGGCTGGAGGCTTCGGCAGCAGCAATGGTAACGGCAACGGCCTGGGCCCCATTGGCGCGCCGACCGCCGCCGCGATGCCTGCACATTTCGCGAACGGCGCGGGCATGCCCAGCAGAGACGAGATCATGGCCAGCTACCAGCAACTTATGAAGGATGGTTTCTTTGATGCGCATGCTATCCGCTCCACCCGCCAGCCTCCCCCGCCCTCGTTCAACCCCTCGACCACCACGTACTCGACCAAGCCTCCCACGGACAAGAAGTCCTTTGCCGAGCGCGTATCGGGTCAGTGGCCTCTCCCGGCGACTGAGGAGGTTCAGCCTTTGCCAGATTCGCGCGACGGAAACAGGAAACGCGGCATGGACAATGATGAAGATATGTCGGCAGCCAAGAAGCTGCGCAAGTCTGCTTCTCGTATGTCCGTTGACCTCTCGATCCCAGGTCTCCGCAAGCAAAGGTCTCACGCCCAGTCTGCCTCGGTGGACATGCCACCTCCCAATTACATGCCGCCTCCGCCTCCTCCTAACTACATGCCTCCTCCCCCACCCCCCCGCGCTGTCGGTGGAGGTACTGTTTTTGTTCGCCGGTCGTTTAGTAGCTCGAACCGCGCAAGCAATAAGCTCGCCAAGCACCAGCCCTCGTCCTCTCTCGGCCCCATGCCCATGGACACGGACTTTACGCCCCCGAATCCCTCCTACGCGGCTAGCACTCGCAGTAGCATCGATTCCAACGACTCGAGGCGGTCCTTCCGCGAGGCAGCTCGTGCCTGGACTTCCCGAACCGCCCGCAAGGCAGCCGAGCCGCTGGGCCTGAGGCCCAACTCGAACCACGGCGCGGCGGCCATGCAGTGCGGACCCGAGCAGTTTAAGAACCGTGGGTTCGGTTGCGAAGGGGAGAACTATGGCGTTGCGCAGGAGCGCGAGCTGCCCAGCCGGTGGAGGGGTTTGACGCGATTCACCTAAATGGGCAAGCGAAGTGTTTGCTGTCCCTCAATGGTGGAGTTTGCAATTGGCAAGACACGATCATGGTCATTATCACCATGGTCTGCAAGACTTATGGAGAGTGAAGGAAGCATGGTGTTCAATAGAGACACTGGGGCCTTTCTGGACGAGCTTTACGACTTTTAACGACATGAAATGACCTTCTTTTTCTTTTACGAAATCAGCCTCGACCGCGCAGTACGACTTTGTTTTGATCTTGGCGAATGGTTCTCGAGTAGGCGAAGACGCCACATGACCTCCCTGTCTCAATGCCTGCAACGTTCATCACGGGGCAAACAGCAGAAGACGGTCCAAGCGTTAGTAGTCTAAGGGCAGGACTTGAGCCGGGGATTATGGACTCGGAAAAGACGATCAACGGTGTGGAAAGCAGACAAAAGAAATGGGGAGGGGATATGAGGGAGATGGGAGCCAATTGATTCCTTTCCGACTGGGATCTTTGGCTTGACCGTTTTACCCTGATGATTTCGCGTCTTGTAGTTGAGGAAGCTCTTTGTTTCTTTCTCACTTTCATGTATGTAGTCGACATCTGCGGTCCTTGCCCTTTTCTTCCCTGTCTTTAACTATCGGCTTTCTACGTATCTCGGAAGTTTGCCAATATTGGGATGGGAGGAGGGGAAAGATGCAATGATGTCTTCTTTTTTCGGGCGTCATCTTGTGATGTTGACGCGCATGTGTCGATATGGAGGGGATTGGAATGAGTGAAATCTGGAGTTTCATTTTGAGTTTTTGTGCCGCAGTTTCTGGGAACGCGGCTCGAGGAGTAGATGTTCCTTGGCTTGGTAGCACGGGGAGGAACGGAAAAAAGGCGACGCGTTTTGTGGAAAGTAGTCGAAGCTGGGGAGATGTGGCGAAGACTAGAGACGATTGTGTTTTGGTCGTGGGGAAAGGTTTTCGTCTTTTGCTGCGTACCCTGGCTTTGGTGATGGATACAAACAATACAGCCTCTTTTCTGACCTGCTTATTGATGAACTACTGGATGCTTATGCTTGGCTGCTTTCGTGATGTGCGGGGGATGGGTTTGTGTAAGTTGTGAGTGTAGGTTTGGGATTTGGCAACGAGGCGTGCTGAGGCGCTGAGGTTTGGGAAGTGGATATACGGAGTAGCTCGTGGCTGAGGGGAGTAGAGAGGGGAGTAAAGAGGTCCTCGGTCCGCAGTACAACGTATATAAGTCACGTCATCTACGCCATCAGTGTTGAGCCCCCAACGACAGACGACGTTCTGATGTAAAAAATGTACGGGAGCGAGGCGCGGCCAACCACGATAAGGCGGTACTGCAATCAGCTCCACGTTTGTGTATACGAAGTTCTGAGACTCGAAATTTGTCATGTCTTTTGAAACGGGTCGTGCGTACCCTTTTCCAGTCCCTGAGTGTATGTATTGTGGTGAATATGATGGAAGAGAGGGATCAAGGCTACCTAGTGTGATGTTGTCTTGTGCGACGAGGTTGGTTGGCATCTCTCGCCTGGAAAGGCCGATCAGACTGGCCTCTTCCTCTCCAAGTCAACTGGGTGGGCCCCTCATATGTTCAACCCCAGTAAGCGCGGTGTTGATCACTTCACTTCTTGGGGTTACGTGGGGTGCCTTATGTAGGTCATGATCGAGTACTTCGCAAGTACGCGGCACGCTGGGTCATGGCCCGAGTATATGAACGCGATTTCCTTGCGCTTGGTGGACTTGACGAGCTGTCTAATGTTAATCGCATTGCTTGATGAAGGATGATAAGTGATTGACAAACTCTGCGAGGTCTGAGGGTAGAAGAAGCTATTTCTTGCTACTGTTTGAGATGACGCCGTTGTCTTCATAATTATCACTATCATTGTCATCAGCATCGGCGTCACTTTGCCCTGTGAGTCTCAACCAGGCTTCATGTGCGACGACTGAAGGTTTTGCTTCCTTACCTAACAAGTGGTTTCCTATCTCTCGTTACTTGCAGCGTGACAAGTGAAAAAGAGCTCGGCTTGCTTTGGATATGGTGCCACTGCCAGCCCGGCCTACCACCACCATCCCACGATACTGTGCAGAGGACTTGTAGCCCGGTGAGATGAATAAACAACGTCAAAAGCTGTTTTGATTTTGGTTAATGTAATTGAGTTGTACAGTCTGCCTAGATTGACCATGTTACGACCAGCCAGGGCTGTCGTCATTTAAATCACTAATACCACTGATTTTGACCTCACAATACACCGCAACCGGGCTGATGACCTGCTAGCCGGTCTCATTGAGCTAGGCAATTTTAACAGTCCCTAAATACGAATCCGGGATCGATGGCGATTGTAGGATATCTACCACCATTATGAGTTCCTCAATTATCATGCATATTCCCAACTATGTCGAGAGGCCCAGTCCAGTAAGTCAGGAGTCTTGGTCAGAGCATTGAAATAACCGAGAAACCCGAGTAGACTGCAGCGAATAATGTTTTTGTCCCCCTCATTGTGAGTTCCCGAGAGCACGCTAACGACTCAGGCCTGACATAGTTCTTCTCTTGCCTATCAATGGACTCATGCTAATCATCTACGATTATGTCTGAGGAGGAGCCTGACGCCCGGCGGAGGTTGGGCCTTTCGACCACAACCCCATGCCCCCCAGTAACCTCTCTCAGCTTATCAAACTTCTTTCCTTTTGTCGCCTCTTTCCTTTTTTTAGGTCTCGGAGATTTGAATCGCCAGGGAGGATGCCTGTGCAATTCTATCATCTTCTTCTCAAGATCTCGTCGAGCCTGGATGTTATCCACGAAATGTCGTACTTGTTCCCGGAGACGATCCTCCTCCTCTTCCTCCTCCTCGTGGGAGAGGTCTGACGGAATCAACTGGGCATGCTCGAGATCCACGATGTAAAGCGCATCTCCGCACAAGTGGACGTTGGACGGGTCCAGATACTCTAGCCGAACGCCGTGTTGACGTATGAGACAAAGTGAAACAGAAATCATCTCCTCAAAGTTTGTCGCTGGATCAGTCCGGAGGAGTTCCTTCTTGATCATGGACATGCCGCCGATATCTGACAAGAGGTGCGCTCTCCTGCCCGCGATGCCCGCTAAGCCCAGGTATCTTGGGATAACGCTCCCTTGCAGCGGTTGAAGCCGGTCGTAGATGAGGGCCTCGTTTTCGAAGAGCGCCGTCTTTGGTGGATCGAATAGGTCCCTGTCTTTAGGATACTCTATTTTGAGAATCACGTTTTTGGGCAAGAATGCCTCGTTGACGATGCAGTCCGGTAGCTGGAGCTCAAGGACATTTTCGTAGAGGGAGGGAACCTCTCTTAGAAAAGCAGGACTCCCACGTGCAGCAATGATCTTTGACTGAAACAGGAAGATGTACTACAAGAAGGTTAGTATTGGCTTAGAGACTTGGTTGCAATGGTTATTATGGCTGAGCTTGTGAGTGAGGTCATTGCGTGATTATGGTAGGCTTGGGGTATTCACCTCGGTGGTCATGTTGAATGGGTTGCTTGGAGCAGACAGGCAGAGCGCAGGCGATGTGGTAGGAGTGTCGATTTAAGTATGTGTTATGGGAGATGCAAAGACTCATGGCCTCAATCGGTTTGCAGGCTTATCTCAGCTACCAACTTTCTTCTTCTCAGGCTTCCACGGTTGCCTAGGCCAGTATTTTCCCCCATCATTTCAACATTGACAAGTCAGACAAGATTAGCGTATTGGTTCTGAGCTTAGAATTCGCACGTCATATGTCTTCTGCATAATAGGTGAAGTAGGAGGCCTTGGAGTATTCTTGACACAAGGGCCGCTTCCTTTCAGTGATGCCAAGGAGTTTTGATGTGAGTGTGGTATCAGGTACAATATGGCGTACATAGGCAGATGGAGGGCCGCTATACTAAAAGGTCATGCTCACTAGACATCTGAGGTGACATAAAAATATGGAGTCAGGCTTCTGGATAGTTAGGCTGTAGAGTAAGGTACTTGTGTCTACTTCCTCGGCTCAGACCTGGTAGGGCTGTTTCCCTCTCCTGCCACAAGAGACACCTCATAATTCACAGCGAGCCTAGGTATGGATGTGAATAGCAGTGAATCATGGCCTTGAAGCTTTCATCCCTGACGTTACGATACCGTAGCAGTTGATCAACCCTTGGTTGGACATCGTGATGGTGGCCCAAGGGGACACCGAGAGTTCTGGTAACAAGTGAACGGGACCGAGACGAATCATAAGAATAAATGACAGATTTGACTTTTCTCTTTCCATCTGACGTCAACCCTCACTGGAATGAGTCTATCTGGGAATGGGGGGTTGAGATGGAGGTGCTGAATGTCCCCCTTTCCTCTCAACTTGGGCATCTTCCGCTTCCCAGATTACCACATACGACCATACCCATTGGAAAACTCGGGATCCCGTCCGCTCTCCCATAGATAAGCCAATGAGGGCCGGATTAGTAGTTGGGTCGGTGACGACCAGCGAATACCTGGTGTTGTATGTTTTTTGTTTTCATTCTGATATTTTGATGTCTACTATGTGGTGGGCCATGGTGGGTGACGATAGCTTCGTTTTTTGTGTTGTTTGGAGCGGTGGTGCGGGGTTACCCTTCTAACTATGCAGGGGTGGCGTGACTAGCGCTGCCGACATGGTAACAGCTTCCAGTGTCAACCCAAGTATCAGTGGGCGGGAGACATGCCCTTTCTTCTGATATATCGAAATCGTCTGTCTCTACAGCTCAGTGTAAGTTTCTCCATGTTATTTAAGATTGAGACTTTTTGTAAGTAGACAAGGTCAGATGTTATATGAGTTTCCCAGTATGTTTACGTGTATACATTCCCGTCTCGAACGGAAATAAATCCATGTATGGTCCCGCATGGGAGATGCCGGCAGCTTGCAAGCCAAACTCATGAGTCTGTGTGAAAATCCTGTCCGTAAGATCCTATAACCTGCCAGGACAGCAGACCCCAAATGAACACTCTGCCCTGACGTTCAGCTATAAATCGCCACATTCCCGTGGTCCATATCGTATTCCTCAAAACTAGATCCGATAGAAAGTTGCTTGTCGATCCAGGTGTAGAAGCTGCGGACGATTTATCAGCTCATTCATTGCACTAAATTCTCACTAATCACGGAGGTAGCGATTGACCCCGCTCAAATGAGGAAGGAAAAAGAACACTCACGAGCTTTCTTCACGGACCCTCGTTCCTCTCGTGTTCGTCTTCACGACGCAAACGACGATGACGGAGCTTAAACGGGAGAACCACGTAAAAATGAGCTCTAATGAACTTCTGACTTCGAGTTGACACCTGTGAATAGATCGTTCATATAGACCAACCCTTTTCGAGCCACTGTTATTATCTGTATGTCACCTGCCGTGATTTATAACAAGGATACCTTTCTAGTCGGAGCTCTGTGAGTGGGTGCTTTTGGGCGCCGTATCATACCTGGGCGGCCAGGATGAGGCAGGCACCGCCACTGCAAAGCTGGTGTATTATCTCCGTTGTGATGCGACCGCTGAAAGGCCTGCCTTTCTTTCTTCCTAGGGCAAGCTCTACTGGTATGCCGCTTTTGATGGACACTTGAAGCCTATTACGTGGTGTGCTAAGACTGCTCAGTTCGTCTCGTCTCGAAAGAGTCGTTACTTTGTTTTGATATGCGTGCTTCCATGCTGGCTCTTTCAAAAACTGAATCTGACTATCAGGTTCATAAGTCGCCCAGCCTATAGGCAGATATAGGCGCGCGTGCGGACAAAGCAAACTCGGTCTTTGGCAAGCCATCAGGTCTTCAAAACTGGCCCTGGATTTCACTATAGGCTCATAGGTGTATTGCAGGCCAGGTGGACGCACTTCGGCAGATCATCTGGAAGCATACGGGGTGGTGTGGAGGAGTTGTTTATTCGTAAACTCATACTAAGACGTCTTTGGCTTGTGTGTCATTTTTAATCTTGGCAGATGGACAAATGGACCACGCTTGAAGTACAGTCACTGGATCTTGAATCCAATCTTTGACCTGTATGAGTCCAAGTGATGGATGGCACCGGCAGGTCTTCGATTGTAATCGATCTACCAGCAAGACTGTCACGTTCCATGATCATGCCGAGCTTTAGAAGCATACATAGAGTCTCACTGAGTAAGGAATCATGCTGATACGATACAAAGTGGTCCATCTTCTGGAATTTATGCGAAATCTGCGCGGCTCGCCTGCTTGCCGGGCTGAGTGCGAGTCTAAACTTGTCATTGATCCATCGGCTCCTTAGAGCTCAGGTAACATAGTGATGTGTTGAGACCAGCCGTCTATAGGGGGAAGGTTGAGCAAGTTCAGGTCAAGATCGATGACGACTTTGGACTCGGGAGCAAATAGTGGAGTAAACGTACATATTTGCTCTTATAAGCCGGTATGCGGGTAGTAATCACGTTGGGATGAGGTGATATGTGGTCTCGAAAAGTCGTAGGATGAGGGAATTCGTCCTCATGTTTCCCCAGAGACGATGAATACACAGAAGCCAGCGCATATTCAGGGAGCAGGCACCGCCTTTGCTAGGTATATGAGAAAATTATTCTCCTCTCCTAGCACCATCGGATGAGGAGACTTCTGGCGCAGTAGTTGCGACTGATCACTTGCAAGAACACACAAAGGATTTCGACCCCCGGTGGCTATTTATTTTTGGGAGTCATGGGTCCGAGCCATCCTGCCGACCCTACCATTTTGCAGTCTGTATTTCTTACCTAGTGTGGCCGAAATCAAGGGATACCATGGCAAATGGGACCATTAATGATTATATTCAGGAATATTTTCTACCCCATAAGGAAGACACACACCGGACGGAACAATGAACAGGGCTTGGGAATCACTACTACGCTCCCCCAGAAGCTCCAGCCGCAAGTATCACCATCTGCTGCATCCGTCTCCGATCAACCTCCTTCTTCAACATGCAGACACAACTCGCAACAACTAGCACCTCCACCGCCTCTCTTCTACCGTCCTTCGAGTCAGCCCACCTCATCACATCGAGCATCAATCTGCCCCCATTCCCCGCCGTTGTGCGCCCAGTTCCCCGCGTCCTCGTTTCCTTGCCACGAACAAACTGCGCGATTCTCGTCTTGTTCTCCTCCGTCTTCTTCCCGCCTGCCAGAGCGACGGTCTGCACGAGCTCACAGACGAGTAGTTGGTCGGCGCCAGGCACTGTAGCGCGTTCTTTGCGCGTGGCATAGCGCCACTGGAAGGTTCCCACTGGCGTCTTGAGAATCTGGGTGCGGGAGGTGAGGGACTTGGAGACGATCTGGAGGTCTGCGGCGCTCACGTCTACCTCGCGGTGACCATTCTCCTCTTCTTGGAGTGATACCTCCGTCAAAGAAGAGCCAGAAGACGCTGGAGGCGTGGGTACGTGAAACGGCGCGAGAGCCTGAGACGGTCGGAAGACGGGAGGCTTCCCCGGCCCGAAGCGGTAGAGAGTCGTGCATACGGGTGTCTGAGATGCGTCGTCACCCCTGAGGAGGTGGCAGCTCCCGTCATTCCGCGAGAAGCGGAGGGAGACGTATGCCGGGACAGATTCCGCGCTCCAGGAGCCCGCTTCGACGTGGTAGATTGCGATCGGATCGGGCCGGGTACCGATGGGGAGCGAGAGCCATTGCTTTCCGGTGGTTTCGATCTGCAAGTGAACTGTGGGGATGAAGAAGTCTCCTGGGGAGGAGGGCTCTGAGCCGCCATCACTGCTGGGCACGGCTTCCGTGTCTTGCGGGGTGACGGTTGTTGTTTGATCGTAGGCTGGTGGTGCAGGACTGGAATCGGATGATGTCGATAGTGAGATATCTGCGAGCTCGATGCCTGTTGCCGAGGAGTACGTGGGCAACGAAGAATGGCTGGGCACAGTGTGCAATTCGTCTGCAACGATCGTGGTCGACATGATGGACACGGACAGCTATGCTAGTCTTTAGATGAATATGTTATTTGTATCAGAGACGACTCTGCCTTGCAGACAGGACGAGATAGTTATGCCTTAGAGACGTCGCGAACAAGAGGAAGGCAATATGAGACGCCAATAGTCTTCGTTTCTGACCAGGAAGGAAACACTCTTGACTTTATCCTTCTCACGCGTCCCGAGACTTTCTTCACTGCAGTGCAATAGGACGGAAGGCAAACTCACACAATCTCTTGCCAGAAAAGCCTAGTAAGACACTGCCATCAAAATTAGTTGAATGCGAGGAATGCGACGACGGCGGACTTTTCTCTGCGGACTTTCCGCCGATTCAAAAACTCAATATTTCATTATTTCGCCTCACTGATCTCTGACCAATGAAGGTTCTTCAAATGTATCCTCGAATTCAAGATGTAAGATGCGCAGCAAGCCTTCGAGATTCGACCTGTAGTGATCACGTTAAGTGAGGGTAGTCTGTCAGCCCAAAGATCAGGAAGGCTTCACTTTCCAGGAAGGCTCAGCTGCATCGAAACACCTACCGCCTCCGCCTCCACCCCCAAGCCCCACCAGCGCGCTCTTTCCCCGTATTCCTCGCATGTCTTACTTTCTAGGTACTTTATCGAGAATCAACAACAAATTGGGCATTCTTCAGCCGAATTTGTCGTCCATGCAAGCACCTCGTCAGGCATCCTCTCGGACGCCAATTGGTTTGCACGGCCCCACCTCCGGTCCGTCGTATTCCTCGTTTCGTACCAACCGGCCAATCATGTACGCCACCACCGGGGCGGTGCGCCTGTGGTTGACCGGGGAGGGGCAGTGCCGGCGGGCGATGACGAGTGGGGCTGTAAACGGCACTCACCGAGATCGTTTGCCCTGCTGATGAAGATCGGCAAAGATCTCTTTTCTCCTGCCCACCCCGCTCGCTCGCTCTCCATGGGGACGTTATGCTTGTCTATCGGGGGCGTTCGTCTGGTCTGTGAGTAAGTGGATATTGAGCCAAAGGAATTAGGTTCTCAATCAGATAACTAGATCGTCGGACGGGAAGGGCTTGATACATCGTGTTCACTCTTGCGGATACGATGCGTCGTCTGTCAAACAACACTGGTCATTTTCATTTGCAATTTTGACACTAGATTGTCCAAGTCTTGACAGCTCTTGATAGATCGGAAATGTTTCAGAATGAATAAAGATGTGGTGAAGACAGTATCACATGAACCTCCGCCAGCAAAACTTTCCTCAAAACTTTTTCCCAAAAAAGGTCAGGTCCTGCTTAAGCTGCTCCTCTACCCATAAAGGCCACCGATTATACACCAAATGCTCATGGTCGATCTGCCGATTTAGGTACCCAAGCCACCGAATGATGCCCAGATCCACCGCACTCTTCTTTGGCGGCGCCTTCTCGCGACATTCGTGCTCGGCGTTGGTCACCGTGGCCATGATCTGCTTCAGCGCGATCCAGTGGCTGGCCAAGAGGACCATCGTCTGCGAGGTCATGTCGATGACGCGTTGGAACTTTTCGTGTGGAAGCTGGATCCACCAGCCGTAGTGCTTCGAAAGTGTCTGATACGCTGTTTGAGCAAGTCGGTTGTTAGTGGTTCACTTATAGTATAATGAAGGGAGGACAGGCCAGGGATTCCATATTTTAGGGAGAATAACGTACCCTTCCAAGACGAAGTATGCAGCTTCGTCGCCATATCCAAAAGAAGCTCAAAATACTCAACCTCCACCCCATCCCGACAGAGACCCCTCAACCCACCAACCGCCTCGACAGCACCGTCCGCCCACTCGGTCCGAATCAGCGGCAGGTCCACCATCTTGGGCTCCAGGACCGCGCTCGAGTCCTGCCCCATCAAGTTCACAAAGATGGGCTTGATGCCCTTGATGTACATCTGCGTGCCGATGATCAAGATGCCGCGGATGAAAGTCATGTACTCGGTCATGCCGTCCTCAAACGTCACGGACTGGAACGTGAGCGCGAAGCACGTCGCGACCAGGGCGTTGGCGTGCTCCGGCGTCGTGCCCTTTTGCTTCGGCAGCTCGGCGAGGGACTTTTTGATGGCTCTTATGGCCTTGATGCGGTGCGCCATGGCGAATGCCAGGAGGCTCGGGTCCGCGTTCATGAGGTCGCAGGCTGCCATCCCGAGAATTGCGTGCATGAGAAATTCGTTCTGTACGGGTTTAGTAGGGTCTCTCATCAATTCAGTTCGTAGAGCTCACGGTTTGGGACAAGCATGGAACCTCATGGGTCCAGATGTTTTCGTTACCTATCGGGTGGTGAGGGTAGCATTGTAGCATAAAGTGTTGGAAGAACCGCATATCTTGCAAACTGAACAGCGGCACTTGATGTTGCGGCTGGGTACACTACATTAGACAATGCACATGGATTACAAATGTTGAAACTGACATACTTGGTGCACAATCGTTGGAGCATTGGGATACTCGCACTTCAAGCCCATTTTGTTACAATGCCCACATGATGGTTGCGTCTCTTGGCACTTTTATATACAACGTCAGTATGCGAGAGAGGGGCAATTGATGAGAATGCCAGCTCACCTTGATGCGCCTTCTCTTGCAGTTGAAGCACCCTCTGCGACTTTTGGTATGCCCTCGTCTCTCAAGTCGCTGCTTCTGAGCGAAACCATGGCGAGACGAACCTTCTCCGCTTGGCCCTGAAGCGGAGGCCCTGTTCGTGGGTGACTCGGAAAGAGTCTCGCTCAAATACGTATTCTCATCTCCGAGCAACATGTCTTCACCTTGGAAGAAGGCCCCATAGTCAAAATCACTAAAGCTTGGGGCGGCTACGATGAGAGGAAGTGATGAAGGAGCGGTGTCCATGATGATGCAAACTTGGCTGCTTGAGTGCTTGAAGGCCTAAAAGCCAGTGTGCGAGTTTGACTATAGACGGTTTGAACGATTTAGTTTTGATGAATAGCTTCAACGGTCAACCTGCAGTAATTGACGTCGCTTTCAGCTAAAGCTGGTGCCAAGGCAGCCACGTCACGTGTGGCAGCACCAAAGATTGTCATCGTGGCAGGGCGTCGGGCGATCGATAGGCCGCCACAAGTCTTAGATCAAGCGTTGCTAGATGCCATTGGCTGCCGATCACCGGCAATCGCAACTGATGTTTGCATTTCGGAGGCTGTGCTTGACAAGGCTGTCTGAGGACATTACCAAAAATCTCTCCCCGTTCACTGAACGACATCGTCTGGGCTTTGATGTGAAGAATGGTTGAGTGCAGCCTCAGTTCGCCGCGCCGCCGATGAAGTTGGTGATGCCGAAAACTGGGCCTCTTCCGAACGGACGGCTGCCGGGGTGGGGTGAGACGAAGCGCCCGCTCTCCTCTACGTCTCACATCGGAATAAGTTGCCGTGCTCTACCTTACCTCCAAGATGGGAGTGTCTCAAACAAAGTATAGAGATTGCGAGCAATCTTGCACTCGATCGTTTAATCCATTTGGCTGCACCACCGATGAAAATGAGGAGACATTAGACAGGAGACAACAAACTCGGTCTTCAATCTCGGCAACTTCATTGAGGATTCAAAACCGAAACCATCTGTCGAGTGCCAATGCCGAGAGGCGCCTATTGAACATTGATGCCAAGGAGCTGGGTAGCGTCCAATTCTTGCCTATAGAAATGCTTCTCGGGCACGCGTTTCTTGTTGGTGCATCGGCAAGGCCTTGTCACATTGAACAAGAAGCCAGTATAGTTCACTTGACAGGATGTCTGCCAATGGAAGCAAATGATCATTCGGTTACGTGACATGCCTAGTCTCCTTGGAGTCAACCTCTAAACCCTCATGGCTGTCGGTTGAGTCGTTGGGGAACACTTAGGGACTGTTTCGATGTCGCAAGCAAACCTAATTGCGGATAGACACGCCGCCGTCCTTGAGCTGACCTCAATCGATGGATGAGTGTGTCCGGCTTATTGACGGGATTATTTGCATGCAATCCTGCAGGAGCAGACTTGAATAGATGTCAACGACTGCAGCTGAGCCAACACCGTTACATGTGGGAGGACAAGCATATGAACAGGAATGAACCAATCCTGGACGAAATGAAAACAGTAGAGTCACCTAGAGCTGATGTAAGGAAGCTGGAGTGGCTTGCAGCATGCAACCTGCAGGTAAGACCGTAAGACATATGTCGGGAAGAAACGCGCCAGACTCCAGTATGAGGAAGCTAGAGTAACCATAAAGTGAGAATTATGGAAACATAAGTCCTTACGGATCCTCTTTGCGCTTGTCGTCGCGCATGAGACAGTTCAACCTTAATAAAGATTGACATCGGATGAAAGCAATGCGTTCGCTCACTGGGCGACCCTCGAGGTCGGCTGTTCGGATCGTGGGTGCAACTATCAGACGTTTACTGCGTAACGATCTCGGGCGGGGTTGACAACACTCAAAGGAGCAGAACTAGACGGCTGGCAGTGCCGAAATGATTACGTACGTCGTGATGAATCGTACTATTTAGGAGCAAAGCCTCGTGTCCTGATATTGTCGGACCTTGCGCGGGCCGGGGCTCTGAGTCGCGTGCTATGGAAGTCGGCTTCAGCCTCTGAAGAAGCAGTGAGCCTGGCAGAGGGCTGCCAGTGAGTCCGAATGATCTGAGCGTCCAGAACGGTATTCACTGCCCTGATGGAGGACAGCGGCCGGCATGGCAGTCCCGGGTCATGGAGCCGGTGACATTCCGAGGCTCTAGCTTCGGCGTGGCGCAGTGTAGCCCTGGCTGTCGCATCCCGGCACGTCTTGCCCTGGGCTGGAAGAGGACGAAATCCTGCTCGACTAACAAGCTTTGGATGATCCGGAGGACTGGCCGCTGGCCTCATCGGCTCTTTGTCAGGGCGGCAGGGAAGTAACGGGACAGACTGGGCGAGGAATGTGGGCGGCTGTCAGAAAAGGGCCAAACATGTGGAAGTAAAGTGCCAAAATGGGCGTTGTGTTGGAGTGAAATGGTGCTCTGATGGATGGGATTCGCTGGACGTGTGCCCCGTGGCGGCGGAAGCTCATTTCGCTTAGGGTTTCACAGCCGGCGCCTTGGGGTCTGGCTTGCCCGGATTGCTGGCCCTCCCGGGTCTGACGCTGTCGAACAGTCGTGGAATCCCCCGAGGCGACTCCATCTCCCGCGCTGAGAGTCTGGACTTGGTGCGCGGTCGATTTTCCCTGGCGATCCATCTGGGTCCACGTAACCGGCTAGCCGTAAAGAGGAAAAGACGCAAAAGGGCCAAGACAACGACAACGTGGGGCCAGCCCAAAGTGGTGAAACGGGTCAAAAGCGCGGGTCTTATCGTGCTCACATGAATACGGAGTAGTCGGCTTGGATTGGGCCTATTCTCCCATGACAATGGCATCAGTCCTTCGGGTTGCCCCAAGCGCGGGGCTGCCGTCCCAAGTCGACCGTTGTCATCCTTTGTTCGTCTGATACATACTGGGCGCTGCGGGATGGGACACGAAAAGTCGTCGTAGGGTCCGCCCTGCCCACTGAAGCCATTCGCCATGCCAACTAGGACTATTCAGCCTGAGGGCCTCGTCAGTACTGGGGGCGTGGTCAGCGCCGCGCAGGCGTCAAAGAAGACCCCCCCTCCCCAGGGAAGGTGACTCGTTGGCTCCGAGGCTTCTCACTGAGGGCCACGCAAGGGCAGGCGAGACGACGAAGGGGCTTTCCCGAGCGGCAATGTCCGGCGACAGTCTTGCTCTAGTTGACATTGATAATTTTGGACGTCTCCCTGGTGATGGCAGGCGCAGGGCTTTTGCCATGAGAGAGCCATGGTCGATGGAGGTCGACCGAGGGAGGAGAGGGAGCGGGGGCCAAGGCAATAATGACGATATTGGAGAATAGTGACTTGGTATTGGAGGCGAAAAGAGAGGGATTTTTCTGCAGCAAGAGACTTTCATCAATAGCAGAGCGACTAAGATGTTGACGGAGGTACAGATAAGGCACTCAACCACTGACCCCGAGCGAAACGTCAAGGCTTTCATGTTGCACTCAGCAACGCGGCTAGCCAGTCGAGCCTAAAGTGCTAAACTCAACGGTGACAGATGTAACTTGTGTGCTTGTAAGCAAGTGATGGTAGCTACGAACAAAACGACGTTCTGATTCTCACCTACCATCGGCTGCCACCTGTGCCTTCCTCTCCAGCCAGTGCGTGCATCAACTTCTTGCAGCCGCTGACTGGCACAACTGGGTCGGATGGAGAAGGGGGCCCGGCGGTTGAGGGGATAAGCAAGGAAGGGGACTCTTGTGGTGAGGTATCTTTTAGCCGCGATGGCACTCAAAAGATACGAGACGAGGTCGTATCGAGCGACGTATCCTTGGCGCCCGGTGTTTCCAAGGTTGCGCCGTGGTGCCGGTTCCTGCAGCATTTGCCCCCCGTTCCTGCATAAGCCAGGGGTGAAAATGGCGCTTCTTGGTCCATTCGCCGCTCAGCCGTTGGCTCTCCCATGGGCCACTTCTTCCAAGTTCCAAGCAGCAAACCTTTCCCTCCCCCTCTTCTTGGCTCTTCGCTGCTTGTTGTCACTGGGAAGCTGGCCAAGAAGAAAAAAAAAAAAAAGGGCCAGCCAGGCCAGCATCAGTAGTGGAAGGGCGAAAAGTCCATAGGCGAGCGCTAGTCCGTCGCTGAGGTGTGAGTGGGCGACAACCCAAAACAATCCAGATGTGACTGTCCGTTTCTCCCTCGTTTGGCACCATTAGACTAGCTATCGAAGCTGGATCTGGTCAATTTACCATTGCCCTAGAGTTGGAGAGCCAGGAGCCAGTGAAACCGAGACTCCATTAATTAAGGAATAGAGCCCAAATAGCTGGAAGAAGGAAATGGACCGTTGGCTCTGGAACACAGATCCTTGGCAATTGAACAATGGCATTGAGTTGAATTGTGGTGACTGACCTGCTTGGAATGTGTCTTATGTCACTGTGGATGTCTCTGATGCTGCCAACCCACGATTCACCACGGCAGTTCTTTGGCTTCTCCGCTCCGGGCAGCTTTTTTTTTTTCTTTGGAGGGGATCGAGGTTGAAGAGTCGAGGAAGTCCTGGGTAATCATCTGTCATCAGGACGCAACGCCAGCACACCATCCCGGTTGTGCTGAGTGCCTCTCCCGTCTGCCAAAGAGTCAGTTCAGTCTAGGAAGATCCAGAGTGTCTAGACCACAGGGGGGGGGGGGGCAAGCAGGAACCACAAATTGGCCGGGATCTGCAGAAAAAAGCATGGCCTGTGAGTCGCTGATCCCCCCATAGAAAACAAAATCTGAGCAAGAAATCGGACGAAGCAATGGGACGAAGCAATGGGACAAAAAGCTCTGATGAACTGCCCGGGGGGCGGCAGTTCCCACTTTCAAATCCACCTGTTACTGTTCACATAGATATCGATCACATGAGTGTAACCACGTATGTAGACGGGTTTTCATGCAAGTCCAGCAAAGAGAAGTCACTGAAATGTGTAGGTACGGGGTATCTTGCGGATAGCTGCCAACCACGACAGCGACCCGACATGAACAGCAACTACCAAAAAGGGCCGCAAGTCAGGGAGGTACGTAACTCCTTCAGGAAGACGACTGTCCTAACAAGGGCACGCTCCACCTGCCACGGTTGTAACTGGCAGGAGCGACCACTACCGCACCACATCCCTTCCCGGAAAGCGCGATACATCCGGCCCGCTTGCCCCCTGCTTCTCCTAGTGCGCGCGGATAGGCAGGTACGGAGGAAGGGGTCACCACGACAGTTCGTACCTCCTCCCTCCTTCCTCGTGGTGAATCGAAAATCAGCCCCGTTGGCTCCAGTCAGAGTCGTACCTCTGGGTCTTTGGGTTGCCATCTTCCATGGGTGGTGTCTTTTGCTGGCGTACGTAGGTACCTGTGTCTCTGCAGCCCCGATGGGTCGGGATCCACAGTCCGCACCTGCTTCCCGCATCCCAACTGCACCTGCATCTGATGTGCCTCCTACCTGCCCACAACCGATCGTTTCCCACGCTCCTTCCTCCCAGTCGACCTCACCTTCCCATTGTTTCCTTCCCTCGTCCCTGCCTGAATTTGTTTCCTCCCCAGCACCCAGTCACTTGCCTTCTTAAACTCCCTTCCTCCCCCACACTCTCCCTTCTTATTGTTTCCCCTTCCTCACACCAACCGGCTTGCCTGTCCCTTCTTCAGTCAACAACACATTCCTTCACCAACGGTCGCCAGCCTCGACCTTTGCGTACAAAAGCAGTTCGTTGTCAACCCAATTCACCAACAACAACCGCACACCACTTTCATTTTTCGTGTCTTTGACAGACCGAACAAACAGCAACACATCATCACTCCTTCTGTGTATCCAGTGATTTTTCCACCCTCCTTCCAAGGCCGGTACTTCACGCCTCGTCAACCTCGTCGAGAAAGAAATCATCAACAGCTTTTCTCATAAGCACCTTCCTCGAAAATCACAAATCTCACCAATCCCCCACACAAGTACAACATCCCTCGAAATCAGCCAAGATGTACACCAAGAAGGCTCTTTCCGTCGGCGCCGCCTCGCTCGCCCTCATCGAGCAGGCCATGGCTTTCAACGCTCATCGCCACCTTCACCAGGACAAGCGCGAGCTGAAGTATGACATAGTCACCGAATGGGTCACCGTCACTGTCACCGGTGATGAGTCGGTCCCTGCTGCCACTCCCACTCCTACTCCTCAGCCTGCGGCCCCCGAGGCCCAGTACACTCCCACCACGACTTCTACCTCGATTGTCGTGATCCCTACTCCCACTCCCACCCCGGTCTACGCCACCCCCAGCACCACTCTCATCAAGTCGGTTGCTCCCAAGTCGTCTTCCCAGGCTCCTGTCGCCGAGGCCTTCTCTGAGGCTGCCGTTGCTGTTGCTGCTGTGCCTTCTACTTCTTCTGCCAAGGCCACTGCTTCCGCCGTCGTCAGCTCCAGCTCCACCGTCGGAAAGCGTGGTGTTGCTTACAATGATCCCACCAAGGTCAACGCCTTCTTCACTGGCGCCTGCACCAACTGCGGCTGGGCTTACAACTGGGACTCTGCTGACAACGGCATCACTGCCACGGGTGTCAACTTCGTTCCCATGCTCTGGGGTCCCATCGACACCCACACCGCCCGCTGGGCCGAGAACGTTAAAGCCTCCATCAGCAAGGGCTCTACTCACATTCTGAGCTTCAACGAGTGCGATATGCCTTCTCAGTGCAACCTTGGCGCCGCCGATGCTGCTACCCAGCACGTCAAGTACATGAACCCCTACGCCACCACCGACGGCAAGAAGATCCAGATCGGAGCCCCTGCCATCACCAACAGCAACATTGCTGGCCAGGGTCTCGACTGGCTCAAGGCTTGGGTCTCTGCCTGTGACACCGCCGGCTGCACTTACGACTTCTGCGTCACCCACTGGTACTCTCCCTCCAGCGCTGCCGACACCCTCTTCAGCCACCTTCAGGCCGTCCACGAGGCCTGCGGCAACAAGCCCGTCTGGTTGACCGAGTTCGCTCCCTTCGGTACCACCGATGAGATCTCCAGCTTCGTCTCTACCAACGTCCCCAAGCTTGACAGCCTGTCGTACCTCGACCGCTACTCTTACTTCATGGCTTCCGACGGCGTTCTCAACTCCGGCTCTGGCCTCAGCGCCCTCGGCCAGACTTACGCTGCCGCCGCCTAAGCTGCTCGAAGCAGGAACGGTTGACTTCTTCGATTCTGGCACACAATTACTAGGGACAGCAAATGTGTATTTTTGGTTCACCGGGATTTTCGGGCGGGCCACTTTCTAAAAGTGAACAAACACTTTCTCTTTTCTTCTGCTGTACATACAGTTAACCATTTTCTCTTTTTCGGGACTTTCGCTTTTCACATTCAGGGGTAGTCACTCGCTGAATACTTTCTCCTCTGGATGATATTTCGGGTCGGGTTTGGCTCTCTGGGTATACCCGACAATGGTGTTTGCGGAATTTTTCATAAAAAGGGGAAACGGGCTCCAGGACGATCCATACGAGGACCAAAAGGATAGACTCACGAGCTACGAACACAAGGAATACCAGGCTGCATAAGCCACCTTATCACATTTTCATCTGTTTCTCAAGTGACTCTGCCTGCCGCGCTGTGATGTCGTTATGGGGTGGTCTTTGGAAAAAAAGTATGTCCGGACGTACCATGATAGCAGGTTCATCATCCATGCTGATGACTACTTTCGCCTTTGCAGTCTATTTTGCTCGTGACTGGTCACGTGCTCGATCGTCAGACTGACGGTCGAATGCAGGAACTAGGTTATCTAGTGTAAAGCAAAATGGAGTTCGTATCATGAGAGGCTTTGGTGAATATTCGCAGCCGTCATATTCCGTCTCAGCAGCGTGCATTCTTCACCGGCACAAGTTCCGTCCGGCGAGCTATTGCCCAAAGTAGATACACAGCACGAGGGACGTCACAATCCGTTACGGCACGAATTCCATTCGGTATATTACGGTGTGCTGAACAATGTGGTTTTAAGCTTCACCTGGGGTATGTCACAAATGCCCGTGCGGTTGGACCGGGAGTCCGGGAGTCCCATACATGGTTCCTTGTCCTTGCCTTTGTGGGAAAGGAAAAAAAGTGTTGCGTTTCTTACGTAGGTCGGAGCTCTCTCCAAGGGTGAAGAAGCTTTTGTCCATCGCGGGGTTTGATGACACATGCTGACTGGAGGGAAAGGCGGAAACGGATGAAAGCTACACGTAGGTGAGGTGGTGATGGGAGCGCGAGAAATGTTTTATGCCGAGCCACTCGTTCTCGTAGCGATGTAGTGAATGTTGAACTCTTTCTCCGCGTTCTGAGAGGTCGGGAGAAGGTGCCAAGGAACGCTGAGTCGGTAGACGACAGAGTGAATCACACTGACGACGGTTGAATCTTTTCCAGAATCAAGAGCAGAATTTTGAGGTTCGGGGCAGGTACGGCTTATGTTGTGCTTGGTGATCAAGTATGATGTCAGCTGCCCTTTCGATGCGACTGCTGTATGCGACCTTGAGATGAAGACCTGTTCGCCGCTTTGCCACCGGCTTATCTTCAATCCCAATCTGATCCGTGAGCGTCAAGCTGTGAGGTTCGCGTAGATGAGTGATCAGTTTCGTGAATCAAGGTGTTCTCGCAATCTCGGAAGGCGCTTGAGTCTCGCCCGAGTGGGATCCTTTTCGAGGGCGCATTCAACTCGATGATGCAGGATGCAGAAGCTCCATGCAGACCAGTGGTCCCCAACTCACATACTATATCAAAGGAGATATTCTTGACGACTGCAATGTGAGAAAGCTAGGGTTGCTCAAATTGGGGATGAACGCCTCATTCGAGGAGTAAGGCGATGAGCCTCTTCACTGCTGCCCCCTGGACGAGCTACGGAAGGCTCCTCACGCGTTTGGATCCAAGTCGAGAATATTGGCGTAGCAAGGGATCTACAGAAGGGCGGCAATCTGAATTTCGACGTGACCCCGTCCGAGCGAGAAGACCAAGGAAAAGTACACTTCTCGCGTCAGTTCTAATAGGCTGCGAAGATTTTGCCCTCCTTCTTTGGATTACCTTTCGGAGCCGAGAGATTCGCGTATAAGCGCGAAACTTTCCTTACCATAGTGAACACTCATCTCTTTTGCAAAATTGCATGAAATGACAGCCAAGAGCGAAGGTGTCACTAACCAGCGATGGTGTGAGAAAAGAAAGCGTGTTTCTTCGGCACTTGGTTCTTAGGGAGGGGAGATAGGGGGGACGAGAAGGACGAGAAGGACGAGATGGAACGATGAGATTTTGGAAGTTCTATTCACCCGAGTCTTGGCTTTGTGTTGCCAATGTTTTGGGTGAGGTGATGGTGCTGATAATGGTTTTTGAACAGCCGAATGGGTCGGACATGCTACCGTAAGCTCGCTCTACGCTGAAGGTACTTGCGAGAGGACTGGCGGGTGACATCTATCGTAGTGTTCCTGTGAGCTGGACATGTCAAGGCCAACTCGGGAAGAAGATCTGCTGAGACGTCGGCGAACTACCCAGGTATAACGGTGAATGTCAGGTGCCGGAGATGGAGGACGTCCGCCAAGGTCACAGTTCTGTTCGCGATTACTTTGGTATGCTTCGCAAATGATCTCTGCGTATGTGACAGCTCACGAAGGTGGGAGCCTCGAGGTCGTGAAACCCCACGAGGAATTGACGAGAAAACTTGACACGAAAGATCGCGATCTACCCCTTGGCGGCAACGTGCCCTTCGACTTTGCCATGTCCGAGATATGGGGCTTTTTTATTTCTTCGCCACCGCCGACTCCGTGAAGTTCTGTGCCGACATGACCAAAATCACCATGATGTGAATAGGTGAGAGGGAAAAGGGAGGGAAATCGGAAAGTGAGCAAGAGAAAAAGTCTCAGCGCCGAAGAACTATCGCCGATGAATCGAGCAAGAAGGGACGGCGGAACGGCGGCATCGTCGAACCATGCCGAAGATGGGATGCAAGGGAGATTTTCTACTTTGCTTGGAGGTTTTCAAATTCCTGTTGGTGGTCCATGTCGGCGATGAGGGTTGTGAGATACATGAGCGGAACTGATGGGAGCGCTTTTGCTTGATTATGCAACTGACAAGACCAATCTCATAGGTAGAGATAGACTGAGGGCTTCGAATGAGTAATACAGATGCAGTGCATTAAGCACTCATTCTTCTACGGCGGGCAAAACGCACTCTATTACTTTGGCAATTTGCATATTAGCCTCTTTCAACTACAATTTGGACTTGATGTCCAAAGGCTATCTACAAACACATGTGCGGTGCTAAAAACCCGAGCAGCTCGCATTGCGTCAATACTTTTACGACATTTGTACAGACGATAAGCCAGTTGAAGAGTTACGGAACAAGACTGTGCTCTACAAGAGCCTTTCCCCTCGAGCCACTTGCACGGAGAGGGGAAGGAGCATGAGATCACGGGCGCAAGGGCCTCATGGAAAACAGTATCCGCAGAAGATCAGTATACCACCCTTGTCACCCTTGTTAAGAACCCTCACCTACCCCAGGAGACCAAGAGATTGGTGGAGATTCTGTTTAAAGCTTGTGGGAGAAAAACTGCTCAAAACGAGCATCATAGCTTTTAGGGACACATCATAGGAGAGTAGAAACTCTCCCCCGGCTTCGACATCCGGACGGGCAAACTACGATCCAATCATCAGATCAAGGCAAAACAGTACAAAGCCACACCATTACTCTCGTGATGTCAGAATCAGTCCAAGGGCGAGAACGCAAGGATTCCCAGTCTCGTTTTGCGGTAGAGTTGCGTCGGGTCGGGATATGGGTCACGAGTTGACCTGAGTTTTGGAGCTTAGGGTTGGGCCGGCTGTCGAAGAGCAAATCTGAATGTAATCATGATAGGCTTCCAAGCTTTTGAGGGCGGGATTGGACCTATGGCGAGATGTGATGAGAGAAGATGGGGGTAAGGGATGGTGTAAGTGGTATTCTGGCTGGCATGACTCGTGGAGGTCAAACTGTGAGCAGGTTACGCAAAAACCACCGTTTCTTGGCCGTTAGCTTAGACCTTTGCTCGAGTTAAGCTTCAGGATACGAATACGTTGCTCCAAAAAAGAAAGAGGCTGAACCATTGCCGGGAACGGGTGCGGATACCTTTGGTTACACCCGAACCGAGCCGGCTTCATGGTGGATATCCGTCTCTCGGTCCTCTCCGTGATGTGGGGATAAACCCGGCGGCGCAAAGTGGAGTCTGGACGAAGACTTGCCGACTTACTCCTCTCATTTTTGCCATTGTGCCATGAAATTTGCCCACGAGGAACGCCAGGCCGCAGATGGAGACATGGCAGCCTGAGCGGCAGGACGGATGAGAGGAGAAGATGCACAAAGAAGGTAGGCTTTGGTGCGCCTAGTTTACGGAATGTACAAATGTGATACTGATTACCCCAAAATTGGGTTTCTCGGTGCTAGTATTAGAGTTGAGGAAGGTCCAATGAGACGGAGATGCGATGGCCCCAGCGCTTGCATGTGTATGAGGTGATGGAGATGCCGCGTGGAGGGGTTACCTTACACATGTCATAGTTGGCTGACCTGACGTACCCTTATCTACTAGCTGCAGTTGCAGCCGGTTTGCCGCCATATCTCGTGATGTGCTTATGCCAATGCCTATACCCCCCCTTCTCATACTCTTTCTAATTTAGTGCTTTAGAGTGTATGATTTCCCAGAGCAACTTCAATGCGTCGTTAGCTAAATATGGCCGTCAGCTCTCGCACTCATCTCATGGAGGGGAACTTTTTTACTTTGCCCCTCATTCTTCAGCCAGTCAATTAGCTCCCGCGGAACGCAAGACAACGGATCTCGATCTCTGAATGGTTGTATGCAGCTGTACACGTGGTCGAGGCGGTCTACATTAGCCCAACAGCATGTGCAAGGAAGCTTGCGTCGCTTAGATCTGACCTTTCCCCTTCCCGGTATCTAAGATCTTTTATCCCCCAATCTAGCCTTTCGCTTGCGCCTCCGCCTCCAACTCTACCGTCTTACATGAGAAAAGCGCCTGGTCCTTCCATCTCTTTGCCCGCATCCTCTACTAGTAACCCTGCCACCCGCCAGGAAGGAATCTTGGGTTATCGGCTCTATTCTACCTGGGCAGGGCCAGGGCAGTGTCAGCCTCAAACCATTCCGTGTGGTGTTCCATCGACTTACTCAATTTGGTGGTTTGTACTACGTGATAATACGAGTCTTCCGAGATACGAGATGCCTGCTGGAGCGCCATCTCATGCACTTCACAACTCTGTCCCATCTTTAGTTTCTCCGATGCTCCGCTCCTTCTCGCACTCGTCTCGTGCTGCGGCCCCACATCCGTTCACCTCAAAGCTGCCTTAGTACCGTGGCTTGCTTTCTTCACGTGCGTGTGTGCTCGAACCCGATATTGATATACAGTAGTCGGGGCCTCTCAAAATCACTGCCCAATGACGACCACAAGGGACGCAGTGACCATAAAGCAGAAGAGGAGAAAAGGAGAAAAAAGATAAAAAGAGAATGAAACTATGTTTCTTCATGTTCATCCTTCTCGACATTGGACAACGAGATCCCTAAAGCGAGAACTCTATCTTTACATATTCCGTGGATCCCACGCCATGGATACTACGGGAGTAGTTCAACGAGTCAAACGTATTCTGCTGCCCGTGCTCTGGATACAAAGTCCGAGGGGGCGTTGTAAAGACGCCTACCGAATCGTCGAATAGAAAGCAGCGCTGCGGGCGTAGGCAAGTACAAAAGAATCTGCGAAGATTAGGCGAAAGATTCAACGCGCGGAAACAAGATGCCTGTGACTCCCTCGCACTTGCAAAACCTGCCTACTACGGTAGGCAAATGCATCTCATCTCTTCCCTCCCCATGTCCCTTAACCTTGTTATGCTATGCAAGCACTTGGCCGTGCCAAGCCTTTGAGACACAAGCATATTCACAGAAACGCGAACGGGATGAAGCACGTTCCCTTTTGGCGTCTGCCCCCCTAAGTCATTGCTAGGAACCTTTGTCACGTTATGCTGGACAGCGATAACCAAATCCCGAGAAACTTGTGCGACTCGGGAGTCTAAATCATACAATATCTACAGCCGCGAGGGACAGGCGGTGCCTCTTGCGTTCTGGCAGTCAGCGTAGGGTAGCAATGGAGCAGAACTTCGGGGAGAGCTTAGCAGGCGAGGCAGGGTCCGCCTTGGCTGTAAGGTTTCTTCTATTCGGACCATGGTGTGTGGAACAAGGAACAGTAGCCTTCCAAATCCCATCACCCAGAGTCAGAAAATCAACTCTATTGACATTTGTTGACTCGAAGGAAGCGAATAGCTACTGCAACTTCTTATGCTGTCCAAAGCAGCATGCTCCGAGGAACTTCTTTTCTATTTTGGACCATGGATGATGCCTCCACTACAAGACCCCCAGTTCCTTTAACAGGAAACCCCATCCTGCGACTAGGGAGGTCGTCCGTGCAAAATGATGATGGAAGAGGGGCCGCTCCATGGTGCGAGGCAGCGGGAAAAAGCCAAGACCGGGGAGACTACAAGCCTTCCCGGCCTGTTTCCTGGAGCCGTAGTTTAACATGACTTATGGGCCCTTGTCACCAAACAAGAATCTCGATTATAGGCTGAAGGGGAACATGATACTCTCTTTACGGGTCGGTCTAGACGACCACCGGCGGCCGTTTGGTATCTTATTTGCGCACGAACCGGGCCAGTATAGCGCGCGAGAACCCGCGCTTGAGAAGCTTTAGTCCTTGCTCTCGTTTGCCTGCACAGCCAGCCCAATCTTTTGATGGAATCCCGATAGTCTCAGCGCTCTTCTCAAACATGTCAAAGATGGGGGAGGGGAGGCGACAGGTACGTCCGAGGAAATTCCCACGTGTCGCGGGGTCCCCAAAAGCCAAGCCAAGCTCAGCTCTCCCTCCACCCCCAGAAACCACACAATGCGCGCGCGCATGAGGAAACGTCTCTCCCGAACAAGGGAATAGGGTAGGAAGGCGTCAAACGGAGTGAGACTCCGAAGTCCTCGACAGCCCAACCACATGGTTGTAATTTTCCTTTCCGCCCTCACACGCAAGGGGAAACCGGGACGACCGCACACCCATTCCCATCCATCCCCATCCCTCCCCATTCATCCAACCACATGAAAAGAAGAGCACAGCTTTCGCCCAGGACGAAACCCACGTGGGATCAAAGAGGCGACACTTCCGACGCCCGCACACTCGGGATTTTTCTCACTCTTGTGCGTCTTGCGTTGGGCTTTGGGCTTTTGGGAAATCCTTCCCATCGGGGTGGCCTTGTGTGACACAAAACACATGGCGGTCAGGTATCTCGGACTCAAAAATGTGGTTGGTCACAACTTTACAACTCTAAGCACCCCAATACGGACCGTAACCAATCCAGACCCAAGGTTTTCGCTAGAATGGCCGTAGAAGCCTGTTCGGCAGATTTGGCGGTGTGTACGGATACCGTGAAGAGGAGATACCTAGCACACACACTCACTCAATCACTCCAATCAATACACGTCAGCCCAACCCATCCGCCCATCCATCCAAGTCCCAGATCGTGTCGAGAACAACGTGGCAGACACGGGGGTTGAGCGGTGGCGGATCTGCAAGTCGTGCCTTAGCTCGACCATCTAGATTCCTCTACCTCTGTAGCGGGCGAATGCTGTGCTCCCTCCCCTCCCCCACCTAGAATCTACCCCTTGCCACAATCGTTCGGTTTATTGGGAAATCACATCAGGACGGCAGATGTCCATCCACCTGAAGATGGGATTTGACTCAATAGACTGGTGAGAGGGGAATGGGCTCACGGGCAAAATACATGTCGTAGGTACGGGGTCATTAAAGTATTTTAGACTAGTTTAGTCTACAACTGAAGATTCCCCATCCTTGGAAGCTGCTTTTGTGAATATGGCAAAATGTAACATTGCCCATCGTTGTTTCTCCACTAGGCCTGTTCATTCAAAGGTATGACATGAACACCCGTTGATTTTTAGCCTATCCTGAATCCTGTGATATATCCGTCTCTTTGATGCAAGAATAACCCAAAGGCTCATGACTAGTATCATGCTTCCCACCACCGAAGACAATTCAAATCCTGTATGTGAACCTCCGCCAGTTCCCGTCATGAAGTAACCGCTCGTCCGTGAGGTATGTGTAGACCAAAATCCGTGTACCGCCTACCCATAGGCCGTGATGTGTATGTATAAGTGTGTAAAGGTGAGAGAATTTGACAATGTTTGCCCTCCCGATGGTGTCCATCGTGGTATGATATCAAAAAATGAGAAGAAATTTGAAAAAGAAATCGTCCTGAATCCCCCACAAGGGGGTAGTCCGAACCCAGAAAAAGCAAGCCGTAATTACGCCCCAGCAATGGTGTTCATGAGGTTGTTTTCCCCCTTAATCGCGCCGTGAAGGTCGGAATGGAAAGCGATGTCGCCTAGAAGAATGCAGTCGCTTTCGTCCTCTGAAAGTAAAACCCCCTCCTGTCATTAGCGCTTTCCGGCCGTGATTTTCGTTTGTGAGCCAGCGACGTATTTGTCAAAGTCCGAACCGCGCCCGCTGATCGGTCGAGTTGACCTGTTCGACTCCGCATACCCTTCTTCAATATCCATCTCCTCGAAAACGGCTGGCGTCGGCTTCGACTCTCGCTTGATCGTGGTTGTCACGTAGACACCGCTCACAGGCACCGACCCGGCGGATGATGTCCTGCGCGTACGTTCTCCCTCTGACGAAATCTTGTCGTCGCTGGTGGCAGAGTTGGAACGTCGGCTGTCCAGCGAAATCTCACCAACATCGCCCATGACGTGCTTCTGGCTTGGTGCGATATGGGGCGAGTAGGGAGCGCCGTCCGGACGACGGAAGTCTTCAGCGAACGGCTCGCCTCGGGAGTTACCGCTTGACGAGCCGATGGTAGCTTGGTTATCCTTCGAAGTAACCCACTGTACAACAATGGCAGAGAAAAGAACTGGGGGAAGGTCAGCTACGCCCGCAAGGACAAGGTCGGATGATGATGGTGGACATACTGTCGCTGTTGCAGCACATAAGGCAGACCCAACCAGGCTCACCGTTAAGGACCATGAGTACGGTCAAGTTACTGTAGCGAGTCAGAAACCTTGAGCTTAAATTAAAGGTGTGCTCAACTTACACAATGCTGCTGGTAAGCGTGCACAGGGCACCGACAAAGGTGCGGAGGGCGACGCTTCTAAGTCGGATGTTTGCAGGTGTTTTGGGGAAATGCTTGAATGAGTATAGACCTGCCACAAGTTAGCTTCATCGTTACGTGACTGGCTTGTTGGAGCGCCTGGCTGCGCTTACTCTTGAGAGGAATCAGGAAGAGAATGGTAAGGTAAACGTTGACGACGGCGTCAAAGGAGATGAGAGGAATCATCGAGACCTTCTGCATTCCGATGTAGCATTGCCCATCGTCAATGCGTGTAATTCGGCTATGCTGCTGTTAATTGTGGATCTTGGTAATGATGCTTCGACGTTGGCTTACAAGATGAAGTTGAGAATAGCAATAACTGCGTAGACGCCAAGCATGCCAAACGAATTGAATAGGTAAAGCTTTGACTGCAGTCTCGGTTTCGTTGCTCCTCTGATAATGTGCTATTGGAGCGTTAGCTATGACCTTGAGTTTGCCTCGTGGAGTCGATATACGCACTGCTTTCTCGACAAGGAAGAGATAAATCAAGACTTTTGTCGAAAGATAGCAAACTAGGCATAGGAGAATTGCACCGTCGCAAATCTGTACGTTCTTGTTGACACCGAGAGCGAATTGGAGAACCGCTGTGACGAAGACGAAAAGGTACGAATCGATATAAACGGCGAGCACGACTATGATTTTCATTAGCATCGCGGATACCCGCCAACCACCAGAACAAATACTCACGCCAGACCACGAATGGTATCCTCCTCCAGTTTCTCAATACTGTGCCTCTTTGAACTGTTCATTCTTCGTAAGTATGCCGCTCCACCAAATTTGTGATCCGTAGGCCACTAACCAAAAAATCCGGAGATGATACTGATCGAGACCAGGCAGATGATGACGCTCATCACCGTTCCTCCAACGGGCTCTGATGTGTGTAGGCCTTCGGGATTCGCCCGGGCATTCATTTCTGGAGCCGGAGCCATCGTGTCCCCGGGGAATGTGATGTCGATTTCGAGTCGGATATGGATTGTTGGATCACGATCTTCCAAACATGAGAGGAGGGTCCGGGGCGATAAAAGGCTGTTCCGAAGGGGACAGAAGGACTATATACCAAGCGCAACCGCAAGAACCGGGAACGCTAGAGTAAAGGGATCGACGGTTTTGATGTCCGAGCTACACTTCGTCTCGCAATGTCTGGGAAGGGGGATACAACCGTCTTTAAGTTTCGTCCAACAGGTGATCGAAGCGTGCGCGCAGGGACGGGAGGGGGATGGGGGCAGCTAAGGTGCAGACAGCAAGCCCAATGCTGCTACAAGGATGGAGGGGGGTGACCGATACGCTAGAGGCAAGGGGGAAGAATAGACTCATCCGCCTGTGGCTTTTTTTCCCTTCTCCTCCCTCTTCTCTCTTTGGGTGTGCCTCTCTGTGCTAGCTTGAGGGGAACGTACCCGGCGAAGTGATCAAGCTGGATGAGTGATAGTAAGAAAACCAAGCCCACTTAGCATGAGATCAAAGGCGTTTGTTTCTGGCTCTGGCTGTGCTTGGCAGGAAGCTACCAGTCTATGGCCCAAGACCGGTCACAGCTGGTTGACTCGGAAAAAAGCCACTATCAAGTACCAACTAGTACTGACTGGACGTGAAGAAGTGACGGCGTTGAAAAATGCAAATGTCCTAGAGGATAGCTCCATGTAGGTACCAGAAGGTAATTCGAGTAGTGGCCCCTGGTGCAAGCCACAGAGAAGGGTATTCCAAAAAATTCAAGATGCTCGAAGAAGAAACGGTTTGAAGACAGCAAGGGAGCTGCCTACACACACCTTAGAAAACAGTGTCTACGTGAAATGTGTAGGTACGCCCGCTACGGTGGTCTCGGCTGCTAGCAGCCAAGGGGGAGTTGAAGGATTCGTGAGTGAGAGACAGACGTACAGTACGCCCGCCGTCCAGGCATGCACAAGCCAAGCCCCAAACGGGAAAAAAACTGAAGAGAAGGGGAGACGGACACCTTACCGGAGGACTTCCTCTGCAGCGTCCTGAGAGGGAAGAAACGGTATCGGTATTGGCTACTTTGGCAGTGCATCACCCCCAGACAAAGGTGACGACAGGAAACAAGAGTAGAAAAAGGCTGTTTCGTCGCCAAGCTCATGTCACGGTGACGGGACGGGGGACGGGGCCGAGGGGTGACTGAGTCGAGGTGGAGGGGCAAATCGTTACGAGAGGGAAAACTCTAATCCAATGTGCCCTTTATCCTGCGCATGCCCTGCGGTCTGTCTGACTGCCTCTCTGCGCTGGCCTTGCCTGTGGTCTGCATCTTTGTGCCTGCCGCAGCCCACAGGTCGAGTCCGCGACAGGAAGAGCGGTTCACCGAGCGTCGTTTGGTAGTGGGTGGGTGGATGAGTGGATGAGAAGTCTACGCAAGACTTACAAGTCTATTACTGTTCGCCTGCGTAAGTAGCTCGAGTCCTTGACCAGGAGCGGGGAGCTCGTACCCTTGTCTGGTTGGACGGCTCAACGGCGCAAGGCAGAGGTTAACTACGACTCTGCAACGGAACAGGGTATTTGAACTCGAATCTGGTTGCCGATCCGGCCCATAAGCCAACCAGGTCCATTGAATATCGACCAACGTTTGGCCCTAAAATTTCTCCATGTCGACCAGGTGTATCGAGCGGATTTGCTATACTGCAGAGCATATTGCATCGCAGGCCTGCTTTTCCTTTCTCTTTCCCACTTTGGCTTCGTCAATGGCACCCTTCACTGGCTGAAGGTTCTTGTGGGCTCAACTAGATTTGAAGATTAGCTCGCAGGTCCCCTCCCCACCTACCTACGGTCCACCATCTAGCACAAAGACGCCGCGATACGTAAAGCTCCGCAAGTGATGGCTGTAGCATGGGCCCTTTCCCGAGCGCCTCTGACGAACAGCGTACAGCGCTACCGCTGAGCACGTCCTGATAGCTTGCGAGCGACTGTGCACATGCAGTCCGGTCTGTGGTCTATCGGTCCCGGCGAGCCGTGACCCCTGGCTCTGGGCCCTTTTGGGGAGGCTGTGGTGGAAAAACGGATATGTCGATGGCATTTCCCGTACCAAGAGTGTTTTGGTGCAGCGGAACGACGGAATAGACAGGGATGGAAATTCTGAGCCGCAGATTCGACAAAGAAGTTGGAGGCGCAGGAGGTGTGGATCTGAGGATACTAAGACCAAATCGCTGATTACACCACAAAGCTGGGGATGGAACCAGCATAGGTAGCCGTTCTAGGAACTGGCTTTTCTCCGCCAAAATGCTGGTGATTTTCCCGGCGTAACCGTGACATATGCGTGAGACCTCTTACCGGTTATCTCGCGCCTCATCCGGTCGTTGCCTTTCTCACAAGGTTAATCTAGCCGCTTGGCCACAATGATGTAGCCTGGCTTGGCTTACGGCCGGGTGATCGCTCGCGTCCAGAAAGCGTCCAGAAGATGGCAAGAAATCAAAGAAGGTTTGGCAAGTCAGATCCGTCAAGAGGGCGAAAGATCCTGAATCAACGTAGTTGGAGGAATAGAGACGAGAATTTGGCAGGTAGTCGGCCGACCGCACTGTCAGTTGGAATGACGGCCGAGACCGCGTCCTTCGTTTCTCATGGCATGCCCCCCTCATTTCCTCGTAACTTGCTGTACCCCCCGGATTCTAGCGAAGCCATTGCTGATGAACCCTTGGATCTAGTGCTAAGAAGTACGTAAATGCTTGGTTTCTCATTTTGAGTCTGTGTCAGAGAGCCTGGGCGGGCAGCGGGCATCGTGCATCGTTTCGCGATCTAGGGTTCGGTTGACCGTTTGGGTTGGAAGCGTGGCATGCCGGACCTCCTTCATCCAGAAAAGGGCCGCTTGTATTGTCTCGAAAGGGCTGCTATAGCCTATAGCCGAAGCACTCATTGCCTGGGCGGCTCAAGAGATTTCGAGATCATGCGGGCACGCTATGTCGAGAGATGGCGGCCGTGTAAAACGTCCCAAGAGTCTGAAGGTGTTGTTCTCGATGGTGAGGCTGACCTTGAACGCGGCAGGCACGAAGGGTTCTCTCCACCGATCTATCGGTCGAGCGTCTTCGTGGCATCCAGATGATGACAGCCCGGCCAATCACAATCGTTGCGAGGAGAGAGCTGAGTTTGTAGCTTAGTGAACGAGCATGGACGGGTGGCTTCGGGCGCTCCTGCATGTAGGTTGCCACGGATGTCGCAATGTCGCAATCTTGGTCTTGAAGAAGCAGGCATAATCCGCAAGGTAATTGTGTAGGGCCTCCGTCCAGAGTTTTTTCCCCCTTTGGTGTGTAAACGCCTTGGCGACCTTTCTTGTGCAAATATCCAACGGGATCCTCCATTGCCTCCTCCTCTTCAGAACTTCAGAGCTACCTAAGCTGACTCAGGACACCGCAGTCCAATGCAGCGCAACCAATCGAGGTCCCGGTCAGCTAAGGTCTAGCTCGGTCTAGACTCGGACTAGTGGCTGAGATGTGGCTGCCGGCGCCGGGTATCGTGAGGCACCGTGCACTCACTGGAAAGCGTGTAAGCAGAACCGGCAATAACACCGACACCGGCACACGCTCTTCGTCGCCATCAGCATAGCAGGCTACAGGTCTCAGGGGCCCTTGCTGCGCAGAAGCTGTACCCATGTCAGGCGTCAAGCGTCAAGGCAATCTGGCACTAGCCCGCCCCAAGAAGAAGCTGAAGACACTCTGTGCATCTATCGTGAGGCGGCGTGCCTCACTGCCGTGGAAACGAAAGTCCAAGCTGAAGGTCGTATTCCAAAGAAATTGGGCGGTAGCAATGCAAAACTCCGTAGACAATGAGCGTTCCATTCCTTGCGCGGAAGGCGGCAGACGAAGGTTCAAGGTAGTAGCGGATGCAGATCCCGTGTGCGATCCGACGGCCTCAAACCACAGCGAATGAAGTGCGGTTGCAGTTGCCAAACAGGAAGGAAACACCAAGAGAAGCACGCGAGCGCATGGTTGTGCGAGATGTATGCGAATCTGCGAGGAAGCCGCTACGAAAAGACGCCAAGTTCCTAGTCCGAGGTATCAGGAAGAGACAAGCAGCTGTCGGGAACCCGGAAGAAGCAAAGATGAGCAAACATTTGGTATTGTGATTATCCCCAGGTCCCGTCGTCTACCACAAAGACCTGGAGATACGTATTGCTGGAAGGAAGAACTCTTCCTCCGCTAGTCCCCGCCCGAGGTCCCCCGAACCCAAAAAATACTGGAGCCATGCGGATAAGAGCCCCTGTTCGCCTCGCAGCAAGCGGGGGGTCTGTGCGACGTGTTCCGGGGAAAGAACCACAGGTCCAAGAATGCAGGGGTCCTTCCCAGCTCCTCCCAGCTCCTGTTTGAATCTTGACTGACGACATCACCATCAGCCACACAATGTCAGCCACGTCGGCAGCGCGGGGTGACGACAAGATGCCATCTACATAAGGTACCTACCCACAGCAGCAGTCTTCACCTCTTTGTAGCAAGGAGGCTATACCGCTCCTAGCTTTTACTCAACCAGATCTCTCAATAGCCATGCACGATGCTCCTCTTGAGACCCGGACGATCAACTTTTGCGCAAACGTTCTCTCTTACGTGTAGAATGTTCGAAGACCCTTTCACTCCTTCACTCCCTCACTCCCGTGACTAAATCAATCCGCCATCTAATCTCGTTCGCGGCCCGCCAGATCTCTCGTCGAATGCCAAGCTCGCCGGCTCGGCAAGACCGTGATCCAAGATACGCGATCCTCATTTCGGCCAGCGCCTCTTGAGGGTAGCGTGAGGTCCGAGACCTCAACCTTTTCCCCTTTCATGGTTCTACAGGAGACTAGAGGAGTACCTTGAATCAAACCACCATCAACCATACCTCGCCGGACTGCTGTGCCCATTCACGGCGCCGAAAGGAAGTACTTGCGGGTAGATTGGGGCATCTGGTCTACCCTTCCCTACCGCATCCCACCGGTCCGTAGAAAACAAGGTTTTCGATCACCTCGACTTTGTGTTACCTACAGTTCATCTGTTTTCTTCTCTTCCACGGGATCCCATCCAGTGCACGATGGGGCCCGCCCGCTCTGAGACAAGACATTCCAGAGTGAATCCGCGAGAGCTCTCAGATGACCACTTACAAGGTCCCCAGCAGTCTGGTTCTCGGGACTCTTGGCACCCTGAGAGCTTGCATAAGGATGATCTTCGTCCACCGGATTTGGATGGACGGATCTAGTCGTCGACGATCTCTGTGAGACACGACGAACTCAAGCAAAAAGCCCCTCTGAGACATTTGGAACCTCCTCGGTCCTCCCCAGTGCCGTGGTGCCTGCCGCGTGAGCCATCTTCGTGTCTTGGCAAATCACCATGGGCCTGCCTATTGCACAATGATGGGAGCTTCTTCATACATAAGTACAGAAGCATTGTTCAGAGTAGACGGAGCACTCCTTCAGGACAGATCTTCAAAAGCTCCCATAATAGGACTAAGCCAAAGAGATACGTATGTTCCAACATACGCTAGTAAAGGGTAATTACGTACAAATACACTCGAAAAGGGTGAACTTTTCTACGGCTTCATGTACATTGAATACAATACACAGTAAACATGTACAAATCCGCCAAGGTCAGGTTCAAGACGTGAGTCAGATGAGGAGTTTAAGATGTCTTACCTTCATCGGGTAATTCGTCGCCTCTGCCAAGGCCCTCAAAGCTCTCGTCATAAGAATAAACCCTCTCGGGCCTGTAGATCGCTCGCAATAACTTAGCGGTACAAAGAGCTGCAGCGCAAAGACAAACAATCAAGTCAGATTTTCTGACACTACGGAATAGCTTCTAGAAATGCTCGCAAAACTTTATAAACTGGATAGTCAGACAATGGAGTCTTGTGAAACGTTGGCGGTGGCTTCTAGATAAGCCAAACGAAGATCTCGGTCTCTGGCCTGGCTGCGAAAGGGAAGATCTTCCAACTTTCACGGAGTCAGAAGGCTTGTAAATAACCACAACGTTCAATCCGCAGAGATACTTGCCCCGGCCAAACCTCTCTCAAAGATCCCCAGCGTCCTCCAAGCTAGCAAAAACTTCGAAACGCAAGAATTACCCAGTAAGGAAAAACACCAACCACACCAAGAAGAAGGATCACCAACAATCCGCCCCTGACTACAGCAAACTAGCTCATCCCGCCCACTCCTCCGCGCCGCCCGTACTCCGGCCGAAACAGAATTCTCCCCAAGGACGAGCTCCTCAAGGCAAAGTCCCCAAAGCCACGAAAGGAAAGAACCTCGGGAACTTCCCGTTCGTTGCCACTTCTCCTGCCTTACCTAGCTACTTCCTTCGCACCAAGAGGGGCAAGCATTTCCGCTACAGCTTTGCCTCTCCCCTCCTTCCCGTTCTCTTTATCCGTTCACAAACGGGTTCCTTCTCGCCGTGCTCGCCATCCTCTTCGCCGCCGCCGCCGAACTTTCCGCGCGGAACGATCCACCGTTTTCCTCCTCTCCTTGGCCCTCCCACCTCCTGCCTTCCTTCCGCTGGAGCTGGTGTAGGCACCAAAACGCCACGCATCAAAGTAGATCTTTGCCGTCCAAGGTAGGCTGGACGCTAAACCCGTTCTTCAACTTTTCTCTATCCCCTTCAAGCCACAAGAGCCCGCCCGTATCGTCCCCTTCGTCTTTGGCGTCAATTGATTCCAGATGGCTAGTCTAGGCTCTGAGTGTGTTCGACTATTCTCTCTCTCTCTCTCCTTCTCCTACTTGCCAACTCTCAAAGAGACATGGGTGATGGATCACCAACAGGCTAGTCGAGTCATTTAATTCAGATCGTCATTCAAATCCTGTCTATGCTATGCACTGTTCGCTCCCCTCCTTTGAATAACATGCTCTGGTTTTGCTTCTAAAACGATAAACAGCCCGTGTGGTTCCTAGGCCCAACCCATGGCTGAATTATGCAGGCGTTGGGGTTGACGACGGTTCTCATTTCAAACCCTTCCCCTCCTCGCCGTCCTCATCCCGAGCCATCAGCTTGATGGCGTTTGTCCGTATCCATCATGCCAGGGCTGACTCCGTTGAACAACACGGGCTAGCCAAATGTACAGTCGCCGTCGCTCAACGCTCAACGGCTGAAAGCAAATGGAGTAAGCCGGCGTCACATTTCCGCCATGCTTCCATAACCCGCTCAACGCCATGCAATGCTGTCCTTGATGTTGTTTTGTGCCCAGAACGCCAATGTCTATCCGTCGAAACTTGAAAAGGGGATCTCTTCCACATTGATGCCTGTGACACCCTTCGTCATCGTCAATGTGTGTGTTGTGCTGTTGTAGTCGTTGTTCTCTCGTGTCGTTAATATTTCCTCCAAGACTTGCTTGGGTACACCCGCCTTTCGTAGTCTACGCCAATGTGCTGAATGCCCTTTACGTTGATTTAGGACTGAGGTCCCGTTCGAATCCGGAACTTGTCGCGCAGCTTGTCGGCTAATCTTGCCCTGCGGCTCCTATCGTTCCTCTCCTCACCTCCAACGTCGACCGCGCTGCTCCCAGCTTCACCCTGTACTTGGTGCTGGGTACGGTATTGTCGAAGGGCTTGAATACGCTCTTCTGCCGAAGCATGCCTCAACCTGTTGAGGTCAAACAATCGTGTCCTCCGTCGCTGCGAGGTGGAAGAGCCATCGCTCTCATGACCATCCAGCTCAAGCGGGGGCGGAAGTTCATCACTAGGATTCTCTGCTTCGCCTTGTGGGCGGAGGTCAAGACGGCTGAAAATAAGTGTTAGCAGAATATCCAGTGAAAGCCTAGTTCGTGTCTGAGACGACGCGGCATGGGCTCTGCGAGAAGATAGCAAACTAAACTCACCATAACGGGCATGTGCCTGAGACGTTGACCAGCCAGGGGTCTACACAATTGGGGTGGAACTTGTGGTTGCAGGGCAGCACGCGGACATCTTCACCCACGGTGAAATCTTCGGTGCAGATTGAGCAACCAAGATGCTCATCCTCCTGTCCTCCAGCAGCTGGGGTGTCGGAACCAGCACTCTTGGCGGCGCCGGCGACAGTTGCAGCAGCTCCGCCTGCAGAAAGAGCACCAGTCGCAGTGGCGGCCGCATCGCTAGTCGTAGCGGGGGCTGTTTCTGTCGCTGTAGCAGTGGCCCCGACATCCTTGGTACTCACTGGAGCAGCAGCACCCTGCCTCTCAACAGCCGTGTCGTTGGTTGGTACGTTTGACGCGCTCTCCAATTCGATGTTAGGATCCGGCTTCGCCTCCTGCCGCTCGCCAAATTTGACAATGGGCAGGGTATCCAGCACAGCGCGAGCGAGGCCCTTGGCACGGCTCTGGCGGGGACGGCCGTTGAACCCGTTCCTGGGACCGTATCTTTCAGGGTAGCGGTGAGCCCTGACGGCGCCGGTGGCGATGATAATCAAGAAAAGCAGTGTAATCAGGCCCGTAATGCTGTACAGGATGCTCATGGCGACAGCAGAGTTGTTGCCGCCGCCGCCGTTTCCACCATCACTCGCAGCGCCTGTCGCGTTTCCTGTGATGATGACCTTGAGCTGGTCCGCCTCATTTGTGCCGTTGAGAATACGCAGGGCTTGTTGAGAATCTCCAGCATCCGCCATAGTGAAGATGGAGTAATACGTCAGGTCCGAGCCGGAAAGCATACACCAGTTGCCGACCGTGCTATACAAGACAATAGCCTTTGGCTTGTTTTCCATCAGGGTGCCCAGCATCATGTTAGGGTTGATGAAGCCACTGCCGTCTTGGGTGTCGCAAGAAAGGTACGCGACCTGAGTATTTGATTTAATTTGGTTGTAATTCGAAGAGTCGGCGGCTACCATGGTACCCTCAATACGAACGGCCTATTAGGTTGTTAGTAAAGTGTTCCACATCCTTGGATGAGCAGCGACAGTTTTGCGCTGCCCGACCAGGCGACGGAAGGTTTCGTACCCCGCGAACAACGTCGGACTGGTTCAACCCCAGGTTCTCCGTCGACGGCATGACGATGAACGACAGTGGGACGGTGCCACCAGCCGTCGACAGGGACATCTGCATGGCCGACCTCTCGCTCCACGATGGGATATCGTTCTCGGGGGTGATGGTTGCGGCCTGCGCCATAACACCGACGACGGCGCAAGCCAGGACCCGTAGCAATAACGACGCCATCTCGCCTGTCGATTGGATTACGCCTCTTCTCACGTTCGCACGACGGTCGACGTCGCTTTTGGGCGGAACGGAGGGAGAGGGGAAGAGCGACGGGAAGGGTTGTCAATTTCGAACGACAAGTGGTGCGACCTGAGGAATGAGGAGGCGCTCGAGGAAATATGTCGGAAGAGTAGTGCAAAAGGCGTAGACTGGTTGGTATGATGGCTCAAGTCGCACGAGGTGGAGATGGCAGCACGCAGCACAATGCGTTCGCAGATTTGGTGACGGGGAGTTTGGTCGGGCTCGCTTGCTGGCAGGCCGATTGTTGGAAGAGGAGGGGGATTGGCGTGTCACATCGCCTCGGAACCGTGAATATCAGATGGTTATTTCCATTCCCAAGATTTGATCGTGTAGCGGGCGAGCGAATGTGCGTTTGTTGTACTCAGTTGAAATCGTGCCTGTCTGCGGGGTGGTGGCGGGTAAGTATCGGGGTGTCGTCGTCGTTATTACTGTCGCAATCGTCCGTTGGTGATTTGGGTGAATGTTGAGATGCGGATGGGAAAAAGAAGGGCGGCTCGGCGGGTAGTGGTGACGGGGTCGTGGGTGGTGGTTGTAGGAAGAGGAGGAGGAGGGAAGAGAGACAAAAGTCACCGGAAGGGATGGGGAAGGAACGGTAGTGGCGGGTCACCAAAAGAGACGCACGGCAAGTGAGCCGGACGGGCATCAGCGGTACGAGACTACGAGTATTCAAGGTGTGGGGATACATGGGATTTTGGTGGTCTCTGGCAGGGCCAGTCAAGTACCCTTGTCTACCTTAGTGGAGGAATCGCGAGCGCCAAGACGAATGTGGAGAGACGGACAGCGGAGGTCGGTCTCACTTGCGGCGACACAGGGCAGCCCGGGCACCCGGGGGGTTGGTCAGCTGTAGCAGAACTGGGACAGGATAATAAGGTGCGGGCTGTGGATGATGTGGTCTCGTGTCGGGTTACTCGACGGGATTATCCAGTTGCTGATAATCCATCGCAGTCTACAATAATTTCTCCGTGTGTAACAATTGGCTAGGGGGTCATGTACAACTGTACATGTCATTCTCCCCTCTTGACCGCAGGGAACAGAGCCGCAATTGAGGCACAGCAAAAACTTGAGACAGCGAGGAACTCTGTTCCAACGAGAATATCCGTATCGCATAGCGTATATCGCGCCATTTGGGACGTTAAGTTGGTAGTTAGTTGCGGTTTATTAAGGTATTATCTGACTGACCAAGAGCTGACCAAAACGGCGAATACGTGCATTATCCAGTATCTTTCCTTCCAGTTGCCAGTGCACATCACCACCCATCTGCAATAAGCTGAGATGAACCTGATCTGATTCCACGACAGACGAAGCTAAAGTCCCACTCTGTCGAGGGTCATGTCATATTTCGCGGGCTGTGACTGGGTCAGAAGATTTGCCTCAGATGCCCGGTTTTCTGACTTTCAAGGTTGTCTCTGACCTTTCGAGACCGCGCGAGACCACACTAGAGAGTCAGGAACGTTAGTGAAGCGAGTCGAGGAGCTCCGTCTAAATGTACCCGCACGCCTAAAACCGGGTGGGGTGATACCTTACTCGAAGGGGCCACGTCAATCGCAAATATTCCGAGGTACCCGCCTGCTTCGAACTTCGAACCTGTTGCTTTCTCAATGTTCTCTCAGAGTTCAATGCTTAACTCTTTTCTCTCCATTCTTAGGTTTTCCACATTGCCAATTAAATGGAAGCCATCGCATCCGAGAATTTGAGTGCTTGAAATACCTTCTAAGGCAGGTGGGACCTCTAACCTGTTTTCCATTCATTGCGCCTCATTGGAAATCAAAAACAACTTGCTCACGAGACTTGAATCGCGATATACGGATGTTATCGAATCAACTCGTTTCCGAAAGTGCCCTTGTTTACAATCACAAACCCGCGCGACGCCCGTTCAGAGAGGGCGACCATTTCCCGTGTGTTTTGACAGAGTCCCCGGCAGCAAAATCCCGAACAAAACGGCAACATTTGGCGCGTTCTGACTGGCCTACGCTCCTTGGCTCTCTCATCAACGTAAGGTAAAGAGAGACAGCCAAGCCTGGGCGTTTGCTGGGCGGCCCAGCAGACTTGATTCAAAATTCACCGTTTTCATTGAAATACCAGTATCGAATAGTTACACCAAATCTCATTTCCTCATCGCGATGAGAATGAGCCCCAGTAGCCGAGTCACTTCTCGAGTTCTCGCACAGCACGACTCAAACCTCGAGTCAGGCCTTCATTTCGTCCCAGGCCTTCGATCGAACTAATGCCTTCTGTCATCGGAGAATAACCAACGGAAAATGATGAGAGGAACTCCTGCACGATGGCACGAACCACCAACTGACCGCGAACGCTGTCATGGCTGCATACGAGACACTAGATCCATTGCGTAAGCCCATCAACATCAACAACACCATCACGTTCCTGGCAATGAAGCAGCATCAACAATAACCAAAAAAGACAACGGCACAGCCGCAGCATCAGACGAGGGGGTAAGGGCCTCGACCTGCCCTCGGCTCCCAACCCGAGACGTCGGGGACGAGAGATAATCACAGAGTATCCTTACACAACAAGATAACGAGAGGCTCAATTATGCGACACGGAGGTTAACCGCCAACCGGCAAGGTCCATAACGGCATGGAAAGAGGGGCAAAGCCGCAAAAGCCGCAAAAAGGGCTGGCCCAGAGCCTCAAGCAAAACAAACCGCAGCAGGAACACGGCAGAAAGTGAGCCGCATTCATTGTGCGACACCAAGTATTCGGGAAGAACCCATTTCCCCTCCGAAAGACAACCGCCTAAGCGTGCCTGCTCTCCCTCCTCCGAATCCCGGCTCGCTCGCCGGGGACAGCTCGCAAGGGGACGATGGGGATGAGGAGCCTCAGAGCCCTTGCACAGATCGCCAACGCATCTGATGCGACCGTAGGACCCGGTCTTGGCAAGCCCTTCGAGACTGCCCTGTGACGCCTCACAGCAGCCTCCGTTCAAGCGAGGCCCCCCGGCCACTGCCAACCCGCTTCGGATCATCCGTAAATGCTATGCTCCCTCCGTTTCCTATCCTGATCCAAAATCTGCCGTATACATAAAAAAGGCCTGGAATAGCCCCCTTTTCTTTCGGGATGCGGGCGACGGACGGGATGACGAGAATCAACACAATTGGTTCCGTGGTAGGTAGTCGGGACGGGGAATTAGGGAGCAAGAAAAGGAAGCTAATGTGATGCAAAATGCGTGAACGTCCCATGGGGAATCTGTAACCACACAGACAGCCGCGCCCCTTTCACGACTTCTTCCATTCTTCCCCCGCAAAACTCCCATATCAACCGCAAATCTGGTCCTCGGGATCCCTGCATCCCGACCGTCCCGTGCCTCGCCAATACTCCGGACAGCCTCCTCTCTCTTCTCTTCTCTGTCCCGTTCCGTTCTGTTCTCTCTCTCTTACCCTCTCTCCCGGCCAGCCGAGCCAGACTCATCCAGCAAGAGGCTCAATGGTTTCGGTAAGCGGGTAACAGGGGGCAGACAACCACTCTGTCCCAAGACTTTACGCGCTCCCCCCCCCCCCCCCCCCCCCCCCCCCCCGCCCCCCCCCCCCCCCCCCACCACAAAGGGGCCAAAGGTTTCGGGAAGGGGGGAAAAGGGGGGAAAAAACCCCCCCGTCCCAAAACTTTTCCCCCCCCCCCCCCCCCCCCCCTTAGCCTAACGAAAAACCTCCGACCACACTGAGACGGCGAGCCCCGTTTGAGCGCAACTCAAACCGATAGAGCTCAATGCTATATCGCCCATCGCACGCCCGGTTGTCTCATCTATGCGCTGCCCTTCATTTTCCCCTCCGATTGTCGTCTTTAGGCGTACTTTACACTTCACCACCGTTGTCTTCTGCATTGTCTAGTTTTAACCAGTAGTCTTCTTCGCAAGCCCTCACGTAGGTAGTTCGTTACCTAAACTCATCTCAGATCCTAATTATTCCGCGTATCGGACCGCCAATATCCCCTCGCCTGATATCGATTCACTTGAGCGTACCGCGGCAAAGCACTCGCAAACCATCTCTACTCATCCAAGTACCGCAGAGTCTCAGACCACACTCCCATCAACTCCAGACAACCGCAGCTCCATCTTTGTCGCCATTGACAGCCCACATTCGGGGATCGGCATCAGCCCTGTCGCGCGGTAGATTGGCATTGGCGCCCATCTCAGCCGGTCTAGACAGATCGGCCTGAACCATGGGCAATCTATCCGTACCTGTACTCCTTGAGTCTTTTTGACGTCTCGCCAATTCGGTAGTCCGGCAGGTTATAGTCAAGGACCAGCACGTAAACCACTATGTACCGCGAACCCCCTTAACCTCTGACAACGACGTCCCGTACAGATTGCAAAAAGAGCCTCAAGCGAGAGAAAGAGTTCCCATGGCTAGGTCCATGCCCTAGATCATGCCCCCTGTATAATGAACCCTGCCTCGTTGTCCCTCGCCAGGGAGGGCTCTGCTTCAAGAAGCGACTTGATCTCCGGTCAGTTCGGATACCAACTTCTTGCATAGCGTTTGGCTCTTCAGTCCACTCTCTGGGGATAAGTAGCCCTCGGTCTACCCGCTGACCTTTCTCCTCCGCAATTCCACGTGGTGTTCTCTTTCCTGCCACATACTTTTGCTGAACCTTTTCCTCGCCCAACCTTGTTCGCCAACATGTGCTCAGGTGAGAGCCACTGCGTTCCGCATCTTCCTCCGAATACACTTCAGAAGAAAACCTCCCGAGGAGCCCGGATACGTTCTCGGAAGCTGACGCTGTATTCGTTTGGTCTGCTTCGCCAAGGTAAATATTCGGAGGTTTAGGATAATGCCGTGTCCGGCTGACGAGCCGGCTCCGTCTGGTATGACGAGCCCATTCTCACATGGGCAGCTTCCGCTTCCGCTTCTGTTTGTGAAGCCTCGCCTTGACTGAAGGCGCGCAATCGCGGCTGCTCGCCGTCGCGTCACGAGCAATCCACCTGATCAAAAACCACAGTGCAGATGAAATCGACGTCTGAATCTTTTCTCTCTCAGTTTCGCACTCCGTTCCAAGGCCGAAGCCCCGTACTCGGCTGTCCGTCCCAGGCTGACCCCCGTAGCAGCCCGCCCACGACACTTTTGCAAGGCCGCAAACCCTCCTCATCCACCCGGACCCCCGGTCCTTTCCCGTCTGCCTTTTTTCCTCCTTCGTAAACTACCGCCCGGCACACACCTCCGACGTCAAACTTCAAGCTTCCCTTCGTCATATCCATGGATGAACAACTCTGGACGATCCGGAGTAGGGATGCGGCCTTTGTCCCAACTCTCCTCAACATAACGTTTGGCATTGCATTATATGCATTGATCTCGCGCTTGTCTGATACTTTTTACTGGACCCCCATCTGGCCAGCTTGACGAACGCCACGCCAATGCAAACATTGTTTGTGGTTCGCCCGCCCTCCCATTCGGCTCCTTCGGAACCTTCCCTGCACCTTTGCATTAGGGATCGACCGTCGTTCAGTCTCAGATGCTAAACTCGTCTCTTTGCCATCCATGCGGCAGAAATACTCGTGCTCGTTTCTGCCAAATCTCGTACCTCTATTTCTGAATCTTCACTCTTGTGGCAGGCCGCAGCCGGCTTCACGTGAGACGCAGCTTGTTGGAAGGCATCGTACACAGTAGAGGTTTTCACGGCATGCAAGATGCCTCAGTGCTGCTTGAAGCGTGTAGGAACATTGTGTTACCATACAATCTCGCAGCATTCATATAAAAGATGAAGTTTTCTAGCAATCTGTGCAATGCCATCAGTCAGAGCTGGGGTTGAGAAATCGATGGATAAAGGGAAGGATCGCTTGTCATCTAGCAGCCACACTCGTCGTGCATTGGGTAGAAACACATGCCAGGTATATAGTAGTTGTATTTCCGGCTCAAACACCTGTCGTGTCCGAGAAACCTGTCTATCCCGGATCCATGACTACTGGCTAGCATCGACGGTGCTTCCCCAGATCATCATCTGCCCTATCCGCCAGGAGCCTCAAGACTCAGCACGGGGTCGGCAGACACCTGATTCACGCTTTCCAAAACCTATCCAAAGTTAGCGAGACTCGGTATTCCCTGACAAACGCTGGATAGGATTCCTGTCCTCGTTCATGCCATTCCTGACTGCAAACTTACTGCATCTTTTGTCCTACACCCCACAAACCCTCCTGTTCCTTTTTTCCTTGTAGACTCTTAACCTTTATTCCATTGTCAGAAGATCAGGCACCGAGAACGAGACCTCACCCTGTCGTCAAGATCGAGTCACGTCGCCGGAGCGGACCATGCGTGATGAAATCATTGACACAAAACGGTATCGTGATATCTTATGCATGTCCCAGGGAAAACTCTGACCTTATAGCCAGCCGGAGGTCTACAATGTGTCGATGGCGTTTGGTCGCTGAAAGAGTCTTCGACAATACTCCGTGATGGAATCGGTGATCCTGACACCAGTACTTTACTACTGCTTCAGCCTGTTCCGCGGAAAGTTCTGCAACAATCGCTGGCAAAACAGCTCATGAACTTGGTCGCGAGGCCGTTTAAAGTCATCCGACCAAAATGAACGTTGGCCCTGATCTGGATGGCGTTCAGAAGCCATCTGGTTTCCGACGCTGAGACTACGGTCAAAAGCATTGTGCGCAAAGACCTGGCTCGGGAAGCAGCCGGTCACAGAAACTAGGCGTTCTCATGCCGCCGGGTCCGAGTCAGAGACTTCCTTCCCGTGGAAGATGCCAGTCGATGGTTGTAGCAGGCCCGGTTCGGATTCTCAAAGACAGGAAACGAACTCAACCCCAAGGCCAGTTCATCTGAAGATGTGCCGAAAGTAGGAGAAAGCAACGAGGTGTCGAGAAATGCGATGGACTTGGACACCGTCCGATATTGATGATACAGATTGGGTCTGGTCCTCGACGACACTGTCGAACCACCGGTTTCGCACACAGGGCATTCTACTCGAAAGAGGAAAAAGCATCGAAACTTCCTATTACTGCATCGACCCCCCAACTGGCGACTTTGCTGATCAGTCCAAGACCTCAGCTCTCCGTCGAAAGAACGTGGGCCCATCTCCACCAACCACTCATGGAACCTTGACGCGCGAGTTCGTCCCATTTGCATATCCGGACTTTGGCTGGGGACTGCTGCACAGAAGAAACGGGGTTTGTCTGCAAGTAGCCACGCGACCATCTGAATGGGCCTTGGACAAGAACTCCAAAGCGCGGTAAAGATGGCGCCGAGATGGCGCTTCGCTTCTCTCAGATCTCTTCCATGTCTTCCAGGTCGTCCAGGACTGGCCAGTTGCCAACCTCAACCCGCTCGGGCCTCACAAAGACTCCATGCTTCAGAGTCGATTCCTCGCCCCAATACCGCGTTCCGGCAATGCTGCCGTCGTTCTTACCAACGGGTTCATCAAGATGAACTCCGATCCAAGGACCCAGACCGCCAGGGATTTCCTTGACATCACCAACATACCGGACAGTTCCTCTCCGAGAATCTTCTCCGCCCACACGGCATCGTTTACCGACTTGAATGCCCTTTTGCTCGATTTCTTGCTGTAAAGCATCAATCTTGGCCTGCTCGTGGCTTGGCGCGTCGGGGTCGAAGCGACCAAGCTTCTGAGCCTTCTTCCAGGCCAGCACAGAATCGGACTTTTTGGCGTACTCCTCCTCTGGCATAACATACTTCTCAACTCCCGAAGTATCGGTAAAATTCGGGCGAGCTCCCGCCGGCCGAGTGTCAGCCACCTAAATGTAGAACGATCAGTAATGATTCACCTAGTTACGAGCATGGCTGGCCGGTTGCCTAAGGAGGCAGTAAGCTGTAAGTCCCGACAACGAGGCTCACAAGCCATGCTACTGCCGGAGGCAGGTAGTTAATCTCGGTTACCTCCGTGACAATGACTACAGATCACCCTCATAGATCCGACGGTGGCATTGTGGTCATGGAAAGGAGAAGCATGCTCGGAAGTCGACCTAGACAACGAGCTGGGTGGCATGTTGAGACGAATAAGGGGGCTACTTACATGCAGCTCGGCGTAGGGTGCCAGGGGAAAAGCTGTCAAGTAGGCGCTGTCCTCATCGGATGCTTCAATCGGAACCGTGGCCGAGGCTGTTTTGAGGCTGATTCTCTGGGACGAGGGCGGGATACCGGTAATGGGTTCCAGCTTGGACCTCAGCTGGCTGATGGTCCATGATGGGGTGATGCGGCGCTCTGACGAGGAGTTTTCCGAAATGACATGCAGAGGAACATCGGCCATGGCGGGCAACTTGGGCTGGCTTCTGGGGCCGAATGGAACGAATGGAAAGAAATCAGGGCTAGACTACGAGGAACACGTGGGGCCTCGTCGAGCTTGTTGCGTATCTGGAGTTCTGCGGAGGTAAGGTAGGCGAGGGAGTTTTGGTCGGAAGACGTTGACGAGCCGCGAAAGGGACGATGACGGCAGGGTTCTGGAACCGAACAGATTAGGTACCAACCGGGCAATTTCCTCTGGGCCGAGGAGGGGGCTGCACAATAGGGCTGGATGGGAACGAACCCGTTAGATGCAAGTCAGATGCACGACCCAGTGGCTCTTGGGCTGCTGAGTATTGGGGTAGCAGCGGGGTGAACGGGCGTAGACGATAGAGTAGTGCGTCGGTAGATTGCCCGGTGACGTTGATTGAGGTTGCAAATGTGTTTTTTTCCTCCTTCGGTCAGTGTCAGGCTCCAAGAACCAAGGTGCGGTCAAGAGAAGTTCAACCGTCGTGTGTGCCTGGACTGAAAATGAGGATCAGTGGGTGAAATCCGATCAAGAGCGAACGTGGAGGCGGTTCAAGCCTCACTTACCAGGAAGTGGGTAACGGAGGGGGTGTGAGACTAGCGCCTGACGGCATTGGCGTCCAGTCTCAACCTTCCCTCAAAGGCTCAAACCCACCAGCCAGCCGTGCCAGCTAAGGAAGGCAGGCTCCAGCCACAAACGATACGTACCTTGGTGTAACCCGTCTGCCCCTCCTCCTCCCCCTCCTCGTTCTTGTTCCATCTGCGGTGCCCGTCCCTAGGTACCTTACCGCTGGGCAATTGCTCCAAGAGGTACGGAGTACTGCGAGAGGTACTGTACGAAGTACTTCCAGTCGTACTCAAGCAGTCAAGCTCCCGCCCCCAATCCCTCCCAATCGAACGAACCAAGGGAAAGGGAAGCATCAACTGTAGGTACATACCTTACGAATGGGCTTCTCTCCTTCTTCTTCAACTGAGTTGATGACTTGTCAACCCATCCGCCACATCCTTTCTTGTCGGTGTTTCCCCCTCATTCGACCACCGCCTCGTCCTCATCCTCGCCCAACCTCTGTTCGCTCACCGCCACATGAGAACAGCAAGGCCAGAACCAGAAACAGGATTCCCAGTCTTTCAATGTACATCACCAGCCGTCGTTAGGCATCCCTGGGCAAGCCTGACTGGCGGCTTCGTACCAAACATGGCAGCAGTTCCAACCCGGACACCAGGTCGGGGACATCCACGATACGACATATCCAAGAGACATGCCAACCCGGGTCTTCAGTCAAAGCTGAACCTTGACGCAGAAATAAGAATCTTGCTTCGTGACATTGTCACACAAAATCAGGTGCAGCCGTCCGAGACCGCTTCAGACAAGTTTAACCTTCGGCCGGTGGGAACAATGCCATTGATCATGATTGGCGAGTCGCCGTTTGCACTCCTCAATTACGGGAACCGTTTGGTCGGGAAGCACAGCATGGCAACAGCGGCATCGATGCAGTCAAACGCCAGATTTCGCGCATGCAAAGCTCCGTCTCGTCTGGTCCGCTCCGGTCTAGCCCGCGACCCAATTCTACCCAGGGTTACTTATCAGCACTTGCTTCACAGTAGTCATTGTGGCCTGACAAACGGATCTGGTGTACCTACGACTGCTCAGAAGATGCCAAGTCATGGTGTGTAGGACCGGGAAGAGGCATCACCTCCATCAACCCTTCGAAGACAATGCAGAAGAAGCCTCTCGCCATCTCTCTTGCGTACGCAGACACAACAGCGAGCTCCAGGGTGCGTGCAGGGCCACCAGCACCGTGAGGATCTGACCACTGGTGAGGGACAACGCAAACGGATAAGATGAAACATCCATAATCATGTTCGTTGCAGAATCATGATAACCCACACACACCTGCCCGCGCACATACACACAACCATCTCAGGTTCAATCTGGTTAGTCGGAGCGGGCATGGGACACTTGCTCGCACACAGCCGATGACAAGCTGCGGCAGAGAGCCTTCGACTCGGGATGGACAACCCCATTGACACACACACACAAAGCGCTTTCTTTTCGAGAACAATCCTTGACCTCCCTGGCGAAGGCAAGATTCGTTTTTCATGTCTATGCGCCCTGGTCGCAAATCAATTTTCCGCGTCCGAACTCGACAAGACTGCATTGCAATCATCATTATCATCACGTTTTATTACTCTCAATGAGACTATTGATAACCATTGCCAGGAAGAAGGAACGACGGATTAAAAGCACGCCAAGTCGATTTTTTCGTCCCGCTTGTCATCGCCATCATTTTCTAGGAGCTGGACAGCCGAAGTCTGACGGCATTAACAGCCGCTGGCCAAGGACGATGTTGAGCGTTTGACGGACAAACCACCTCCACTACGCGCTAGATCTATCCTTGCTACCCGATCCGCCAGTGGGCTGCCGCTATGCCTAAGAAAGATCCGGTTCTGCAATGCTGGTTGCCGTTCACCGCCACGTTGGGTTTTGTTTGTGTCACCGACAATTTGGTGCTCAGGTCGAATCCTTTTCGAGGCGGTAGGAATCATCTACTGCAAGAAGACAAGGAAACATTGAGTAACTTCGTTCTGACCGCAAGCCCAACGACAACATCTAGGCGAAGGATGGTAGGGACGAAGGAGTGCACATATCACGAGAGCAGCTTTTCTGCCCCAGGATAGCCTGAGCTTCACCAAACATTCACAACCCAACGCTGGACAATGGGCTACCCGTCCACCTGTTGTGAGGAATATGCTCATCCATCTGTTCCTCTTCGCAGATCGCTTCATGACGTCGGTATCAGTCATGGTGCGGGAGCAACCAGAAAGGCAGCTCCGGGACAGGGATCTCCACAGGCGCATAGCCAGCGCAACACCTCTGGCTATATCACGCTCTGCTAAGGAGTCCGGAAGACGTACCGACTACGAAGATGGAAGTCCCCTCGCCCGTTACTACCCTTGCCCTTGTTTCCAATCTATTGCCGGGCCACCATGGGGGCTAGGGAGTACGATGTGCCTGCCGTGCCAGGTATCTGTAGCATGTCTCGCCTTTTGTGATGGGATGAGAACCCGCAAGGCTGGGTTCCCCCTCGAGACGACCTCCTGCTAAGCAAAGCCACGATGCAAGGCCAGCAAACGAATGAGAATTTTTTGAAAGGGGGGCAGCAAGAGTGTTTCCCAATTAAAGTCCAATGATAGTATCCCTTTTGGACGTCAGCCCCGGGATGGAATGCAACCCCAGCCAAAAGGTGCCTGGTAGGCTGGTGGGCGGCTACTAATTACGTCGAGGGCCATTTAATAGGCTCTCGAGTCTCAGTGCCACCAGGGCGGGAATCGACGTACATGAGCTTCAGCTCACTTGACTTGCTTAGTCGTGAAAGGACGACGACGGCGACGACGGCTGTGCAACATTCACGCAGCACGCGCGTACGGCCGACAGAGCAGCCATCATAATTCAATTAATAAGCGCCGCAAGCCATCGTTGATCAGACAGATATACAATAGCGTTGTGGCGCGCGAGTTGTTGACCTCTGCTGCCCTTCTCTACGATGTCGGGTTCGGTTACATTGTTTAGTGAGCAAACGCAGCAACAGACGATGACACGTGCGTAAAACAGTACCGTTTTCTTCCCCTGTTGCTGTTGGCGTTCGGACAACGACATGACAAACATGCCGAGCGGGTGTCGGGCCATTCTCACCACTTATCCTTTTCCCTATGCGGAAGGGTTTGGTTATCATCAATTTCCATGGTTCCCTTGTTTCGCTTGCCATGTAGAGCCCTGGTCCTTGATGGAGGAATCTGGGCGCGGAACTATCTAGCTGGCCGAGGCCCCCGGTCTGCACACTAAGTCACCAGCCGCATGTATGTCATCTACCGAACGATACCTAAGGACCACAGCGGAGGGTAAGGGCAATCCAACGTCAGTGATATCGATCGGTCTCCTTGGACTTGCTCACCGCAAGCTGCGAAGACCGCAATGTTGCTGCTGAGAAAGGGCAAGGTGCGCTATCGCACCCGAGTCAAGAACATACAAACTACAATGCCAGATGTTGGCGGCGGTGAGCAGTTCTGTTGGTTCGTTGTGCTACGTAAAGAATGGCTTCTAGACGGTGTGCCCTGGTACATTGATAGTTGGCGACGGTGCTGGTGTCTGCTATGTTAGACTACCTTAGGATGAAAGGGCAGCCCGAATCATCCTCAGGGCAGCCCTCCACACCCAATTGCCAGCTGACCGACACGTATTCAAGCACTTTTTTGACTATTTTTCGGGCATATTGGGTGCCAGCAATCTACTTTGGGCACGAGACTAAGTCCTAACCTGGGTAGCCAAGGTTAGCGTGTAAGTTTTGGACTGTGACCTCCCGAATCTAAGGTTAGTTGGCCAGATTGCGTGAAGCATAGACGGGGACGGATATACAGCGCTGAAAAGCCCCAAGTTAGTCAAACTTTGTACCTGACCTGGGCAGGTGGTATCGGCAGACCGCACTTGGAAGAAAAAAGACATTAGGGCGCTGACGGGAGTTGCTCGTTGCGCGTCGGGGACTAAGGTGAGGTAGTGTAAATGCCTCCCCACGTTGGAACTTGGGGTGTCCATTGCACGGACGGCCCTTTGCCAGTCTCGTACCGAACCTCGTCCCAAGGCTAGACTAAGGTTGCAAAGAAATTCCCCTAGCGCAATTGCCTTGCCAGGCCGTCGTCAGCAATGGAACGCCCGGAAGAAGCAAAGAACTGCGGCCCAAGGGTTGCGAAATGCGAAATGAGAAAAGGAGCATCCAGAGCTCTATGCGTACGGAGTATTGTCTAGCACAGTGGCTACCTCGGTGCCCTGCATAGAAGCAAGAAACATATCATATCCCAGGTACGTACCGATGATGTATATGGGTACCTCGGAGACTAGAGAAAACAGTAAGGGCGAGTAAGTTAAGGTTACAAGCCGGCCAACTCTCCCAGGTACCCTAAGCAGGTTTGGCCGTACGGCAGGCAGCGAATCGAGAGTAGCTACCTTGCCTTGCCTTATCCCGTCGTGTTAGTTCGAATAGGGAAAGAAGGACGAATGAGAAAAGGAACAACTCGATAGAAGATCGGAAAGAGGGAAGGAGAGCGAGAAATTCGCACCTCAGGCCTAAGGTAGATTGCCTTGTGTACTTTGTCCCGACGTCAGCAACTTACTTTTGGTACGGTACCTCAATCTCAGTCTCAATGCTTTCCGTCATCCAAGGGCTACTAACCTTGCGTCTCCCCATTGTGAACGCACGCACAGCAGTCTACATGTTGGACGCCGTTCCGATTTGCTCCACGTTTCTTCCCAAGAATACACAATCAATCTCTGTACAACAGCGCCATCTCTTCTCGTACGCAACCTAATGTCCCCGAACGGAGTCAATGTTTACTTCTTTGCCTTCTCTGCTGGCCATTAGTTGCTCCTTTATGCACCGCCCCGTCGTCATGTCAGGCACCGATGCCGTGGACACTGGTCCAGCTACAACACCGGACTCCCGAGACCCCTGGAAGGCAGCAGACAAGCTATGAACAGCCCAACCAAGCCATGTGTGGCTTGACTTGACGCTAACGACGACGTCGTGGTCGCCTCATTGCCGTGGAGGGTGGACAACACCGATGGCGCTGGAGCGGCAAGACAAAAAAAAAACAAGAGAACTACCACCACTACTATGACTATTACTACAACCACCACGGCACACAATGATGGTCAAGGATACGACTGCGACGACCAAAAGAGGGCTGCTCGAAAGCCGCTAGCCAGCAAAGCAGCGAGCAAGCATGCCCCAAGTTGCATGGCGATCATGGTTCATGGCAACTGATGCAGCCAGGCCACAAGCTCATACTTGGCCTGTCCGCCTGCAGTGAAAACATTACCGCCCTGGTCCTGGAAGGCTTTGCTGGACGGACACTGCACGCTGGGCTGCGCTGCATATCTGACCGCCAGTTCATCATCAGACCAAGGCAAGGGCCAAGCCGAGCACCACCAGCATCAGCACCAGCAACAGAACCAGCGAGGCAAGGCAAGGCAAGGCAAAGCACCACTTGACCAGACGGAAAGGGAGGCATTCCCAACACTAGACAAGACAGACTTTGTAAAGGCTGTTCCTGGCTCGCCCTCATGGATATGGCCATGGGACATTGGTAGCCGGGCATGAAGGGCATTGATCAAATGTTTCTCAGCACAACCCAGCCCCAGCCCATCTGCGGATAGTCAACCGCCCTCGACGACTCGTTCGGCAGTGGCGCATTGTCACGGCCGCCGTTGGCTGTCCGGCCTCGTCGAGACAAGCCTCATCTTACATCCATTGTGTCGACCGCACAGACATCAGGCTTACTGCACCTCTTCTTCGCTCTTGTTCTCCCGCTGCCGTTGCCGTTGCCGCTGCCAGATGCAGAGCACAGTACTGCGCTATACTGCCGGCTCTTTATTTTCAGATTGCTCAGCTCGTCAAACCGATCCGCGCCATCGACTTGTCAATTGCACTAGCACTAGCCGCGGAAGGGAGCCGCCCAAGACAGTACAAGACACGCATGCAGCCTGCGTTTGCTTGCTCTCACAGACCCCCGTTGAACCCGTTAGGATCGGCGAACAGCATAAGCACAAGTTCAGCAACTCGGAGATGCGCACAGGCAAAGGTGGAGGCTGTCCCCCCTCCCCAAATCAGAGGAGACGGGACCAGGGTAAGCCACAGTTGAGAGCAGTTCCTTCAAGTGTGCCCGGCCAAGCATCGGAACCCTCGTTGTCCCTCTTCGGCCGACCCATCCCTCCCATCAGATAGATGGGTTCCTCCGCCGGTTTTCCAGTCTCCGATCCTCCAGACGCCTCTTAGTTTCTCGCCTGCTCGTTGCTCAACTATGCGCGCCGTCATAGTTTCGCGTTTGACTTCTACGCGTGCCGGAGTCGGGGGCCTAACCAACCATGGGGTCAACTCTACGAGGCTAACCGCTGCCTCCGAAATGTCTGTCATAAGTAGCGGTTTGCGAGGCCTTCCCCCATTAACAACATCTCTCTTCGCCAGCTGTCTGCCTAGGAGCGTCAGCCGGCACGAAGAGGATCCCATGAAGCGGGAGCCCATCTATTACAACCCACCAGCATGCGCATGTGCGAAGTCCCCTCGACTCTTCATTGCATCAGCAACCGCAGGTTTCAAACATGGGGTCCACAGCACCCGTATGCGGTTTCGTGACAAACTGCTGCCCACCACATTCCGCCCTCTCCACGCTTGTCTTGCCCTAAACACACGCTCACTCTGTCGGGGACCCTAGGATTATGGGCCATGCACACTTGACGCCCTCTCGAATTTCCCGCCCTCTTCAACCAGATTCCCACCAGCCTCCAAGTCGAACCGATGCTCTACGAGTCTGGGAGGGAGCTGTGACCAGGTGTGGTCATCATACACGGACACGAACCAACCCTTATCCAAGCAATCCTTATGACCAGCGTTTCTTGGATCCCGCTCTTGGGAGAAGCTGTCATCCAGCTTGCTCCATTGACTCTGGCTTTGACACCGCATTAAACGCGCTGATCCAGACGTACCACGGGTTGCCCATGACCTGCTCTACCCAAGTACCAGAGAAGCATCATGCATGAATTCGTGGCCATGCCATTTTAGCACCTAGCTTGGTAGCGGACATTCGACCCAGTACCTGGTATTCCATTGTATTCTTTCTCTCTCTGTGTCTCTTTTTTTTTTTCCCTCCTCCTATCTTTTGCTCTGGTTATTACCACAACGACCCCTCATGACTGGAGCTGCAATCTAGGGTGTCAACATACGGGAGAACACCAGCCCCAGGCCAGACGCTAGACAGGGTATGTTGCAGAGGGGTGTGTCTTGAAAAGAAAGCATGGCAGCCACCTGGTGTCTGTGAGCGCGCTGCGGGAAGGGGGGCGTGTGTCTTTCAAACATGCGCCCACCCATGTCGGTTCCCAAACTATGCCTGGGTGAAAGTAGCCCTTCATGAGCCTTATTCGACAACCTCTACCGCATCGCATTCTTCAATGAGGGCAGGGCAATAGGCGGACTGGCCCAGGCAAGGGACGGACGGCACCAACAAGATCCCATCATCTGCCACTGGTCATTCCCTACCTATATGCGAGCTTGACATATAACTTCTGCCCTATTACTACGTTCACTGCTCGCTGCCGGTCGCTGCTGCTGCTCGCGCTGGTGTTGTTCTGCAAAAGCTAACCAGCCTATGCCCTTGCCAAACACACACATCCTCACACACCCTCCTCACACGCGCACACACACACACACACACACTTCCCATCCGTACCCAAAGCTCGTCTTTCTCGTCGTCTCTTCCTTCTCCACAGCCGCGGTGGCTTTCTCACACACACTCTCTCTCTCTCTGCCTCTCTTTCTCTCCATGTTCGCTGATGCTGCTGCTAGGCTCGTCACTGTCGTCCTGGGTCTCAACTTGTCTCCTCCTACGCCCGTCCTTATACACACCCCTCCCTTGCTCTCACTCACTCTCTTCTCGTTTCTTCTTCGATGACTTTTCTCTCGTCAGTTTAAGAGTCTTTTGAGCCTGTCACTTTGTTAATCAGACCCCGGCTTCCGTCCCCCACTTCGTCCTCCACCTCTTCAACCCATCACCGTCCCTCAAACTACCACTTTCTCGGTCCATTTTAATTCTTTTCTCTTCCATTCACAAACTGCATCACCGCAAGTTCCCGACGTAGACCGGCTTGTACCTTGTTTTCTTGGCCTCTACCGACTTTCCGTAGGAGAACGATGACTCTGGTAAAGCTTCGCTTTCTAATGAAGACTTCTAGCAGCCTAGTTTGACCAACGTATACTTACGCCGCCGCCCTCTTTTTGCTGTCCGCCCGCCCGCCCGCCTGCCTGCGTCGACACCGAGCGAGCTCAATTTCCGATCATTGGTTGCCGGCTTCTCTAACTGGCCCAATCATGTTGATGACTTCCTCAAAACTGCCAGCTACGCCGCCATCTTGATCTAAAACCAGGTCCCTTTTCCCTTTTCAGATCTTTCTCCCCCCCCTTTTGCCTATTCACCAGGATTAAACGGAACGCCTTTTCCTCTTACCAACCTCACGATCGACATCATCCATTGTTAAGCCACGGCAGAATCAGAGAACTTTGTTGCCTTCACCACTTCCAGCAACGGGGCCAGCGTCACCGATCTCCACCGCTCTCAACCCGTGATCCTGCTCTAACCCACCTCTGCCGTAATTCCCAAAGAGTAGACACACTGCCTTGAACTTTACATTACCCTCGAAGCGAAGAGAACCTTGAACGAGCACCGAACAACCGTCCCCATTTCGAATCTGGTCGGGAAATTTCACCGACCTTGAGCTTTCCAAGTGTTCCAGAAACTGCCCTTCTTGGGTGGTGTCGAGCAAACCGAAAAGCTGGCGCGCGTCTATCGCGCCCATGACACAAGACCGTATCCAACCTACTTAGGCGGCCAAACCGTCACCGTGGATATCGCGTCTCTCCTGAAGGCTCCCGACTCAGATGAGTCCTCCACCGCTCCGCCTCAGCATACCCGATCATCGTCAGACCCGTCCGCAACCGCAACCACGGCGGCCACAGCGCCTGTCAGCGGGCTACCTCCGTATGGCCCGCCTCCCGTAGCACCGGGCCTGGCTGTGAGCGGCAAGCGTGCCATGCCACCGCACGTAGCGGAGTCTCCGGCCAAGAAGCAGAGCAAGTGGTCGCCGGAGGAAGATGCTTTGATCATCGAACTTCGGGGGAGCGGAATGAAGTGGGAGGACATCTCGAAACGTCTGCCGGGAAGAAGCGCCATCAGTTGTCGACTTCACTACCAGAACTACCTCGAGAGGCGGAGCGAGTGGGACGAGGAGCGCAAGAACAAGCTTGCACGGTTGTACGAGAGGTATGATTTGATCACAGGAGCATCGAAATCACCCTCGATTCGCTTTGTCCGTCTTGAGGAGAAGAAAACTGACGTGTTAAATTAGGTTCAAGCCGGAGATGTGGGCAAAAGTTGCGGAGGAGATGGCCGTTCCTTGGCGAGCCGCAGAGGCCATGCACTGGCAGCTTGGCGAAGCGGACATGGCTCGACGGGCCGGTGTGGTGCCCTTTTCTTTGACCGCGGTCAACGTCGACCAGCCTGGCGGTGGCCACCGGCACTCTCCTTCTCGGGGGCACATGCACACCCAGTCCCAGCCTAGCCTACCTCGGGACATTGGCGGGCCTTCCCCCCGATACAGCCGACCACCGCCGCCTGGTATATCCCCGATTCCCGGTGGACGAGTCATCGCCGCCCGACGGGAGAGCGTTCCTGGCAGGCCGCTGATGGGGCCGGATCCGAATGAGATGGCGGGTATGGGGCCAGGCGGCCCCGGTTTAGCACCGATTCAGGGACTTCCGCCAGGCCGAGGCGGAGGCATGCTTCCGGGAGTTGCCGAACTGACTACCGGTGTCAGCCCATATAGCACTCCAGCATACGCGATGGGCGGTATACCTACGGCAAGCCCCGTGCCCAGCGCGAGAGCTAGCCCGGGACCGCTGCTTCCAGCCCTCCACTACCCACCGCCTCACGAACAAGCCGGTGCGAAGCGACGAGCCAGCCCGGGCACAGAGATGATGGGATCAAGGGAAACGAGCCGACGACGGCACATGGACCCCCGTCAGGAGGAGATGGATCGGCGACGTGTGGCATGATTGCGAGGGCAGGGTGAAAGCGGTGATGGCGCGGCGAACTTTGGAGTTGGGAACAAAATTCTTTCTGAGGGGGAACGACACGAATCGGCTCCCCCCTCTTGATTTTTCATGAGAGCATGGGAAACCTCCGAGGATTGTTTTTTTCGTCCAACGTGTGCGGAGGGCACGACACACGGCACGGGAACAGCATGTTGCATCGGGATTGGAGCAAGATTTTGTCTCATTTTTCTAACTTCTCAGACACATAACATCGTTTATCACTCGAGGTTGACGCTATCTCTTTTGAAAAAGCTTCCCTCGTGTCGGGCAACGGATCCCCTCACGGCCACGTCGTCTTCTTCGTGTCATTTAACTTTTAACTTTTTTTTTCCTTCTTTCTTTTCTCTCCCTCATACTCCTCTCCAGACTTGCCCTTTGGTGGTCATTTTTCAGCCGGCGGTGTTGCGAAGAAAGGGAAAACAAAAACACTATTTTTTTTCCTTTTGCCGTTGGGTTTTTACGGTACCCGGCAGGTTAGGGGAGGGAGGGACGGACAGGGGCATCGGATCGGATTCATCATTTCATGGCCACAAAAAAAATTCACGAGGATGTTGTTGTTGTCGTTGGGTATGCAAAGGTGTTTTCCAAGAGAGGTGGGACGGGAAGAGTGAAGAGTATGTTATGAGCGTGTGCTGGTTTCTTCTGTATGTATTGTTCCGGACGGTTGTGCGAGAGAGACGGGAGGGAGAGAAAGAGGAAGAAAGAGAGACCGAACGTAGTGGAAGCGGCGGAGAGTAAACGAAACACGTCACTTGACGAAGAGATGGATTATGCTCATGATAGAATTTCAAGGTCTCTAGATCACTTTCTTGTCTTGCCTCTGTATTGTTGTCGCTGAGAGACATGTTACCTCTGTCCATCTTTCATCTCCTTGCTTCCCTTAAGCGTCTGTCTAGGTCCCATCTCATGAGTCCCGGCAAAAGATGGCCCACCAGTTATCCCTCTCATAACCGCTCTCGAGCACCCTGCCCCCGACCTCCACGACGTCCTCCTCAAGCTCGCCCTCGCGGTAGAGGTGGTAATACCTCTGGAACGTCTCGTCCTTGGCGGGTTCGGCGGCGGCTTTCTCCTTCTCCTGCTCTTTCTCTTGCCCCCTACCCTCGGGCTTCTCCTTCTTCCCCTTTGTCACCCACGACACGAGCTGATCCTGCGCGGCGCCGGCGTCCCACCCGCGCCGGCTGTTGCCTTGCTCCAGGGCCCAGACCATGACGAGGGCTTTGCCCCCTTGTTCTGCAGCAGTGCCGGGGCGCACGGCGGAGAGGAGGGCCGCTACGGCGGCGCGGCGGCGTTCACGGGTGGACATGTGGTGGATTACGGCGATGGAGATTGCGAAGTCGAAGGCGGAGGTGCGGTAGGGGAGGGCTAGGGAGTCCGCTACGAGGACCTGGTTCTTTGGTGGTGGTGCCGGCGCCGGTGCCGGTGCCGGTGTCGCAGGTGCTTCGGAGTCAGCTGTGACCTTCTTGTTGCCGCCCTTGTTCTTCTTCTTGGGCCCGGCAGCGGCGTCAAAGTGCGGCGGCTGGTACCTCCTCGCCAGCGAGACGAGGTTCGCGCTCCGGTCCGAGGCGACGATGAAGAGGTCCGGGTTGACGCCGATGTACTTGCCGTTGCCGCAGCCCGCGTCGAGGCCGACGGAGCCGGGCGGGAGGGAGAGCAGGAAGGAGGCGACGAGGGGCCAGGGCTTGTAGCGCGTCGAGGAGAAGTGCGGGGCGATGGCCTCGTAGACCGTGTGGACGTGGCGGGATTCGTAGGCGGCGGCGGCGTCGTTGTCTTCGTCTTCTGCTGGGGGCGGGGTAGTCGGTGCTGCGTCCTTTGAGGTCTCTTGTGGTGCGCCGGTGGTGGTGGTGACGGTGTTGCTGGATGTTGAGGCGGAGGGAGGGACCGGTGACCGGGGATCGGCGGGCACGGCCGGGTGGCCGGGGCCGGGTTGGGGGCCGGATGAGGCGGTCATGGCTGGTGGTGCCGGAAGGGGTGTGTGAGAGAGAGAGAATGTGTGCGTGTATACGTGTGGCGCGTTGGCTTCCAGTCTTCACACCATAGGACAGCTTATTTCCTTTCCTGGAGCTTCGGGACCCTAGTAATCTAATCAAGCCCTGCACGAACGGCACTTCTCACCCCCTTGCCTTTGGTCCTGCTATATCCGTACGAAGCAAACAGAGGAGGGAGTTTCGGTCGATCAGGGGGTGTTGTTGCGAGTGCGAGGCGGGGGGAAAGAGAGAGTGTGTGCAAGGGGTGTTGGGAGAAGACTCCCTTCGGAAGAGGGGGAGAAAAGTCGGTAACCAGGGCCCTGGTCTACGGTCCCGTTAAGGTTTTGGGATGTCCCGAGTTAAAGATAGCGCCCGCTAAAGCGCGTTCGCGCGCCAAGACAGAGCGCAGCCTTCTTTTCCTTTTTGTGTGTTCTGGCCGGATATTGTCTGTGTGTTCCCGTTGCGCTTGCGGCTTTTTGTGATGGGCGGCGCGCGCGTGTGTGGTGGAATCAGTCACACCAGCCACTGCAGGAAAGGAAACTGGGGATTGGAGGGATGGATTGTCGGATGAGGCTCGTGCCCTGCAGATACTGGGAGGCGTCTGATGGTATCTGTAGGTAACGCGGGTGTAAAGGGTGTGTGGCTACGACAGAACAAAGGTAAACGAAAAAGGGACGTTGGGAATTGGTGAGCCACCGACGGGAAGATGACGATTTGTGACAATGAGCGGGGCGGGAGGAAATGCTGTCTGAGCGTTTGCATTTTACGTGTGGCGTCCGTCGGTGTGCGCTCCACTGATTTTCTCAAATCGGTGAGTCGGTGTGCAGAAGCTCTTTTAGTTTTTTGCTTCTTTTCGTCACTTTCGTGGGCGTGTGGGGACCAAATTCAGGGGGAATATCTTTCGGGAAAGAGTGAGGCGGGGGCCCGCTCCGGCTCGGCGCACACCGAGTCCGGTAGCTCCGGTCTGGTGGAACACAGAACCGGGGCCGTTGCTGGCCGGTCATCTCTTCCACATTCAAATAGAGATAGCTGAGCCGACAAGGATTCCAGGAGGATTAAGGACTGCCTGATCTTGGTCCTTACCGAATGCAGGCACCGTAACCTCAACTCCCCCGATGACCACTCCTGCGGCCGCGGCCGCCGACTGGGCCGCAGAAAACGGATGGTGGGTGGGCCACCGTCATTGTGGACGGATCGTGTTTAGGCTGCAGGCTGCAATTGCATGAACACCCATGGGACTGACCATGGTTGACCGGCATAAATAAGACATAGTTATACTGCTACTTCGGGTACACCATGCAGCTTTCCATCGAGGAAATTTTACAACAAGGACAAAAAATCGAGATAAAGCTATTGTGCGAGACTCGAGTATGCAGTGAAATGTTAATGTCTTCATGTTCCTTTCTCAGGAAAATTACGGCCATGGGTACCTGCAGGCTGCGGCGCGGCACGGAATTAAGCGTTGAACTCGAACCCCGGGATTGCAAATGGGAGGGGGGCCTTGTCCCGGATCGGTCTACTCCGGGTGAGTACTGCGTACAAGCCGCTGCTCACGAACTACTTTCGAAACGAACGGGAAAGTCCCTGAAACCAAATTCCTGTCGTTCGTAGATGGTTTATGTTACATCCACAACGTGCGAATCGATCACGTTCGATCCATGGTGTTTGTTGCCCGTAATAGCATTACAAAGTAAGGAACAGGAGGGTGAGGTAGAGTAGGGGAGTGTATGGATACAGAGGTGCTAAACTCCTCGGCAGAGGGGAGCAAACAAATTTGCCAGGGAGGTATCCGTATGAAAATGGCGAGACAGTTACATTCCAGACCGGGGCTTCAAACGCATTTGGAATTTTCCAAAGACTCGGTACGAACGGATGGGGATTCATCCTCGAGTGATTTCTCGCGTGATTGTCGTCAGGGATTTTGAGCCTTCCCCTTCGGCTCGGATTGCCTGCGAAGGACGAGTTCGACAGGAATTGCTATTTCTAGTCTTCCAACAAGGCATTATGTTCCCCATTCTGGGAGGAGCTCCCAAATGCGCTTGAGAAAGGCCAGAAGAACAAAACCGCGGATGTTGGCTGGATAGTATGCGCCCCACGGGTCTCTGCTTGCTTTGGTTACACTGTATATAATGCCTTACGTGCGAACCTCTTCCCGTGCGGCGTTGGAGGCTTTTTTGCCCATCGGCCCCTTTTCATAAGGTCAGTGTTGGTGATGTCAGACTCAGGTGGTACCGCTCGGGGCCCCTGTGTCCCTTGAGGATTTTAATCTCCGATCCGGCAGGGAAAGACACATTCAAGGGTCAAGAGCAAAAGAGAGGGGGGCGTTGCTGTAGCACATACCTAGTTCTCCTGCCTTTCTGTTAGCGACCGTTCGAGCAAGACTACTTCGTTGCATCTCTTGTTATCATTTTTACTTTGAGCGTATCTCAATGTGTGGCTGGTGCCTTGCGGCGATTATTTCCAGCCTCTAGAATTTCTCTCGTGGCCACGTGTGGGAATCGGAGATTGTGTGTGACAAGAGGGATGATGATCACACTTGTGTCTGATGGACACGTCCATCCAAGGTGGAGTCCCTGATGATGATGTTTGCCCGCTAGAGACATGTTCGTCGCCTGCGTGGCATTGACTTTTTGGTGCCTGCTTCACGATTGAACAGGGAGGTAAAGAAGGAATGTGTGTGGTGGGGTGGAAAGTAGAGCCGTTGCTGTCACTAGGTTTGCGCCACACGTCTGTAGCTTCAAGAGAAATCGAGAGACACTGACGTACGACGATCGTGGGCCAGCAAAAGGCTTATTTTTATTAGACTTCAACTACGGCGCCCCGGGCCGGGTTGGCGGTCCCATTGTCCCGGGCCTCCCGAAAGCGGGGCCACGCATTCGATGCAAGATTTCTTTATTAAGGTATCTTTCCGTACAACCGGACTTATACAACACCGTATTCTCAAGCAACGCACCTTCATCTCAAGCATTACCCAGGTTCAATGGGCTCTGGGCATCAAAGTTGTGGGTGGTGATGAGCTCAGGGTACTGGATATCACCTTGCTTGATGACGCTGTCCATCGTCTCCATGATAACGAGAGACTCCGACAATGGCAAGGTTGCGCTCTCCGTCTTTCCATCGCGCAGGCATCGCGCACACTCATCAGCCTCCCAGAACATGCCATGGCCCCAGTCGCGCTCCTTATCCTTAGGGATGGGACAGTCGACGACCTCAACCTCTTCGACGCCCTTCTTGACGACCTTGTACGATGTCGGCCTGTAGGCCGGGTGGGAAACCTGAATCTCGCCCTTGGAGCCCTGGATGCGGATCGCGGGCGCCGTCTCGCCCTTGTGGCCGTCGGGTGCTGTGTCGACGCGCAGCGAGGTGGTGGCGATGCCGGTCATCTGGTGCTTGGGGAAGTTGAGAATCATGGTGGTGGACTCGTCAGCACCTGTGACGGGGTACTTTTGCACCGAGGCTAGAACTTCGGGGCTCTCCTTGTCGGCCTCGGCCTCGGGCTGCAGGTGGTACAGCGTCTGGAAGATCCATGTCAGGGAGTAGATGCCCAGGTCTAGCAAGGCACCGCCAGCGAGCTCGGGGTTGACCATGCGGTGGGCGTCGGGGAAGGACAGCTTGCCGGAGGCATCTTCGGCGTTGCTGTTGAAGGACAGGTCCGAGGTGGCGCGGTAGACCTTTCCGATGGCGCCCGAGGAGATGAGCTCGCGGATCTTGATGCTGAGGGGGAAGTAGCGAGTCCAGACGGCCTCCATGAAGAAGAGCTTCTTGGCACGGGCCGTCTCGACGAGGACGCGGGTCTGCTCGGCGGTGACGGTCAGGGCCTTTTCGCAGAGGACGTTCTTGCCGGCGTCGAGGGCGAGCATGGCGTTTTGGAAGTGGTGGGAGTGCGGGGTGGCAACGTAGATGATGTCGACGGCCGGGTCGCGGACGAGCTCGGCGTAGGAGCCGTAGACTGTTGTGTCGGCGGGGGCGTCAATCTTCTTGACAAAGGCGCGAGCCTTTTCGGCGTCGCGGGAGGAGGAGACGGCGGCGATGCGGTGGGCGACGTCGGTCACCTCGCGCGAGGCCGGGTTGGTTAGGAGGTCCTTGCAGAAGGCTATCAAGACGATTTGGTCAGCTACGGCTTGGTGTTGGAGGTGCTCGGTTCTATCGGTGCAAGCATACTCTCGGCGATCCAGCCTGTGGCCATGATGCCCCAGTTGACAGTGTGAGGGGCCATTTTGAGAGGTTGATGTGATTGATCAAAGGGTGTGTTTCTTGGCTTGAGGTTCTGCTGCTAAGAATTGTCAGGATCTGAGCAAGGGAATCGAATCCCTGTGTATATATGAGACGATCTATACTGGAGAGAAAAAGAAAGAGGAAGAGCAGACGGGTCAGCGAGGTGCGAATCGGCGAGGTTGCCTTTCCCTTTTCTATCCCGCGCGACCATCCCTACAACGCGGAGCGGACCCTCCACCCCCAAATTCTCGGAGGTAGTTGCTGCGGGGTACGAGAATAGCAAGAAGGGCAGGGGCCCATTGTCAAACAGACGAATCGTCGATGCAAGTCGTAACCAAAGGGGCAACACCACACCACACCAGCACTTAGAATATGGAATTCCATGGTTGATGAAGTTTTCTGATTGCACAAATGGTTGATTTCCTGCAACATGCAGTTTGACACCGACGAGCCAGCTCCAGAACCAATGTACTTGGCTCGTTAGACAATCATGAATATCACCAGCCGAGTTTACAAACACATCCCGGTGTTCCAATGTTGATGGTAAGTAGCGAAAACATTAGCATAAGCCGCCAAACAAGACGAGTCACCAAAGACGCGATTTGATTTCCGTGCTCCCGTCCCCGTTTCTCGCCCCCCATTCCCCGGGTAAATTGACTTTGGGGTTTGGTGTGAGAATGGGTCCTTTTCTCCGATACTCCGCGATGACACATGGACTCGCAAAAGAGCTATCTAGGGTCAGTCAATACCGATATCGTAACGTAAACTTCGTACCTGAGGTGAGCCGATTCGACCTTACGGCCCCACCAAATTTTTCGACTCCTAGAGTTTCCTCTTTGGGCCAGTTTGGAGATGGATGGAGCTGGGGGAAACTCTTCGTGTGGTGAGTGGTGATTTTGGCGGGCGACGGGATGGCGGGGTTCGTATTGTTACCCCGCGGCGGAGTCCTCGTTTGCTTATCAGCGATAAGACGTCATAGACGATTAGGTACCTTACCTTAGGTACCTAACCTACCTTCCAAAGGTTGTACACTGAGGTGCTGATGTGAAGCCATTCGGAATATACAGAAGTATTCAGACCCTGAAGCCTCAGGTTCTCCCCTCCTATGGTCTATATGCCAATTCACTTCGGAAATTCTCAACGGCAATAAAGAGGAACTTGCCCAGAAGACAAAGCTATTCGTAAACCAATCCTGAGGTCAAATTTACCGGGCTGTAGTTTGTGCGCCCGAATCCCACAAGCGCCTTCTTCAATTTGTTTTTTGGCCCTTTTGTTCTTGATCTTGATTATTCCGGTGCCGGTGGTTATTGACTTAGACCAACACACTGAAGGCCTATTGATGTTTATGCCTCACGTACGATACATGCCGCTCTGGACCCTTCCTGGTTGACTACGAAGGTAACTGATCAACCTCACCTAGGTATCTGTGCATGCATTCTGCGACAATCCCTCGCCAACATCCCCTCCTTCAACACCTCACCATCCTCAACAAAGGTGAACTTACACACTTCCTATTATCTCCGCGAACCACTTGACTGACCCCTACGCATACATTCTACCTGTACACCAACAACATCTCATCAGAATGCCACAAACAATCGCCCCAATCCCCCGCCTAATCTACGGCACAGCCTGGAAAAAATCCCAAACCGCGCCCCTCGTCGCCTCCGCCCTCGCCGCAGGGTTCCGCGCCCTCGACACCGCCGCGTCCCACCACTACTCGGAAGAAGGCGTCGGCGTCGGCCTCCGCCAATTTCTCTCCCGGAGCCCCTCACCGGCCACTCACGGCATCACCCGCGCGGGTCTCTACATCCAGACCAAATTCTCCCCCGCGCCATCAGACCTACCCATCCCAGACCAAGTCCACAAGTCCATCGCCTCCTCCCTCAAGAACCTCGCCGTCGACAACAACCTCTTTGCGCCGTCACCTACAGACTCTCCAGAAGGGCAGAAGACGGAAGGCGACGAGGAGTTCTACCTAGACTGCGTCCTCCTCCACGCCCCCTACCCCTCCTACAAAGACACCCTCCTCGCCTGGCGCGCCCTAGAAACATACGTTCCCTCCCGCATCCGCACCCTCGGCATCTCCAACGTCGACCTGCCGGATCTCCAGCGCCTCTGCGACGAGGACGCCCGCATCAAGCCCGTCGTCGTGCAGAACCGCCTGAACCCGGATGAAGGGTACAATACCCCCGTCCGCGTCTTCTGCCGCGAGAGGGGAATTAACTTTCAGTCGTTTTGGACGTTGACGGCGAATCCGAGGTTGGTGAGGAGTTCGTTTGTGAGGCAGGTTGCAAAGGGTGCGGGCGTGAGTGACGAGATTGCGTTTTATGGGTTGGTTCTTGGGTTGGAGGGTGTCAGTGTGTTGGATGGGACTACGAACGAGGTGAGGATGAGGGAGGACCTTGAGGGCGTGGAGAAGGTGGTGGCTTGGGCTGGTGGTGATGGTGCTGAGATGTGGAGGGAGAGTTTGGCGGCGTTGAAAGCTGTGCTTGGTGAATCTTGAGGCATACTCAAGAGGGAAGACACCGATCACTAAGTCCGGGTTGGTGAGAAGTACCCAGCAGTAGGTTTGTCTATTCGAGCGGAGAAAAGTCTTGGGACTCCGCGAAACTATTCATGAAACGCCCAAGAATGCAGCTCGTCCTGGGTATTTCCTCAGTCCTGCTGCTAATCTTCTCTCGCCAGAGCCCTGAAATGGCTCTATTGCAAGAAAACACCGTCTCATTCCCCTCTCTCGATATTTTGACCATCCCCAACCCTCATCCAGGACACCGTCCTGGCAGAAACAAGACTCGCTGTGGTATCTAAAATCCTAATAAAGAAAAAGCACGAGCCGATATGGCTATCGTGTTGTCGTCGTCGTCTGCAGCCTCATCCTCGTATCGTATCCTGTCCACCTCATCATTATGGAAAGAAACCTCTCTGCCCCCATGCAATGTCATTAGTCGTCCGTATTGTATTCCTGGTCGTCCACCAAAACCACCACCGTTAACGTTGCCGCGTATGCCTCGCGGATAGCACAAGCCATACTGGGCAATGTTAGCAATGATTCCATAAAACTAAAGGGTCTCCAGAAACTAACCATGTCTTGCGAATATCGGCAATCACAGCACTCAGTCCCCAGTGTGAACACCAGGCCCGTGCCAAGACCTCGTTGTCCCTCACCCCAAATGCCTCCACTACCAACACCTGCTCTTCGTCGATTTGATCCTGGCTGCTTGCTGTGTGGGGGCCTGCTGTCGAGCTTGTCCTCGAACTACGAGCACTTGGAGACTGACCATACAGACCACCCCAATCCTTGATGTTCATGATCTCATCGGCCTTGACGGTTTGGAAGACGTAGTCGAAGAACAGTGGATGAGGACCCCCTGAGCACGGCCAGGCTGAGATAAAGGACACATCGTACGTGAGGCGCATAGGCCAGGACACCCCATCCACTGCGAATTGCACCGTCGCATCAAAAACCTTCGGCGCTGGCGGTGGTTCCTGGAAACGGTCCGGGACAGCCTTGAAGCTCAGTAGCTCGATTCGGACAGTATCAACAATGTCGTCTGCGTCGGGAGCCACGAGCTTGTATTCCTTAACCGGGAATACCTCAGCCGGGGGACCCAGAGGGTCAGATCGTTCGCTCATGGACTGTACGTCTTCGGGGGTCATGCGCTGCCGTGGACGCCGAGAGCGCACGCGGGCGATTTGCGATCGGCCAAGATCGGCGGTCGGACGGGCTGGCCCGACCCAACCTGCCAATGATCTACAAGTCGGGGCAAGGACCTTTCCGACAATCGAAGCAGCTGTCCAGTAGGTGTAACTATTCCTATATTGAAACCCACAGTGAGGATGTAGGTGCGTCATCATGGCCAAGGAGTCGGTTGCCTTGTCGGGGTCAATGTCGATGAGGGTGTTCATGATGAGGAATGGAAACGTTGTCTTTGCTTGTTAGCGTGTGCGCGAGGAACCTCTTCGTTGTCAGTGAGCGGAACTTACGCCTGGCAGTACAAGACCGCTAAAGAATGCCAACGCGTCGGAGCTGATAATGTCCAATGTTGCGTCCATGTCCCTCTGCTTCATTTTATCAAGGGTCTGGCTCAGGTTTGGCCACTTCATCATCTGAGCAAAGCGCCGTAGCATCTTGATCTGGCGCTTCTTCAGTCTGAAGCGTAGGTTGACTGTCGCAAGTTAGATCTGGCCAAGAGAGATAGGCACACGTAGACAGCTTACTATCTTCAACCGACTTCCCATAACCCTCAACCCTTACATGTTCCCGCCAGCGTCTGGCGAGCGCAAGATCCCACTGGATGGTGGGCGGTAATTGAGGCAGTAGCTTCTCCTTGGCCCATTCCCCATGCAATCTCGAATTGATCCGTAGATCAAGTTCCATGCTGAGAACGAGTTGGTGGCAAAACTTGATATACTGCTGTTGGCTTCCGTGGCTTGGGTCGAAAATGAAGCGAGTGACAACTTGATTCTTGGGGTTCGTAAAGTCGATCCAGTCCGGACGTGACAAGACCATGATCAGATCCGTAATCTGCTTGTCGAGTCCCTTGTGCGGGCTCATCATCTTGTCGGGGTCGCGGAGGAAGCGGCGATATAAGCTTTTGTACATCCACTCTTCGTCATCGTCTTCCAACCCCGCCTCCAGCTCCTTCAGACGCTCAAAGATACGATCCAAGCCGACCTCTCGTGCCGTTGCGCCAGAGTCTCTCAAACCGATCGTTGGAGGCTTGATGCTAGCCAGACAAGCCCATTGGTTCAAGGTGATGGTGCCGGGCTGTTGACCGTAAAAGTAGGCGAAGCTCGGCTGTTCCAAGGACTCCCACGGATATATCGCTGAACCG